>NW_020664561.1:4776144-4882478 GCF_002925995.2 Terrapene triunguis | reverse complement strand
GAGGCTAGGGACACCATCCCTGCCCATCCTGGCTAATAGCCATTGTTGGACCTATCCTCCATGAATTTATCTAGTTCTTTTTTGAACCCTGTTATAGTCTTGACCTTCACAACATCCTCTGGCAAAGAGTTCCACAGGTTGACTGTGCGTTGTGTGAAAAAATACTTCCTTTTGTTTGTTTTAAGCCTTCTGCCTATTAATTTCATTTGGCGGCCCCTAGTTCTTGTGTTATGAGTAGGAGTAAATAACACTTCCTTATTTACTTCCTCCACACCAGTCATGATTTTAGACCCCTATCATATCCCTCCTGAGTCGTCTCTTCCGAGCTGAAAAGTCCCAGTTTTATTAATCTCTCCTAATACAGAAGCTGTTCCATACCTTTTCTGAATCATTTCCAATTCCAATATATCTTTTTTGAGATGGGGCGACCACATCTGCACACAGTATTCAAGATGTGGGAATACCATGGATTTCTATAGAGGCAATATGATATTTTCAGTCTTATCTATCCCTTTTCAATGATTCCCAGTGTTCTGTTCGCTTTTGACTGCCGCTGCACATTGAGTGAATGTTTTCAGAGAACTATCCACAGTGACTCCAAGATCTCTTTCTTGAGTGGTAACAGCTAATTTAGACCCCATCATTTTATATGTATAGTTGGGATTATGTTTTCCTTAGCATTTTGTTTCCCAACATTTACTTCTTGTTGACATCCTGGCAGTTGCCAAACATCTAATAAAGGTACATTGATGAAATATCTTAAGGCCATGTATGAATGTTTATGTGTTTGAACATGTCTTTAATGCAGCTAAACTTTTATCTGATCTTAGTGCTGTAAAATGTACTTTGAAAATGCCGGGTATACTGGCTTTAATGGCTGTCAAACTTCACTGGAAGATACACTTACAGCATATTAAATGCCAGGACTTGACCTGTTGGCTAGATAGCAGACACTTAACGTTGAGAAATGGATATTATGAAGTGAAACAGAGGAAAAAAATCCCTGGAGTTGATTTGAAAACTGATCTATTCATTAAAGTTTACATGAAGCTGAACATGTTCGTGATGTAACTGCTAGCTCCATTGTATTTAAACTCCTCTTATTTAGTCTTTAGTTTTTATAAATAAATCCAATTATTTTTCAGGTGTCTGACCGACAAAGCTATCTTGTGATTTCTTTGGTTCTCAGTGTCATCCTGGGTTTGATGCTTTGTATGCAGCGTTGCAGAAATACATCTCAGTTCAATGAAGATTACCTCTCAAAAATCCCCAAAAGTAATCACTACCCAAGCCCCAAAAGGTAATCCGTGACATTTTAATCAATTCTTACGTTATATTTACACTTTATGTAGCATTTGATAGTTGCTCACTTTATTTCCATCCAGTTGAATGATGTTTGTCCATTTTAATTATACTAGTCTGTGCTTTTATGTAAATTCAGAAGTTTGGGTTCTGATAAGCAAAAGGCATACCCTTTTACATCTAGACTTCTATAAAAGAATAGTTCCTTTGAAGGAGTTTATACAAAGTAGCACCTTTTATTTGCAATAGGGTCTAACATCACTAATGTAGGAATGGGATCAGATCCTGGATGTGGAGAGAGAGCACTGCATCTCACTCTCCAGCAGCTTTCTTTGGCCATCAGAGCACCACTGGCAAAGTCCAGAGTAGTTTTGAGAAACCTTGCCATGGGGAAGGCTTGCTGCAGTGTGAAGGTGTAACACCGACAGAGCCCAGTCGCCGGCGGGCGGAATCGAACATGGAACGTCTGGAGCTAAAAGCCACATGGCTGTTAACTAAGGCTGTAGAGCAGTCTGTCTCTCTCTCTCTCTCTCTCTCTCTCTCTGTGGTCTTGGTGCTATGAGATGGGACAGAGCACCACACCCAGGAGGTGTGTGGGTTACAAAAATATAAGGAGTGGTAATGGGGGAAGGAAGTGGCTCCCAAGAGAACTCTGGGAAACGGAACTTATTGTGTTTTTTGTCATTACAGATGTTTTTCCTCCTATGATGATATGAATCTGAAAAGAAGAACTTCTTTTCCACTTGTCAGGTCCCAATCTTTTCAACTAACTAGCAAAGAAGGTATGTTTCATGTACAGCTAATTCTTCCTAGTGATGGTTGTAAAGTCTGTACCATATGAGTTATGCATTGTAGATGTATGATCATGTAGTTTATAAACCAGTTTCAAAAAAGGTAATCAAGAAGCACTCTACTTGTACACTACTGAAGTCTATCACTGTACATTGGGAAATACTGAACTGAAGTAGTTCAGTGGGTAATACTGTTTTTTTTATAGTCTCTAAAACAGAAATTTATAAAAGTTCTCTGAGTTCAGTGCAAAAAATCAATTGTTTAGGGTTACTACAGTGGAATTAACACAAGCTTTCATTTGAAAAAATAATCTTAGAACATTTTACAAATGTAAACAAAATGCTAACTACACAAGGTCAGGCACCTCAAGAGTAAAAGCACTTTATTTTTAATATTTTAAAAGCAAACAGTGATGCTAAACAGATTATTTAGGAAAGAAGAGGAGAATAGCAAGCCATTGAAACTGCAGGGAAACTTTAGATGGGCAAAATGTAATAAAGTTGGAATTTGGTTATGACAGGGTCTAACACTCTTACAGAAATACTTTGATATTTATAAAGATAAATAGGCAGGACTTTGGTTTTAATGTCTCCTTCATCTTTGTACATTTGGGGCATTAGTTCAAAACTGACTGAGCGCATGCACCGTTTGAAGCCTCTAGCACAGTAATCCATTGGCCTGACCTTGTTTAGCTAGAAAGTGGAGGTCAGAGTGCTATGTGATACTACTGCACTATATGCTCACTTTAACATAAGACTCCTCAGCAAACCAAAAAATGTTAACTCCTTAATCTTGGAACTTTTAAAAAGAAATACAAGGAATGCTGCATGCTTTACTTAAAAAATAAATAAATAGAGAGAGAGAAACCGTTTGGCATGAGTTACACAGCTGAATTTGGAGTTTCAGAAGTAGACAAGCCTATTCTTTAAGGCAGTCATGAAACATTTTTTTCCTGTAAACCCTGAAATATAGTACTTAAGTTTTTGCTGTTCTAGATTAACATTGAGTTGGATTTCCATTTTTTGGTAGCAAGTGGATACTCTGATACCAGACTAGTAAAAAAAATTCTCATTTGTCTTGTTCGTTTTTCTATGTCAGCATAGATACTGGCCAGCAACTATATTTCCAGTCTCTCTCTTTTTTAATCCCCCATTTTAGTGTACATGAACCTATGTGGAAACTACTTCCTGCTTCAGGAGCAGAGTGTCAGAAAAGAAAAGAGTAAATCAGGAGAGTCCAGTGGTCAATCACCAAGCCTTGAAAATAATCAAGTGGGGGTAGAAATCAGACATTGCAGAGCTGAATTCTTACTCTAAATTAAATGGAGAGCACGTTTATATTTGGGAGTCTTAAGAAACTGGGTTCATTTTAGAATAGTATTGTCAACATTGAATAAACGAATTGTGGTTCAAAGAATATTGCCAAATATTTTTAAACTAAATGAGGGCACAGAATATGTAAACTAACCTCCTATATAAAACCTGTGTATAATTATAGACTTAACTTGAATTTGACTATTGTTATACCTAGTGCCTAAATGCTATGGTGGAAGTTTAATTTTTTTCTCAAAGTTCAAGATTTTCTGAAATGTGAGCCTAAATTTAAGCTCCTAAATAAGTGAGTACACAGCAGCTCCCATTCAATCCATACTTCATCAGAAATGTGCACTTACAGTACTCCATACTCTGCAGAGAAGAATGTGTGTTGTTAAATCAGGCATCTGGTTGAGTTTATATAAATTGGGGGATACTAAATTCAAAAAAGGTAATGTTCTGAGAGATTGCTGTTGAGAGTGTTTTTTCCATTCTTTTGGAGGTCCTTGATGATACTAAGTATACATTTACAAACCCCTCCATTACTCCCCACCAGCAACGGCCAAGCAAAAATATTGTAAACATGTTTTATTTGATATGTTCAATAATATAATATTAAATACCAAGGACTCTACCGTAGTTAGATTTACACTTCATATCTCCTAAATTTGGGGTCACTGTCTTTAAGGAGCTAACATCATCTGCACCTAGCTGTGGAATCTGCTGGTATGTTGCTATTTTTGGAGGATCACTTCCCCAGATCATGTATCGTCACTCTCTAGCACTCCAAAAGCGGGGGGAATTAGCTCATAACTAAGCCATATTATTCTAAGGGGAGCTCTGGAAGGAAAAATCTGAGCCTGATAGAATGTTGACCTTAACTTTAATTTACACTTGTCAGTATCCACAACTCTCTATGTACTAGCATGTTTACAGTTTGTGTGTGTGTGTATCTGAAAAAAATAAATCCAATATAAAATATAGCATTCTATAATATGTTGATTTGTAACAACCCTGAAGGAGTTTAGGTTCCAAAAACATTTTCCTCAATGTTTTGGCTGCCCAGCTTGAGACCATTTAAAAAGATCATAACTCTCGGTGGTGCTGAACACATCTTAAAATGGCACAAGCTGAGCAACCAAAATATTAAGGCGTCCAATTTCACTAGTGACTTTGCCTCTTTCACAGATGAAATCTTTTTTCCAGCTTTCATGTTAAAGGAAAATGGAATCCAATTTCCTCAGATCAGCGCCCTGCTAAAATAAATGAAGTGCTGCTAATCGCCAATTAACGAAGAAATTGTGCTTTTTTTTCCCCCTTGTGCTTATGGTATGAGCAAAATCACTTCAGATTTTTTTCTACCGGTGTGAGCCAAAAGAAACCACACAAACAAAAGTGAGAGTGAATTTCGAAAGTGTAGTTATGGAGACCACCTAACGCCCAAATTACTTGCTTTACTAATATCCTACATGTTCTACACCTTTGTGCTTGGCAGCATGATAATGAAAATATTGAAGGCATGGTATGCTGCTGTCGTGTCAGTCTGTTTCTTACAGCCCTAGGTACACATTGTGATGCCTCCAATTATATCCTGCTCTACACATGCTTTCTGTTATGTAGCATTCACTCTTATTGGTGATGTAACCTTTTTCAAAATATTTCTGCAGAAGAATCTTTAGTTATATGGTCTTTCAGCACAAGCAAGTTTGTTTAATACTGAGCTTCTTAGGAAGATGATCAGCGAACTTGTAAGGAGAATTGTGCAAGGAAGCCAGAAAACAGCACCTTTATTTAATAAAGAAATGCTTAAATCTGCCCCAAATACAGGGTACTTGAACACTCCCCTCTCTTCCCTCTGAAAATATATTCTGCAAATCTTGCCTATGGTCTAATCCTTCAAATGAGATCTGCAATTGCAAAATTATATAATTGGGTAGAAATTAGCTACTCTGGAGAGAGAACTTTATACTGAACGTTTTGATGAGTTTACTTTCCATGCACATGCATCTTGTTAATATCTAATATCTAATCCATAGTATTAAGATATTTGCATGGAAAGCAGAGTAATAGTCCTTGGGAGGAGGAATGAAATCTCCTATATAGTTTCATGGTTTTAGAAATTAGCGTCTGCGGTTTCAGTTAAATTTTATTGCCCTTTCATATGTAGCCTTTCTTTTCTTATAGTGGATCCAGATGACTTCTACATTGTAGAACCTCTGAAGTTTTCACCAGAAAAAAAGGTATAGTAGCTTCCTTCCAGTTTTTGCAAGAAAAAAGTTTTGAAAAAACTACCAGTAGATGGTGCTTTTGTCGGTCACTTATCTACAATCAGGCTTGAAAGAATTAGGCTTTTATCGGTAAATGTCAGTAAATACTGATTTCACCATACACACACAAGCTGATAATAAACATTTACATCAATGATAATAAAAATGTACAGATAGGCATAGCAAGAAAAATGCTGCCTGAGAACTTCAGTTTGATTTAAAGATATTTACTTTGTGTATTTTGCCATGTGATGTTGATGATTTGTTTTACAGTTAAAGCTTTAACTTTTTGAATTTCAGCATCTACAATTATTAAAAAATTCTGGCCCCTCCCCATAATTTACTGCAACTGTGAAAATAAAAATAAAAATTTAAAAATGCTTAAAAATAAACATCAGTATTATCTATCAATTACAAGAGTTCTGCCAAGCCTATGTATGGCCTACCAGTATTCATACTTGATATTATTTCCTGTTTGCGTTGCACAATCTAATTGTTTCCTTTTTTTCTGCTTTAGAAGAAACGTTGCAAATATAAAAGTGAAAAGATTGAGACTATCAAACCAGCATCAGAGCCTCTGCATCCATTAGCCAATGGGGAAATAAAAGGAAGGAAACCCTTTACGAACCAGAGAGATTTCTCTAATATTGGAGAGGTATATCACTCCTCATATAAGGGTCCTCCATCTGAAGGAAGCTCAGAAACCTCATCACAATCTGAGGAATCCTATTTTTGTGGCATTTCAGCATGCACAACTCTGTGCAATGGACAGACCCAAAAGACAAAAACTGAGAAGAGGGCTTTAAAACGAAGGCGGCCTAAGGTTCCAGACCAAGGGAAGTTCATAAAAACTCTAATACAGACTAAGACAGGATCAATGCCAAGCCTGCATGACATAATCAAAGGAAACAAGGATATAACAGTAGGAACACTTGGTGTCACAGCAGTTTCTGGACAAATCTAAAACTAGTCGAACTTCTCATACAGGAGATTTTTTGTTCATCTGAGAACAGTCTGTATCTTGTGGGAGAGTGGTGGGAGAAGAGATGAACTAACTGGAAAGTATTCAGAAATTATGGTTTCTGCCTCTTTTAAATAGATGGGATTGTGTCAATCTTGGTTATGAGTTTCAGCTTTACAAGGCTGACGACTTCCTATGTGGACAGCTTAGGGGTGGGAGGGATCATTTTATAAAGCCTTTTTCACAATTACTGGGGCAAAGATTGTTGAAGCCCAGTTTGTTGGGTGGAATAGGGATAAAAGCTTAATCCTCTTCCTTTAGCTTTGTTCCTATTTCTTGCACCTTCCCGTATTTATGTGCCTTTTGTCTATTTATAATGCCACTGGAAGAGGGAGAAAGATAAAACTGTCATTTGATTTCTTTTGTAACTTCTCTCGCTTTTTTGAGGATGCAACACTACAGTGCTGTAAAAGGACGTGTTGGCGTTCAGCTGGACTCAGTAATGTGGGCTGGATACTGTAGAAATACTAACATGGTAGACTTGCTGATTTAGATCTCTGTTTTGAAAACTCACTTGGGGAAAATACCTTGTTAGAAGGAATTGTAATGCCATTAATTGCATTTTTAATCAATTTCAGATGTGTATTTTATTTAGATGCGTTAAATTAATGACAGCTGTACAGTAACACTCACTGTATGTGATGGATCTCATACTGACAAACATGCCTTTGTTTCCCAGACTGACTTTTGGAATTCTCTGTTACAATATTTAACCAAAAAGGATTGATGCTTTATTTTGGTCACTCTGTTTTCTGTTCTAAGAATTTGGAAATTGGGGATTATCTACAAGGGGAAATGTAAGGGTGACTAGGTACAGCTGAAGATATAACTATCCTAACCAGTGCTGGGTACAAGTGCACATGACAAATGAAAGTGAGTTTGCCAAGCCTTGAAGTCTAACAGCTCAAGTCTATTTAAAAGTGGATATTTCCATAAAGTTTGCTTTTGTATTGGCTAACACATGTGCAGTGTGTGTGTGTGTGTGTTTTGGTACTTTCATATGAGTGTTTTTTTATTTTGACCATGATTGTATATTTGGATAAAATAGAATGTGTGACTGCATAAAATGTTGTGAATGTGTAGCTGAATGAATGGGACAAAAGGTTATTCCTTTTTGAGAGGAGTTATAGGTTCATGTTGTAAAACTAAGTTAACTTATTAAGCACTTTTAGTGGTACCCTTTTTTAAACAGATCGAATGCCTTTTCTGGGTATTGTATGTAATGTGACTTATTTAAAGCCTTTGTTTTTGCTGCTTTCATGTTAGTTTATAAATACTTTAAAGTGATGTACTTTTAGAGTCGGTCTGCACAATTAGCCATTCAGAGCACATGGATCTGATTTATAGAACATGTAATCAGAAAGAGCTCCAAACAAGAATGAAGAAAAAATGTTTATACTATCTGAGTGCAGCATACAACATTGTGGAACAAGAATATGTAACTACAGAGCTGTAGTGCCATTAGAAACTGTGAATTTCCAAATAAATCTGAACACTTGTCTTATAAATTTAGTGGCTTTTCTTTTCTTTTATAAATCACATGTTAATGGGTTGAAGCTCAAACTCATGAAGCAGTGTGGTTTAGTTCATAGGGCACTGGACTGCGGCCCTAGGAAACCTGGTTCTTCGAGTGCTTGCTCAGGTCGATTCCATTCTATGTGTGTGCGCGTCCACGTGCACAGTTGTCAGAGACTTTTGTCTTAGCGGTATCCGTAGGGCTGGCTGTGGCGCTCCTTTGAGTGCCATGCTCATGTGTCAGTATATTAGGCACCGCCGACCCTACGCCCTCTTAGTTCCTTCTTACCGCCCATGATGGTGGGTTGGAGTGCCTTGTCTTGCCTTTAGCAAGAGCATTAGCAGTTCTTCATAGTCTTTTGTTCTACCTAATCTGTACATAGTTAATAGTAGTCAGAGGAGGAAGGTAGACTGCATGCCTTGGATGTTAAGCGGGCGCTAGCCTTCTACATCAACAGGACCAAGCCCTTCCATAAGTCTACGTAATTGTTCGTTGCGGTGGCTGACAGTATGAAAGTCACCCTGTATCCGCCCAAAGAATTTCTTCTTGGATCACTGCCTGCATTCGCTTCTGCTACGATCAAGTGAAGGTGCTGCCCCCAGCAACTGTCACCACCCACTCCACCAGGGCGCAGGCCTCTTCCGCAACTTTTCTGGCCCAGGTGCCTATCCAGGACATCTGCAGGGCGGCCACCTGGTCGTCCGTCCATGCGTTTATGTCCCATACGTGCTTACCCAGCAGGCCCGGGCTGATGCTGGCTTTGGCAGAGCAGTACTGCGAGCCGCAAAACTGAACTCTGAGCCCACCTCCATAGATACTGCTTGTGAGTCACCTAGAATGGAATCGACATGAGCAAGCACTCGTAGAAAAAACGGTTACCTTTCATAACTGTTGTTCTTCAAGATGTGTTGCTCATGTCCATTCCATTACCCACCCTCCTACCCCTCTGTCGGAGTTGTCAGCAAGAAGGAACCGAGAGGGCATAGGGTCGGTGGTGCCTAATATACCGACGCATGAGCATGGCACTCAAGGGGGCTGCCACAGCCAACCCTACGGATACTGCTAAGAAAAAGTCTCCAACAACTGTGAACTTGGGTGCGCACACAGCTAGAATGGAATGGACATGAGCAACGCATCTCGAAGAACAACAGTTATGAAAGGTAACCGTCTTTTCTAATCCTGGCTCGGCCACTGATATGCTATGTGATCGTGGACAAGTCACTTTACTGCTCTGTGCTTTGGTTTTCCCTCCCATCATCTGAGTTCTCTATTTAGATCCTAAACTCTTAGGGCAAGGACTTTTTCTTATTATTTGTTTGAAGAGCACCATGCAACAGGGAGCCCTGATCTCAGGGTCTTTAGATGTTGCTGTAATATTAATAAGCTATTTTACCATTTCTGTCAGATATAAATGTTGATTTATCATTTCAACTTCACTGGTAAGAAATTTAATTTGTGCAACTTTTTCTTGTTCCGGTGTCTTTAATTGTAATTTACCCAGAGCATCATTTGAAGACAAAGTGGGCATACTGTCACAGTTCCTCAGGCAAGAGGTTGTTAGGCCTGTGTTTAGCAAGATGTCAGGATCAAGAATTTTTTTTAATTATTGCCCTGTCTCCTATAGCCTTCTCTTTTTTTGTAAGATTATTGAAGTTGTGATGAAGCAATTGGAGCCTTGAACTTTTGACGCCTTTCAGTTCGGCTTTAGGTGTGAATACAGTACAGGCACTGCACTGGTTGCATTGGTCATTCTCCACAGTGGCCTACAGAAGATAGGTGACCATACTGACTTTTACAGGTGTTGAATTTTGATAATGTTTTTACCATACAATGGTTTTGACTCTATGGACTCTGATGGAGTGTTTGGAGTCAGTTATCTCTTTGAGGTTCCAGTGGGTGGGTTTTAGGTTGTTTGCCACAAGGGCTTTTATTTATGGGTTACCATAAGATTCTATTTGTCATTCTCTGTTCAGTGGGTAAGTAAGGCAATTAGGGAAGTGTGACCAATATCACTGCCAACTCTTGATTCCTGCTTGGGCCTTTGGCGTCTCCCCTTCTGTTCTCCATGTGCCGGTTACTCTGGGATAGGACACCTTTGTGCAGGGTACTTAACCAAGACTACATAGGGGTATGTAGCTTCCTGAAACTTTTTACCATTCAGTTCTTCTCCTTCAAGGTTATGAATATCTCTCTTCTCCGGGGATGTCTGCATGACATTATTCATACAACAATAACTTTAACCAAAAGAAAGATTTATTAAAAACAAGGAATGGGATTTAAAAAACCTGTTTCTTAGGAGCAGCAAAGAGTCCTGTGGCACCTTTTAGACTAAGAGACGTATTGGAGCATGAGCTTTCATGGGTGAATACCCACTTTGTCGGACATCCGACGAAGTGGGTATTCACCCACGAAAGCTCATGCTCCAATACGTCTCTTAGTCTAAAAGGTGCCACAGGACTCTTTGCTGCTTTTACAGATCCAGACTAACACGGCTACCCCTCTGATACTGTTTCTTAGGATATGTCTACACTAGCACTTTTGTTGGTAAAACTTTTGTTGGTCAGGGGAGGTGAAAAAACACACTCCTGACTGACAAGTTTCACTGACAAAAGCGCCGGTGTGGACAGAGCTATGTTATTGGGAGATGCTCTCCTGCCAACATAGCTACCGCTGCTTGTTGGGGGTGGTTTAATTATGCCAGTGGGTGAGCTCATGAGGCCATTTGAGATGTAGTTCAATCAGTATGCAGCGGGAAAACATATTTTTGTCTCTAATCAGAAGCACATACTTTATTCTTCCTTAGGCCTAGCTGAGACAGAGACCTGGAATGAAATCAAACTGGTTGGAGTTCAAGACAGGTGATCCTGGTTGTAAGGAGACGTTTCTAGAGCATATAGCAACAATAGGTTCTGCCCCATTGATTGAGGTGGTATGCCCATATTTCCACAGTAGTGCTTTTGTATCATGGACTGCTTCCAGAATCTTTTATAGCACAAATGGCCACCAGCACCTTTTCATCATACGTTTGTCTTGATAGTAGTGACTGTTTTTACTTTGCCATAGTTGTGTGCCTTTATCTCCAGATAGGATTACTGCCAAGTGCAAACAGGTTATCCTTGAACTTGGAAACTACAGCTAGGGAAGAATATTGCTAATTGCTTGCTTAATTGTTTTGGCCATGTGGAGCATATTACACCTGTTCTCCAAAGGCAGCACTAGCTATTTCTGGTTGCATTTCAAGTTATCAATAAATTCCTTATGACTCGAATCCAAGAAGCCCAATCTCTCCCTCTGTGCTATCATGATAGGTGAGACCAGTGGGGGCTGTTTTATTTATAGACTCTCTACATCAGGGACAGGACATTCTTTCATGAGAATAGAATTGCGAGGAATGCAGTGACCTTTACTCTTGAGTGGAAGTCTTTATCGCTTCTCAATAAGTGGTATATACTGTCTTAGCTCTTGTCTATACTAAGAGTGTGCAGCAAGCTGGGGTGTAAATATACATGCACTAGAATGCTGTGAACTCTCTGTATGGATCCTGCAACTTCACACTAAAAGTTCTCTAGTGCATAGTGACCTACTCTTGTTTCAAAGCAGAGTAGATCAAATCGCACTAGAGAACTTGTAGTGCGTGGCAGCGGGGTCCACATGGACAGATGGTGCATTGTAGATTTACACCCTAGCTTACCGTGCACTAACTATTCATCTTAAATAAGTCCTTAAATTTCTACGCATCTCTCGAGACTGTGATAGCTTACCTGGATATTTATAAGATGTGCCTAAGTATTGCATGCCATGCTGTGGAGTCTTCTACGATAAGATCCTTGCCTTCCTGGTAAGTTTAAAATGAGCAGTATTTGAATATTTTATGAAGTCACTGTGCATACTACTGGTTGTACTGTACTAGTAGCAGCAGCAGAATTTGTCCTGCCATTGTGGTCGTTCCGTGAGCACAGGCGTCAAAGGTAATACACAACTTGATAGCTCTGTTCCCTCCCCATTGTTAACTTGGATGGAGGAAACTTCTTAAAGACAGTGTGGCTCTTAAAATTCCCCACTGCAGCCTAAAGCCGAAGGCGATGAGAGAGAACTGTTCTATACAATAACTTTTGGGAGTGCTCAGATACCATAGTGATGGGTGCCATATCTAAACCTAGAGCAATAGAACAAAATCCTTCATAAAAGTAAGATTTTTAAAATTCCATTAAACTTCTTATAAAAGGGCATCTTTGACTGAGTGAAATTTGACCGCTCTGATTAAAAGAACCAAAGAGAATGGCAGCTTAGTGACTTTCCACTGGAAGAGAGCTCACATAACCACAACATCATCTTCAAGTAGTGTCTGTGATTGCTCCACTTCAGATGCACATGCACCTCTCGCCCTTGATTGGAGATTTATAGCTAGCAACATCTGTTCGGCCCACACCTGTGCCCTCTGCCTCCTCATGGCAGAGACAGGCTACGTGGGGGTTGTGATGGGTTCCCTTTGGGGTGCCACCTGGAACTGGGGTACCTCTGAGCCCTCTGACCCATCAGCCTGGGCTCCCTCTTGCACTGTGCTGCTGTGACAAGCTGCAGACCTACTCCCGGTCTTACACTTCCATCAGCATTCACACAGGCAGGGACAAACCAGATGCAGTTACATGCAAGCTCTCTGACAAGGCACTGCATGAACCAACAATAGAGAGGCTACAGCCAAAATAGCCACCAGCTTCCCAGCCTAGGACCTCAGAGCTGTACCATCCTGCCCTGGTCCATATCCCAACCAGTATGAATTTATTATCCAGTTCGCCTCCCCCTCAATGGGCAGAGGAAATGCAACAAGCCTGTGTTAAAGCAAGCTGCGACTTCCCCCCTCCCCCCCCACCCCCAACGACTTCACTTAAAGGCACACTGGGTTTAAATTAAAACATAAAACAAGTTTATTAACTACAAAAGATAGATTTTAAGTGATTATAAGGGATAACAAACAGATCAAAGCAGATTACCTAGCAAATAAACAAAAACGCAAACTAAGCTTAACATACTACTTAGATTGGATATGAATTAGCAATTTCTCACCCTGAGAGATGGTACAAGCAGGCTTGCAGATTCTTAAGGGACAAGCAGCATTTGCTTTGCGTCTTGGAATCCCCAGATTTTCATAGACAGGATAGAAATCCCTTTAGCTTGGGTCCATCACTTCCCCCAGTTCAGTCTTTGTTCCTCAGGTGTTTCCTGGAGTTGTCTTGTATGGGGAGAGAACAACAGATGATGTCACTCCCAGCCTTATATAGCTTTAGCATATGGCAGGAACCCTTTGTTCCAAAACAAGTTTCCAGACCAATGCGTGGAAAAATACAGACTATCCCCAAATGGAGTCCAGAGTCATGTGGCCTGGTCACATGCCCTTGCATACTTTGCTGAGTCATAGCAGCCATTACTTACAAGCTGTCTGGAACAATTACAGGAAGGTTAAGATCTTCCAGGGTCCATTGTCTTTGCTGATTGGCCATCAGCACTGATTGCTTTCTTCATTGTTGTACCTGAAAGGCTAGTTGTGGGTGTCATCCAGAGTAAGCACATTTGAATACAGATTATATTGTCAATATTCATAACTTTAGATACAAAAATGATACATGCGTACAAATAGGATAATCGTATTCAGCAAATCATAACTTTTCTGATGACACCTCACATGACCCATCTTGTACAAAATGCATCATAATTATGCCATAATCATCATATAATATCACTGTGAAGAATATGGGGTGCAGTGTCACAGGGATTTATGGGCAAACCACCTTCAGTTACTTCTCGATTGCTTCACCTGAGACAGAACACTAGCATGTCTTCCTAGAGCATACTCTGCCTTTTCTCTTTCTCAAAGTTAGTTTGTAGTTTTAGTTTTCTGTTTAGTATAGTTAATTTTAGATGACAGGACTGTTTTTCCCTCATTTCCCCAGGGAGACCTGTCTTCTCCTGGCAGTGTGTGCCTGGTTCATCAGTCTTTAAATGTTGCCTCTCTTGCCAGGAGGCTGTAATGGTAAGCCTCAGGCACTCCAAATGTGTAATACACCGTTACATCGATATAACACGACCTGATAGAACACAAATTCAGATATAACACGGTAAAGCAGTGCTCCGGGGGGGCGGGGCTGCGCACTCTGATGGATCAAAGCAAGTTCAATATAACAAGGTTTCACCTATAATGCGGTAAGATTTTTTGGCTCCCGAGGACAGCGTTATATCGAGGTAGAGGTGTATTTCTCAAGAACTAGACCATATGACAAGGACCAAAAATCACTTCTTTTTGGACAACAGTCTTACTCATCCACAACCCTGCAGTTCCAGATGGTGAACTATCAGGTGGTCATGGCCACACACAATTTTACTAATCACAACAAACTCTCAGCCTTTGTTGAACAGCTGCCACATGACTGCTGGGAGCAATTCCAGTTCATAGCTGGAGGGTCAGCTCTTGGCCGGCGTGGCTCTCCAGGCATCCCTAGATGCTGCAGACACTGCTGCCAGATCCATCTCTGCAGCGGTAGTTATGCACAGGGTGTCATGGTTCCAACTTTTGGGGTTTCCAAGAGATGTTCAAAACACTGTAGAGGACCTCTCCTTTCATGGTCATAAGATTTTCTCGGAGATCACAAATGACTCCCTGAATGCTTTGAAGGACTCCGGGGGTACCCTACGTTATTTGGGCATTTATACACCTTTGAGTAAGAGATGTTTCAGTAGGTCACAGACTGCCCAGAGATCTCACCCAGCTCAGTTTGGAGTACCATCAACTCTCAAAACCCTAAGGAAAGATTTCAGAGGAAGAGGACCACCCAGTTGTCATCTAAACCACAGTTCTGTTAGGTTGGTTGAAGGTTCAAATCCTCTCTCCTCTGATTTCACAGTTGTGCCCCTTAGCCCACCTCCCTCCCTTTGGGGACTGCCTTGTCCATTTCCACCAGGCTTGGGAATGGATCACCATGGAGCATTGGATCTTGGATGTCATAACTTTGGACTACGCCCTCCCTTTCCTGTCCCTCTTTAGGGATCCCTCTTATGAGCTTCTACTGAGTGAAGAGGGTGACTCTCTCCTCTGGCCAGAAGCAATAGAACTGGTCCCTTCCCCTTACAGGAGTAGGGGGTTCTACTCAAAATACTTCCTAGTACTGAAAAGGGATGGATGTTGGAGGCCAATCTTAAATCTAAGACAGCTGAACAGGTTTGTGAAACCTCAAAAGTTCAGGATGGTGACTCTGGCAACTCTTAATTTCTTCACTAGAGGAAGGGGATTGGTTTTCGTCCTTCAACCTACAAGATGCCTACTTCTGTATAACTATACACCCATTGCACAAGAAATACCGATGATTCATGATAGGCCAAGACCGTTTCCAGTATCAAGTGCTCCCCTTCAGCCTATCCTCTGCCCCAAACGTGTTTTTGAAGGTTCTAGTAGTAGTGGCAGCTCACCTTCAGCAGGAAACGATTCTCAGACCTCAGTGACTGGCTACTTAAGGGCTGCTCTTTTGAGGCAGTTTTCGACCCAGAAGGCCCTGGCTCTGTTCTGGGAGTTGGGCCTACAATTAAATGTAAAGAAATCCTGACCATTCCTCATTCCCTGTCTCAGGATATGGGCCGTGCACTTCACCCCAACCTGGCAGTTCTATGCCTCACAGCCTGGCTCCTGGATAGTTGTCAGGAATAGAGGTTTCCTGCTCTATGGAGGTGCAGCAGGTGTTATTAAACAGTAGAAAAACATGAATGCACATTACATACCTGCAGAAATGGAAGAGATTCATCTATTGGTGCACTCGTTCCCTCTGTCCAGAATCCGTTCCCCTTTCCTTCATGCTAGATTACCTGCTAGATCGGAAGACACCTGGGTTATCCATCAAGGTACACCTGGCTGCCATATCAGCCTTTCATCCATGGTTGATGGATTCTCTATTTTTGCTCACACGGTATAGTCCAGTTTTATTAAGGGTGTGGAAGCAGAAAAAGAACTGTCAGAAAAGAACTGCAATGCATGACAGTTTGTTAGCAAGAGTCAGGCTAACTGTAGCCCTGATAACGCGAGATTTGTAGAAGCGAGGATTGTGTGAGGCGGGTGAGAAAGAATTGTGTGAGAAGTTATTGCGACCTTGTGTAGATAATATGGAATGTAGACTAAGAGTCTACATTAGTGAGCAAAACAAGATATCAGAATGACCTATGTATAAACAAAATGCAGTTGTTGCTCATTATTGTCTGTAACAAAAGGTATAAATGCTTGCTGTAATTGTTTACTGTTGAGAGAGACCTGCTTAACTCTCTCCCTCTGCACAATTGTGAGAGTTAATAAAGCATCTGACTTGCTGTACCCAAACAAAAAGTGAGAACTCAGTTTTTCTCCGACAATTTGGGGGCTCGTCCGGGATGGCAACGCCCACAGAGGCACCGGCAGTTGCTACGGATCATTCCCCTTCGAACCCCATGGCGCCACAATAGAGGTAGGAGACCTTTTGAAATCTCTATTGGGGTGTCGGAGGAGGACTGTCCGTGGGGCCGTCTGTCCCTGTTGGGCTCACGCCATCCGAACTTATTGACTGTGCAGCAAGGTCAGATGCTGAGCGGCGTAAGGGAATTGTTTGCCGCCCCCTGTATGCATATGCGAGGTGCATAGGATTGCACCTGTGTTGAGGGGTTGTTACTGCCTCAGCAGGAGGGGTTTTTACCGCCTCATAGTCCGGACAGAGGGGTTGTTTACCGCCTCAAGAGGGGTTTTTACCGCCTCGAGTGATGCATCGAGGTACTTGGGAATAGTACCTGAGGTACTTGGGAATAGTACCTGGAGTAAGGCCTTGGTGTGTGTGTGTGGTATGTGTGTGTGTACACCAGTGTGAATTGAGTGTTACCGGAAGACGCCCAGAGTACTCTGCGAAGTCTTTTGGCTCGTGACCAGAACTACTCTAACGCAAGCCCGGTAACTAGAGGATCTTTTAGGAGATCCGATCCACGGTACGCTAACTCGGCCTGGCATCGTCCGGCGAGGAGGCTGCCTGGGTCTAGGAGTGTGTGAACCCATCTTCCCTCCCCTTTTCCTCTCCGTGTGAGCCACTGACAGTCTGACCATCTCACTGGATGCAACAGAGTAAGCGGCGCCGTCTCTCTGAGATTAGCCGACACTCTTTGCTGAAGGGAGGTGTAGGAGGTCATGGCTATCCTCGTTAGTCTCTCCTGCGTGAGTACCCTGTAGGGAGAGATCCTTAGTTTATGTGCCGCTAGCGCGGACAGGGCATCCTCCTCCCTGTGTGTGTGATTGGAAAATGGGTGGGGGACAGTCTAAGGATTCCCTCTCACCCCCCTAAGGGTACCCCAGCTTATTTCATGTACGTACATTATGGTCCTAAAACCTGCAGGTATTTAGAGAATTGGAATCATTACACGCGTGAAAATTCATCTAAACAATGCCCACTAGAAGGTACCTTCAATCTAGATAAGATCATACATCTCAGAGGAGCTTTTAATCACCAAAAAAAGCCTCTGACACACAATGGGAGCAATTTGTCTATTGAGGAAAGGAACGGGTTAATTTGAAATTCAGCTTGGTCCAGAGATAAAGAGAAAGTTAATCTGCGTTCAAGGTCAAGAATCAATGCAGACCAGGCTAAGTACAAAGAAAAACTGCTTTCAGCCCCAGCTGGCTGTGAAAAAATATAGATATAGTCAAACCAAAGGCAATACAAGTTACAGTGCTGAGATTACATTTGCAAAGCTTAACTGTCCAGTGAGATCCAACAGTCTGCCTTTGCGACCCTGGAGCCGGCGTGGTTTGGGGACGCTGAAGAAGCCACAGGCAGCCGGCCTGGACTGGAATCACTGAAAAGACGCCCCAGGAGACCTCAGGGTGTAAAAGAACTGCCCTCCCAAGAGAGGAAGCAAGTTGGAGATTGCACAGCACCTTCTCTCAACGTTATACACAGACGTGGCCAGTCTGGACGTACGTGTGTGAGTATGAAAGTGTGCCCACTCTCAGCCGCAGTAAGTCTGAGAACCGGAGAGGGATTTAGCATTCCTCTCTCCACCCCGGTTGACCTGGAAGGGTGTCAGGTGGATCTACCCCAGTCGTAGCAGGACTGGGCAATAGAGAAGTTGGAGAAATAGGAAGAGTTGTGTACTTGATAACTAGAATTGAGCAATTAAGAGCATAGATCATGAACCAGGCAGCAACTCAAACCTACGCCCAGGGCAAGTTGCAAGCCTTGAGACAGGACTTCCAGGCAGAAAAGGAAGCACTGGCTAAGCAAGTATCGGTCCTTCAGGGACTTGTCAGAATTTAACCATTTGTGTTTGCATATGGTGTAAGAGCAGTGTGTTTGCCACAAGAGAAAATTGAAATTGAATAGTTAAACGCCAATGGGCCATGCGTTTTGCCCAAGTGGCAAGCCTCACAAGGGAGGACTCGGGTAGCATTGTGAGTAAGAATGTTTAAGAGAAGAGACCAGGAAGGGTGGGGGCTAGTTGAGAAGCCCACCCTCCTATCTAAATTGGTAGTGAAAAAGCCGGTGCCCATGGAAGGGACGGTTCAGCAAGAAAAGCAGGATCGGGCCCAAGCGGGCAGGCAACAGATAGAGAGATTGGAAAACAGGTTGGAAATTTTGAGGGCATAGTGGAAGGAAAGGAGTAAGTAATTATAAGCATGGGGATTTCAAATCCCCAGGACAATAATTGGAATGGTAAAATCTGAGTTGATTGGGTGTCGTTTTGGGAGACAAGCAAGTGATTTAAGAAAAGAGAGTGAGAAGTTAACTCTGTAGTTGCTAGAGGGAATCAAGCAGTGAAACTTGGTAGGAATGTCTGTAAGTAATTCAGGCAAGAGGTTATTTAAGTGAAAGTAAACACTATTTCACCAGGAGGGTGGTGAAGCACTGGAATGCGTTACCTAGGGAGGTGGTGGAGTCTCCTTCCTTGGAGGTTTTTAAGGCCCGGCTTGACAAAGCCCTGGCTGGGATGATTTAGTTGGGAATTGGTCCTGCTTTGAGCAGGGGGTTGGACTAGATGACCTCTTGAGGTCCCTTCCAACCCTGATATTCTATGATTCTATGAAATTATTCGACTATGAATACGTTAGTCTAATTTGCTGAAGAACACTCCTGCTGTGTACAATCTGTGTTTTATAAGTTTGAGATGAATTGGTATTGTTTTAACGTTGCAAAACTGAGAATACTTTTGCCAGACACAGGAAACTAGTGTTGTTTAAGGTATTTAGCATTTAATCCTTAAGGTGACTTAATGCTTTACAAGGTTTAAAATGTTTTAACTAAAGACCAAAGGTTGTGGCTGCAGCAGGGTAGTCAAAGCCAGGAGAATAAAAGATTTGAATTTGTTTTTGGGTAAAAAAAATAGCAGATAAAAGATCTGGTAAAAAGAGAGAGAAGGACAGTGCCCCTGGCTCTGTGTGGTCGAGCTGTCACTTTACTAGGGGTGCATAGAGATTTTGTAAGCACAAAAGAAATAGTTACACCTTGTGTAGAAATTGATGTGGCTAGTGCTGTGGAAATTGAATTGTGGAGAGGATGTGCATTTTCCCCAGAACATGTGCAGTGTATATTGTAGCAGAGGTAAAAGAAATGCAAACCTACCAATATAGGTTGTGTTGTCTTTTTCAGATCACTGTGTGTTTGAAAGCAGAAGTTAGAAGTAAAAGGCAATCAAAAGTTTGGGAAAGTTAATTGTGTCCCTTTTAAAGTAAGAATCTTTAAGCTGTGGATAGCTTTGGATCGGGAAGCAAGCCAGAAAGCATCTGTATTAATGCAATTTTCTAACTAATAAGGTAGAAGCCACTGAAACCTGGGCTGCCTATGAAACAAATACAAGGAAATATGGGGTAATTCCTCTGTTTTGCCTGAAATCAACAAGAGTATGTGTATATAAAGGAAATATATTAAGCAATGACTGACTACCCAGAAGGGGTAGACCTCTGTTCTTTTGTCTTTCAGATCATCAGAGAAAACGGATGCCAGCTGAACAGCATTCAATGTACCATGCATTTACTGGTACAATAGGAATTATTTTTGTGTTCTTTGTTCTGTCTTGTGGTGTTTGTCTTGTGGCCAGAATTGTTGGGTTTAATAATTTCATAAGACAGTCTAGTTCAAAATTAAATAGAAGGGTTAAATCAAAAAAGCAGATACTTGTTTTGTTCAACTTGGAATACAAAGTGTTTGGATAAATCAGGAAAACGTGATATACTAAAGTCTAATACATTTGCTTAAGTAAGAAAAAGAAACTTCATTGGCCAGATTTTTTTTTAATTGAAAAATTGTTGTTAAAATTTGCATACCAACAGTCTTTGGAAGCAAGGACATGGAAGGTTAACCCACTCCCCATATTGCCCATGGGATCCTTCTGGCTACCTCAGATTTCTAGCCAGAGGGCTGGGGAGGGAGGAAAGCTATTGGACACCTGAGGTTGTACCGAGTGAACTCCTCAAAAGTGGGTGTGCTTGTCCTGGTTTGTTGTTCCAAAGCTCTGTAATAAAGTTATTTTACTGGAAGAGTGTACATGGCATACCTTGAATAATAAGACTAATGTGAAAAAGTGTATAAGTGAAGAGTGAAAGTTTCCTTTGTAGGTTAAAAGAAGCCGAGAAAGGGAGAAGAGGAAAAAGAACAGAATGAGTTAACTGAGAGGAAAATACAGCTAGCAGGCTCATCCAAGGTCACAGCCAAAACTTGGCTGACCCCCAAGAAAAGGGGGGGGGGCCTGAATGTGCCCAAACAACTATGAGATCTGCAAAACACTGCCAGGCATTAATGAAATGTGTTAGGTTTTTTCACAGGTAGAGAAGCGCTCCCCAAAGACCCTAGCAGCCCTGCCATTCATTGAAACAAGGAGACTGAGTCTACGTAAAGTCCATCAACGAAAGACTGCTTTGGCTCCACACTGGAAAGGCCCTTTCCAAGTCCTGTTAACCACCAACACTGCTGTGAAGTGCCAAGGACTGCCCACCTGGACCCATGCTTCTCACTGCAAAAAGACCCCTCCACCTGGAGAGGATTCTCCAGCTGCTGATCAGCCTATTTCTCCTGCTAGCTCTGCTGTGCCTCCTGGACAGCAGGGAAGGAGGACAAGGTGAAGTGCTAGTAACCACTCCCTTGTCCACTGACAGACCTACTGTGCCTTTGGATTTTCCTAGAAGAAGCAAAACCATTACAGGGTGATGTGCTAGTAACCTCTCCCCTGTATGATGCTAAACCACACTGTTTCAGGAAAAGAGAAGAAGGAACACTTGCTTCATTGAAACCACAAAGTCCAGGGATTCCTGACTACAAGAGACATTAAGAACTGACCCTGGTGAAGAAACAAAGAATTACACACTGGCAGGAAGAAACTTGTGGGACCCATGCTTGGGAACGTGGTATTGATTGGATTTTGGGGTTTATTCTACAGGCTGCGCCCTGTGTTTTGGATAAGTCCTTCAGCATGTATTGCCCTCCCTAATTGGATTTTAAATTATAAGTACCAAAGGCACCTTGTTGCCATTGCCCCTGCCATCTCCTCCATTACACTATTACCCCTGTAACACATCCAAATACAGACAATGCCATATATTTGATAAAACCAAAGACTAAGGCCTTCACACTTTAGTGATTTATTTAAATATTGTTTGAAAAAAATATATTTTTAAGGTTCAGGATATCCCATATAAGCGAACAATTGAATGGATCAGTGGAGATAAAAGTATATATCACTACCAGTGAACCCCAAGAATCTGTAATTACAATTGATGGGTTCTATAGCGAATGTTCCTGGAATTTGCACTGTGTTAAATGAGAGAGGCCCTTATTGTTATTTGGTCACCCAATTAGTGAACAATTAAACGAATACCCAGAGTTTGTTTTGCCACTGGAAATTTTACCTGCATAGAAATTATTCCAGTGACTAATAATGTGACCTGTACCTTATTGCAATTAATATCAATGACCCAGAAGTTGCTGACAGAGATGGTATTGAATATCACTGAGGCTGGGAAGGCATTGCAGTGGGATCTAGCATGTTCAGAGATTCAGGATTTCCTGAATGACCAGCTAATGGCCATTTGGAATGATCTAGAACATCAGGCTTGGCCCACTGCCCTTACAGACACATCAGGAGTACCATCTGATCTGTGGCCATGGAGACTTACTTGGAAACTTTCTGGGTGGAAGTGCGGACGTTCTCAATGCTCCTTCCAAGCATATGGACCGGTAAAGGGGGTGTGGGCTCCCACATACCGAATCCTGCCGGGTCCATGGGGAGGATGCATGTGGAATTGGGTAATTCACCAAGACATCTGGGAAATTAGACCTCCTGGTATGCCCAATCGATTTTTAGTCAGTGCTCCTGGGATTACACCTGACATTTGGATGGGGTTAGGTAGTCTATGGACATTTTGGCCATTAGAACCCCCACAGCTTCAGTGAATACGTAAACTGAAGCCAGGAGAAGTTGTCACTGTTTATGACTACGTTTGCTGGGAGGGTAGGGGACAAGGAACTACCCTGACAGGACACTTACTTTTTCAAGCTAATGATAGCTGTGTGTATGTTAATGACACCACATTGCAAGACATACATTTTAATCTCATTACCACTGCAGGCAATCATATTATTTACTGGCCTGCAGATAGAGTTTTTTAAGTAGCCCTTAGGTTCCAGATACCCTTTAATTGGACTAGTTTAGTACCTGATAGATTTCAGAATTTGTTTTCACTGTTACCAGAGATTCAGAAAATCTCTGAAGTACAAGGGCAAATTCACATGCTTCAAAATATATATCAAGTTGAAAAGTATGCTTTCCAGACAGCTTATAGAGTATCCACTTTATGTACTAAGTATGATGTATTGTGCTTTATGACTAAGACTGTACAACAACCCCATTATATTATTGCTATGGGAATGTTATTGCTTGTGTTGCTACTAGTTAGCTTAGGATTATGTTGTTGTTGTTGTAAAGGATGTAATAATAGTAATACCTTTCATGTTTATGCTAATCATGCATTGTCATTACATCCAATCAGAACCCCTAAGATTGAAGCATCTGATGTAGAATCTGAAGTCCAGGACTTAATGCAAATAGAGATTTAAGAATGTTTGTTGTACTAGAAGTACAAAAGGGGGGGTTGTGGAAGCAGAAAAAGAACTGTCAGAAAAGAACTGCAATGCATGACAGTTTGTTAGCAAGAGTCAGGCTAACTGTAGCCCTGATAACGCGAGATTTGTAGAAGCGAGGATTGTGTGAGGCGGGTGAGAAAGAATTGTGTGAGAAGTTATTGCGACCTTGTGTAGATAATATGGAATGTAGACTGAGTCTACATTAGTGAGCAAAACAAGATATCAGAATGACCTATGTATAAACAAAATGCAGTTGTTGCTCATTATTGTCTGTAACAAAAGGTATAAATGCTTGCTGTAATTGTTTACTGTTGAGAGAGACCTGCTTAGCTCTCTCCCTCTGCACAATTGTGAGAGTTAATAAAGCATCTGACTTGCTGTACCCAAACAAAAAGTGAGAACTCAGTTTTTCTCCGACAAGGGTCTGGGGAATCTCTTCCCACACATTGGACACCCCCCGCCATCCTGATTCTCAGCCACCTCATGAGACCTCCATTTGAACCAATGGTTCATTTATCTATGAAGATGGCCGCCTTAGTTGCCATCACGTTGGATGGTGGGGTCAAGGAGATTGGAGCCTTGAGGGCAGATTCCCCACCACCTTTTTTGCCATGTTTTTATAACGCTAACGTCTCTACATTCACATCGTAAGCTCCTCCCAATGGCTAAATTGGATTTTCATCTTAACCAATCTATCCATCTACCAGTTATTTTTCCCCAAAAATCTCATAGTTCTCAGCATGAATCCTATTTCTATTCTCTGGCCTTTTACCTGGGTGGGATTAAGCAGTTCAGGAGATCTAGACTCTTTTTGGATCTTTCACAAATAGTTCTAGGGAAGCTTCTATTTCTGCTCAAAGGCTTTCAAAATGGATATGCAGCAGACCCCTTTCCCCCCCCACCCCCACTGGTCAGAGCACATTCAACCAGATGGCAGGCATCTGGTACATTTTTGAAGCATGTCCCAGTATATCTGAGCAATGTAGAACTGAACCTGTAGACTAAGGTCCATGTAGTTCAATGCATTATGCCCTGCTCTGTGCCGTCAGATCTGATGCGACATTTGGCTCTGCAGTACTGTCGTCAGTTCTGGAACCTGTTCTGAAGTGCCCTCCTCCTCCTAGGGATACTGCTCGGAAGTCACGGACCCTACTCAAAGGAAATGTTACCCTGTACTGTAACTAATTCTTTGAGATGCGTGTCCCTATGGGTGCTCCACTACTTGTCATCTTTCCCCTCTGCTTTGGTTGTTCCCTAGGCCGAGGGGATGACTGAGTAGAGAAGGAACTGAGGGTGGTTCACCCGTGCACCCATATATAGCCTCGGTGTCTGCCCCAAGGAGGGTGCATACACAGGCCAAACAGACACTGCTAGCTAGAAATCTCTGATGAAGGGCTCCAGAGGAGGGGACACATCTCGAAGAACCACAGTTACTGTATAGGCTGAGTAACGGTTCCTTATGTGGTTTAAAAAACAACTGTTAAACTCATTCTGCTATTCCCAACTGGTGTCCAAGTGAAAATGTAGAATGTTCTAATTAAATAGTACAAGCAGGATAGAAATCTGAATTTCCCAATATGTGGGTAGATCACTTCTGGTATGGTCAGGATTTCAGTTCCTAAATGTTGCAGACACTGGGCCAGATCCAGAAAAACTGGCATCAGGCACACATTCTAGGTCTGTGTGCCTGCTAAAACCACCTGTGTCAGAGGGAATTTTATCCAGGGGAGGTTAACTGGTTTGTCACCACTGCTAACAGATCTCCCCCATTTTTTCCACCAATAGGAGGGGGATGGTTCGGGTGTTCCATCAGGTCTCATTTGGAGTTTCATCACCACGATGTCTTGGGTGTGCCCCCTTTCAGGTCAGTGTCACTATTTTGCAGGCTGCACTGGTCTGACTGTTCAGCAGTGTGGATTGTTTTAAATCAAAACAATTTTAATCAGCGAGCAAGAAACCTTGATTTACATCATTGCTTTTAATCTTATTTTGCATTTGTACTTTTTGGTTATTTTCGTAAAGAAAAGTTGATTCTCATTGGTTAGTAACCATTAAAATGTTGATTTGCAACTAAATAATTTAACCTTTATGCTAAGTTTGGTACTACTTTTTGCTAACTGGGGAATACGCTCTATCTGTACATATGTAACTAATGATATAGCTTAACGTACATTCAGATCTTGGTTTTTACATTTTTATTATGTTAGAAAAAGGTGAATGATGCATTTCTTACCAGCAACGATTAATTTTTTATTTGTGATTTGTGTCAAGCTCTCTTTGGATGGAAATTCAAATAAATTAAAAATCCAGAAAAACAGCATTTTAATTCTATTAAATAAAACTACTCTGAAATGTGCTGAATACACAAGAAAAATGTTTATCGAAACATGTTTTTTATTTAAAACTGATTTAATAAAAGAAGTGTTAGCTGTAGTCAGGGAATTGAACTGGTTGTTTCTGGCTGCCTTGTCCTTCAAGATTTTAGAAGTAGTAGGTCTCATAATCTCTCACCTAGTTTTTATTCATAAATTGGAAGAGGAAAATAAGTGTTCCTGCTTGTTCAGCTCCCAGCTGGCTTCTTAACTTTGAATGAACTAGGCATTGAACTGAACAGGTTGAATAAACTGAAAGTAAGAAAATACTCTCGCTGAACCTGCAGAAAAGGCCACTGCTTCAAAAGCTGATTCAGTACTCTGGTTTCAGGTGCTTGGCCAGTGACTTGCACTGTTTTCAGTGGTTTGATTTTTCTTTAAAACTTTGGAAGCAAACCTAGTGTGTAATAATTTTTTTATGTAAATAGTCAATTTAGGCCTTATCATAGGGTTGTCATAATTTTAAAATTAATTTTAAATAGGTTTACTTTTAAAAACAAAAACGTATTTAATTTAAATAAAAATTCAATTTAAATAAAGCTTGTTAAATTTTGTTAATCATTGATTTTTATCTACCCTGCTGTTCGCCTGTGTAGGAGGTTTGGAGTCTTTATGCCAGCACCTGGTTGTCTACCCACCACAAGGGCTTCAGCAGAGTTCATACCAACATCCTTGGGAGAATTTGGTCCACAATCTTTGTTCTGAATTCTGATTTAGTTCTGATCAACTAACCCTGATTTCGCATATGACCAACAACAGGCTCATCACTGGATTACTTATGCTACAATTGAATTCCTTCATTTAAAATTATCTCATATCATGGTCTTTCAAGGTTTGTTCCTGGCAAGTTCATAGTATAGTGGAGCACCAGCTCCACTATATTTAAAGTTGAGAAGCCATCACTACGTAAAAGTTGACTCTTTCAAGTGCTCTAAAATCTGCATGTCTACTCAGAATGTTTACTTGCCTTGAAATTTGGGGTGCCATGCGGGGTCGAATTAGTGATCCACTAGCAAGGGATTCACTAGGGTCTCCCCCCCAAATCCCCCCCTCAGCTTTTCTTAAAGTTGACACAATCTATCACCATTTATTTACTTATTTAATTTTATTGCATTCACCTGGAGCTCAAACCATGGCTTGGATCATCCCCAACTGATCTGTTACTCAACATTTATCCCAGCTAGTGCATCCTTTTGGGGATGCAATATTGAAAATGTGATTTTAAAAATTAGGCACTCTGAATTGGTGCGTGCCAAATGGATTACAGTGCACATGTGCAGAAAGACTAGCCAACAGGGTTTCTAGCCAGCCAGTTGTCCGTGACCTGGATGGCTCGAGAGTACTTGCTGTGGCTATTGAACATGAGCTACAGCCATGCAAATATAAGTTCAAACACTACCTTTAGCAGAAATCTGAGACAGATCTATAGGCCTGTTGCTACAATTTGCCTCTGTCAGGGTCAGTTTTTATTTTAGGGCAATGTAATCTGAATATTGCAGATAATTTGGAGGCATGCAAACTATTTTTGAAAAGAAAATAAATTACATATGTGAAGGCTTGCTGGGAAGGGTTGGGAGCTAGGGACAGAAGGGTGTGAGGCTGCAGCGAGTGGGATAAATGGGAGTAGGCGGTGACACGAAGGGAGGGTGGTAGAACCTGTCAGCTCCACATTCTTCAGACCCATATGTGCTGGGATCTGTGGGATCTGATATCCTCTCCCTGCCCCCAGGTGAGCCAGGTAGCAGAAATTTAAACGTGAAAACCAGGAAATAAGGTATACACCTGGCTGGAGTGGGGGCAGGAGCCAGCTTGGAGTGGGGTGGACTGGGGAAGATCAGCAGGGGGTAGGAGGACATAGTGGGGTATGGGGCTCAGCTCAGTGCACAGGTCAGGCTGCAGAACCAAGCAGGTATGCAACCCTCCGGTAAGCTGCTGCCACTAATGTTATGCAGCAGAAGAGGATGCCAGATAACCAAGCACAACTCTTCACATGCCAATAGCTTAATGGGAGAGGAAGAGGAGAGCAAGCTGGAAATGTTGGCAAGTGGCAGGAGAGGCTATATGTTTTGGGCAATGGTGAGGGAGGAGGTGGAGAAGGAGAGACATACCAGTCTTCTCGGATGTGCTTAGTTATAGTACCTACTTTGTCAGGATTCTGTGCCATAGACCATGTCTGGAGGCTTCTCTTCGGCCCATTAGCAATGACACATTCCGGACATTTCGAAGCATGACCATTATCTCTGTTCCACTACAACAGGTTACAGGATGGGGGAGGAGCGCTTAGGAATCACTTAGCAACCATGGGGCCTGGGTGGAGAGAATACTGGATGGGGACTCAGGAGATCTGCATTCTATTCCTGGGGTAAGTAATTTTACTTCTCTGTGCCTCAGTTTCCCCATCTGTTAAATGGGGATAATGATGGTTACCTCCTGTGTAAAGTGCTCTGAGAAGGACTAATAAAAAGTGCTATATTAAGAGCTAGGTTTGATTTACCTCTCCTCAGCAGTATCTCAACCACAAACCTATGTGATAACTATAACAGCCTAAATGGCCACGAACGCCTACAGAAAACATCTTTGTTTAAAAACAAAAACAAAAACCACCAAACAAATCGGCCAATTCACTGATGCAAAGCATTGTTAATGCAGAATTAAGTTTGCCCTGCGGTGTCCTGTGCCTTTCCAGAACTCTAACTTCTAAAAACCAGGAAATAAGGGTATGTCTACACTACGGGATTATTCCGATTTTACAGAAACCGGTTTTTGGCAACAGATTGTATAAAGTCGAATGTGTGCAGCCACACTAAGCACATTAATTCGGCGGTGTGCATCCATGTACCGGGGCTAGTGTCAATTTCCGGAGCGTTGCACTGTGGGTAGCTATCCCATAGCTATCCCATAGTTCCCGCAGTCTCCTCTGCCCATTGGAATTCTGGGTTGAGATCCCAATGCCTGATGGGGCCAAAAACATTGTCGCGGGTGATTCTGGGTACATCCTCCCCCTCCCTCTGGGAAAGCAACGGCAGGCAACCGTTTCGCGCCTTTTTCCTGGGTGAACAGTGCAGACGCCATACCGTGGCAAGCATGGAGCCCGCTCAGCTCAAGACAGCAGTCATGAACATTGTAAACATCTCGCGCGTTATCGTGCAGTTTATGCTGAACCAGAACCTGCAAAACCAGGTGACGAGGAGTAGGCTACGGCAGCGCGGCGACGAGAGTGATGAGGACATGGACATGGAATTCTCTCAAACTGCGGGCCCCAGCGCTTTGGAGATCATGCTGTTGATGGGGCAGGTTCTATCCGTGGAACGCCGATTCTGGGCCCAGGAAACAAGCACAGACTGGTGGGACCACATAGTGTTGTAGGTGTGGGACGATTCCCAGTGGCTGCGAAACTTTTGCATGCGTAAGGGCACTTTCTTGGAACTTTGTGACTTGCTTTCCCCTGCCCTGAAGCGCCAGAATACCAAGATGAGAGCAGCCCTCACAGTTGAGAAGCGAGTGGCGACAGCCCTGTGGAAGCTTGCAACGCCAGACAGCTACCGGTCAGTCGGGAATCAATTTGGAGTGGGCAAATCTACTGTGGGGGCTGCTGTGATGCAAGTAGCCAAAGCAATCACTGAGCTGCTGCTATGAAAGGTAGTGACTCTGGGAAACGTGCAGGTCATAGTGGATGGCTTTGCTGCAATGGGATTCCCTAACTGTGGTGGGGCGATAGATGGAACTCATATCTCTATCTTGGCACCGGAGCACCAGGGCAGCCAGTACGTAAACCTCAAGGGGTACTTTTCAATGGTGCTGCAAGCACTGGTGGATCACAAGGGACGTTTCACCAACATCAACGTGGGATGGCCGGGAAGGGTTCATGATGCTCGCGTCTTCAGGAACACTACTCTGTTTAAACGGCTGCAGCAAGGGACTTACTTCCCAGACCAGAAAATAATAGTGGGGGATGTTGAAATGCCTATAGTTATCCTTGGGGACCCAACCTACCCCTTAATGCCATGGCTCATGAAGCCATACACAGGCAGCCTGGACAGTAGTCAGGACCTGTTCAACTACAGGCTGAGCAAGTGCAGAATGGTGGTAGAATGTGCATTTGGATGTTTAAAAGGTCGCTGGCGCACTTTACTGACTCGCTCAGACCTCAGCCAAGCCAATATTCCCATTGTTGTTGCTGCTTGCTGTGTGCTCCACAATCTCTGTGAGAGTAAAGGGGAGACCTTTATGGCAGGGTGGAGGCTGAGTCAAATCGCCTGGCCGCTGATTACGCGCAGCCAGACACCAGGGCGATTAGAAGAGCACACCAGGAAGCGCTGCACATCAGAGAAGCTTTGAAAACCAGTTTCATGACTGGCCAGGCTACCGTGTGAAAGTTCTGTGTTTCTCCTTGATGAAAACCCACCCCCTTGATTGACTCGTTCTCTGTAAGCAACCCACCCTCCCCCTTCGATCCCAGCTTGCTTTCAAAGGGAATAAAGTCACTATCGTTTAAAAATCATGCATTCTTTATTAATTGATTATAAACTGACAAAGTAGCCCGGGTGGGGTTTGGGAGGAGGATAGGAGGGAAGGAAAAGGCCACTAAAAAAGTTCAATGTAATGACAGCCTTTTGGTTGGGCTGTCCACTGAGGTGGAGTGGGAGGGTGCACGGAGCCTCCCCCCCCCCCGCGTTCTTACACATCTGGGTGAGGAGGCTATGGAACATGGTGAGGGGGGAGGGAGGTTATACAGCAGCTGCAGCGGCACTCTGTCCTCCTGCTGCCGTTCCTGAAGCTCCACCAGACGTCGGAGCATGTCCGTTTGATCACACAGCAGCCCCAGCGTTGCAGCCTGCCACCTCTCATCTCGAGCGTCCCTCATGGCCTCACGTTCACTGGCATCTTTCCTGTACTTTGATACCGTGTCCTTCCACTCATTCAGATGAGCTCTTTCATTGCGGGTGGATTCCATGATTTCCGAGAACATTTCTTCTCGCGTCCTTCTTTTTCGACGCCTTATCTGAGATAGCCTTCGGGACGGAGGAGGGAGGCTTGAAAAATTTGCAGCTGCGGGAGGGAGGGGAAAAAAGGGAGAGAAGTATTTAAAAAGATACATTTTACAGAACAATGCTTATACTCTTTCACGGTGAACAACACTATTTACATTACATAGCACATGTGATTTCGGTACAAGGTTGCATTTTGCATCTTAATATTGAGTGTCTGCGGCTTTGGTGTTAGAGAGCACAGACGCAGGTCCGGGCAACAGAATTTGGCTTGCATGCGGCCATGGTAAGCCATTGTCTTTCGGCTTCTGCAGCTTTCCTACAAGCAGCGTCCTCCTTTCCCACATACCAAGCAAAGCCCGTTGAGTGCTGTGGTTTTCCTGTTAACGTGCAGCAGCAGAAAACAAACTAACCCCCCCCCCATCCAATTCTCTGGGATGATCGCTTTATCCCTCCCTCCCACCGCGTGGCTGGTATCAGGGAAGATTCCCACCCCGCCACCGCTTGGCTAACTGCAGGGAAGGATTTCTTTTCAGCCACAGGCAAACAGCCCAGTAGGAATGGCCACCTCTGTCCCCTTAATTAAATTCCCGTATTTCAACCAGGTTACCATGAACGATATCACTCTCCTGAGAATAACACAGCGAGATAAAGAACGGATGTTGCTTGAATGCCAGCAAACACCGGGACCATACGCTGCCAGGCTTTGTCATGCAATGATACCAGATTACTTGCTACTAGCATGGCGTGGTCAAGTGTCCTACCATGGAGGACGGAATAAGGCTGCACTGTCAAGAAACCTTGTGGAAAGGCTTTTGGAGTACCTCCAGGAGAGCTTCATGGAGATGTCCCTGGAGGATTTCTGCTCCATCCCCAGACATGTTAACAGACTTTTCCAGTAGCTGCACTGGCCGCGAATGCATCCCAAGTCCTCAGGGCAAATTACTAATTAAAAAACGCTTGCTTTTAAACCATGTTTTATATTTTAAAAGGTAAACTCACCTGAGGTCCCTTCCATGGGGTCATGGTCTTGGATACTGCCTTGGGAGGGTACTTCAGTCAGGCTGAGAAAAAGATCCTGGCTGTTGGGGAGAACGGAGTGCTGGGTGCTCTCCACAAGCTTGTCGTCCTCCTCCTCCTCTTCCCCGTCCGCAGAATCCTCAGGTGTGGCTGAGATTACCCCCGCCTCGGAATCCACGGTCAGAGGTGGGGTAGTGGTGGCAGCCCCCCCTAGAATTGCATGCAGCTCAGCGTAGAAGCGGCATGTCTGTGGCTCTGACCCGGAGCGACCGTTTGCCTCCTTTGTTTTTTGATAGGCTTGTCTGAGCTCCTTAACTTTCACGTGGCACTGTAGTGAGTCCCTATTGTGGCCTCTCTCCATCATGCCCTTGGAGATTTTTTCAAATGTTTTGGCATTTCGTCTTTTAGAACGTAGTTCTGCTAGCACGGAATCCTCTCCCCATATAGCGATCAGATCCAGTACCTCCCGTATGGTCCATGCTGGTGCTCTTTTTTGATTCTGGGACTGTATGGTTACCTGTGCTGATGAGCTGTGCATGGTCACCTGTGCTCTGCACGCTGGGCAAACAGGAAATGTAATTCAAAAGTTCTCAGGGCTTTTCCTGTCTACCTGGCCAGTACCTCCGAGTTCAGATTGCTGTCCAGAGAGGTCACAATGGTGCACTGTGGGATAGCTCCCGGAGGCCAATACCGTCGAATTGCGGCCACACTAATCCTAATCCGAAATGGCAATACCGATTTCAGCACTACTCCCCTCGTCGGGGAGGAGTACAGCTATCAATATTAAGAGCCCTTTATATCGAAGTAAAGGGCTTCGTTGTGTGGACGGGTGCAGGGTTAATTCGGTTCAACGCTGCTAAATTCGAGATAAACTCCTAGTGTAGACCAGGCCTAAGAGTTAAGGCACCTGCCCACAGAACCTTAATTCTGCCTTCTTTGAGCAATGCCCCAATACACCCATAACACAGCAATAACCCTCCGCTTGCTAAATTTGACAGCCCTGTTGTTCTTACCCAGGAGATTCCCTCTAACACTGTACTACTGCTTTCACAGCCCTCTCTCGTTTCCTACCTCACTGCTGACAATCTCCAAGGCCAGAAGACTCCTGTGCTCCGTTAATGAGACAACCTACAGGATTCACCACTGAGATGAGGCAGCTTGGCTCTCACGTGCACCTCTGTCCTCTGGTCACACGAGGAGGGGTTCAACCCACCCAGAGGGGAAAGGCCCCACAGATGTCATCAGACTCCAATCAAAACTCGGACAAGCTGCTCCAACTAATCCCCCCACCCTTCAGTACAGCTACAGCTAACGCAGTGAATGCAGCTGGAGCGTACGCAGGTAATTCCCAACGGCTGTTCCCAGCTCCAGGGGGGGCAGAGTTAAGGTTGCATTGGCAGGTATCTTAACTCTTCATTTCCTGTTTTTCTAGAAGCTTAGGTGTCATTTAAACTTTGTGCTAGAAGGGCCCAGGATACAATCAGGCTACTTTAGCTCTGCCTTAATGAAGCGTTGTCAGTGAGTTGTCTATGCCGGGCTAGAAAAGATAATGGGGTTTAGCTCTTGCCTCTCTCCACCAACTGAGAGTCAGGTGATCAAATTATTTGATGGGAGTCTCAGCCCATTGAAACAGGGAAGCAGAGGCCTGCAGCCTTGTTCGAGAGTTCAATAACTATTGACCACATGATGTACTTGAGTGGGTGTGTGTTGAACAACTGGTGCCATGTAAGAACAAAGGCCTTGGCTACACAAGAAAGAGGTTGCTATACCAGCAAACCCTCCTAGTGGAGACGCATTTTATACCAATAAGAGCGTCCTTTTTTCCAGTGTAGCTTATACCAAGTCTCCAAACAAAATAAGTTCTGCTGGCAAGGTTGTCTACATGAGGACTTTTCCATGAAGTTTTATATCAGTTAGGAGGGGTGTTCCTCCCCGCCCCCCCCCACACACTACTAATCAACAGAGTTATGCCAGAGTTATGCTAGCAAAACTTTGAAATGTAGACCCCTTTATCCCTTGGGTGTAGCTTGCATCTGGTTTGGCTGGAAGGACCAGCATTCGAAGAACTTCCAAATGAGACCACTTTGCTGAGAATTGTTCAGTGCCTTCTCTCAGCGAAAGCTAGGACAGAGCAAACCACAGCTTCCTCTTTTGCTGTGCTGGTAGTTTTTTTTTATTATTAGCAACACCTCTTTGATGAAAAACCTCTTCGAATTTCAAGCTCCCTCATTGCGTAGTTTTTCTCTTCATGTGGGCTCTCCAGTCATCTTTCATTTCCTATTTCACAGTTTTATTAACGTGATGCTGTATTTCAAAATGTCTGTTTCTTTCCAGGCCTCTTTCTCAAATTGATCATAACTCGAGTTTAGAGGTTATAGATCTTTTATTCAAAGTGCTCAACAGAGTCTTGCCTGAAATGACTTTAAAAGAAGGGTCTCATTTCATCTGGGGATGTCTCACAAACTAAGTAGGGTCAGGCTTGGATGGGATGCCCAGCAATGCCAATATGCTGCATTCGGGTGAGCTCTAACTTCATGTTGCCAATTCTTGTGATTTTTTTTTTTTAATCACGAGTCTTGCAATATTTAGTGTTGTTTGTAAAGTCCTAGACCCTGGAGTCATATGGATACTTCAGAATCACAGCTTTTATTTATAACCTCCCACCCCCACCCCTCCCAATTTCTAGCCCTCATGGTTACAGAAAAATTCTGGAAAACCTAAAGGTGCAAAATCCAGAATTATTTAATTCTTGTGCTGAGGACAACCAGTCATGGCTCAGTACCCTGCTGTGCTAGCCACTGTACAAGCAGACATCTCTGGCGCCCCCCCTTCCCCCCAATTCCAAATGTTTTATTTCTTATAATCCTGTGATCTTTAAGCCAGTGTCATGATTTGTGGGGGCTGAGTCGTGATTGTGAACACTTGGGGGTGGCGATCCCACATTCCTTCCCTCCCCATTGTATCTCGTCAAGAGGGAGGATTAGTAAGTAGTTAATTTCCAGAGAGCTGGCTGACCTGCTGTCTGGGAGTGAATTTTTATCCACTTGAACACGAGACACTTTGGAAGTGAAGATGCATGTGCCTTGCTGCTTTCCCTGGGCTTAGCAAGGGCTGCCAAGATGGGTTTGGAGTGAGGGGCTGAAGGTCAGAAAATGCTCTTCAGAAGGAGCGAGGTTTTATGGCATTTTTTCTGCAGCCCTCTGTTTGGTAACAAGTGGTTTGAGCACTTGGCACTCTACCTTGTGTCATGGAAAACTGGGCCCACACGGGAGAGCTTTGGGTGCAGGAGGGGGGTGGGAAACCAGCCACTTCCTTTCTTGCCAACACACTCTGTGCCTGTATCTGATTCAGACTCTCTCACTCAGAAATCATTCTGTACATAGAATCACACAAAGGTAGGGCTGGAGGGGACCTCAAAAGGCCATCTAGTCCCATCCCCTCCCCCCCACGCTGAGACAGGACCTGTAAATCTAGCCCATCCCTGACAGGTGTTTGTCCAACCTGTTCTTAAAACCCTCCAATGACAGATTCCACAACCTCCCTTGGAAACCTGTTCTAGAGTTTAACTAACTATCCCTACAGTTAGAAAGCTTTCCTAATACAATACCTAACCTAAATCTCCCTTGCTGCAGATTAAGCCCATTACTACTTCTCTGACCTTCAGGGGACATGGAGAACAATTGCCCTCTGTCATCTTTATAACAGCCCTTAAAATATTTGAAAATTATCAGGTCCCCCTTTTCCCCAGTCTTATTTTCTCAAGACTAAACAGGGCCAGTTTCTTTAACCTTTCCTCACAGGTCAGGTTTTCTAAACCTTTGATCAGTTTTGTTGCTCTCCTCCAGATTCACTCCAATTTGCCCACATCCTTCCCAAAGTGTGGTGCCCAGAACTGGACACAGGACTCCAGATGATGCCTTCCCCAGTGCCAAACCGAGTGGGACAATTCTCTCCCGTGTCTTACATACGATACTCCTGTTAATACACCCCAGAATATTAGCCTTGTTTGCAGCTGCATCATAGTGTTGATTCATGTTCAGTTTGTGATTCACTATAACCCCCAGATCTTTGTCTGCTGTATGACCACCTAGCCAGTTCTTCCCCGTTGTGTAGTTGTGCATTTGATTTTTCCTTCCTAAGTGAAGTACTTTGCACTTGTCTTTATTAAAATTCCTCCTGTTGCCAGACCAATTCTCCAATTTGTCAAGGTCATTTCGAATTCTAATTCTGTCCGCCAAACGCCTTACAATCCCTCCCAGCTTGTTGTCATCCAGAAAGTATGTAAGCATCCTCTCCACTCCATTATCCAAGTCATTTATAGAAAAATTAAATAATACTGGACCCAGGACAGATCCCTGTGGAGCCCCAGTAGATGTGTCCCTCCAGTTTGACAATGCACCACTGATAACTACGCTTTGAGTACGGTCTTTCAATCAATCATGAACCCACCATATAGTAATTTCACATAGACCACATTTCCCTAGTTTGCTTATGAGAATGTCATATGAGACAGTGTCAAAAGCCTTCCTAAAATCAAGATATATCATGTCTACTGCTTTTCCCCTTTCCACTAGGTCATTAACACTGTCGAAGAAGGCAATTAGTTTGGTTTGGCATGATTTCTTCTTGACAAATCCGTGCTGACTATTCCTTAAAACCCTATTATCCTCTAGGTGCTTACAAAGTGATTGTTTAATAATTTGTTCCAGTGTCTTTCCGGGGTGCAAAGTTAGGCTGACTGGTCTATAATTCCCTGGGCTCTCTTTGTTCCCATTTTTCAAAGGTACAATACCTGGCCGCCTCCAGTTCTTTTAGACCTCACCCCTCGAGTGTCTTTGGTGGCCCCAAGCATCTGGTGTGGCACAAAGCAAAGAAAATTAGAAGTGTCCCACCTGACTGCCTATTTTTAAGATGCTCTATCCCACCCCATAGAGTTTAAGGGGCCATTAATCATCTCGTCTGACCTGCATATCACAACCCCTGGACTCCCTCCACATTCAGGTTAGCATCTTTGTACGTCTCTTTCCAATTCCTTTTTCAAACATACGGGTTTTCAGGTTGTTATTCAGGTCTAATGTGGGGTTTTCAACATCTTTGACTGACGCCAGTGACCCAGCAACCCTCTTTTTGTTAAGGGAATCACGTCCGCACCCTAATTCCATGTACTGTAGCCTAGTGGATAGAGCAGTGGACTGGGACTCAGGAGATCTGAGTTTTAGTTCTGGCTCTGCTGGGTAACCCAGGGCAGTCACTTCACCCCTCTCTGCCTCAGTTTCCCCATCTGTAAAATGAGGCTAGTGATGCTCACTTCCCTGGTAAAGCACTTTGGGATCTGCTGATGAAACGTGTTATGTAGAGCTAGGTATTTATTTCTCTGTTTACTATCTTCATATGTAGCACTGAGGAGCTAACTCAAGCAGCTGTGGACTAGTGCAGAAGATCTCAGAGAAAATGAATGGAGAGGAAAAAATTCCCACTATTTAGCTGGGAAACAGAGTTGCGAGGGGACTTGAGTATGAAGTATTCAAAATGAACCAAGGATACAGTGGAAACTGATCAACCCCACTTTTAGCCAGTACTGTAATAGAACAAGAACGCACTGATGAAATTAAATGATAGTAAATGACAGTAGACTGCAAACCCCCACCCCAAAACACAGCATCAAGTCTCAGACCCAGGGTCAACTCACTGGGGCTCAAAATAACAGTGTAGGCGTTCCCACTTGGGCTGGAGGCCGTGCTCTGAAACCCCCCTCCCTTTCCAGGTTTCAGAGCCTTATTAGCCGGGATGGTGTCCCTAGCCTCTGTTTGCCAGAACCCGGAAATGGGCAACAGGGGATGGATCACTTGATCATTACCTGTTCTGTTCATTCCCTCTGGGGCACCTGGCATTGGCCACTGTCGGAAGACAGGACACTGGGCTAAATGGACCTTTGGTCTGACCCAGTATAGCTGTTCTTATGGTTTCCAGCCTGAGCAGGGGCATCTACATGGCTATTTTTATATGTAGATGCCATGTAGATGCCCCTATTTTTAGCCATGTAGCATGACCCTGAATCAATTGATCTGGGCTCTTAGACTCGCTGCGGTAGGGTTTTTTGCAGTGTAAACGTACCCTAGAGCCACTGAAATGCAGCATGTAGCCAAGCTGTGGAATTCACCATACCAGGCAGTAATATAGACACTGCTTTGCTGTACTGTGAAAGTACTGGATGATTTTAATTTGATCATTAATGTTTGTACGTAGGTGAGCAAGGGTAAAGTAACCAAGTTTTATGAGTCCGAGCCTATGCTGTTCACAGCTGGAGTTCAGGTAGGAAGGAATTCCCCACTGACAGAGGCTAGCTGCTTGTGGAAGTGGAAGGAGGAGGGTCCCCTTTGATGCACTGAGTATTGGCTGTTGTCAAAGGCAGGGCACTAGACAGTAGTATCATATGTCCATGCTGTATATGCATAGGAATACAAGTGTACTGCTGGTGGTATTTTTCTCCATTCACAATCACATGCACCCTACATCTGTGTATTTTAATCATCCGATGTGTAGACCCAAATATCCAATTTCCACTGGGCAGAAATATTGAAAATATCAGAAGCGAAGCAAACCATCCCGACAGTGGGTGTTGCTGTGAATTGAGACTACTGCATCTGAAATATCAACTAGTTTTGCAGTGGGTTCTGCTGATTATTTCACTGTGCACAGTGAAATAATATGGAACAGCTTAATATCTGTTTCACTGGGTTAAGTATAAATATGTTCCACTTCGCTTGGAACACTTGAAGGGTAGAGCTCAGACCACAAAATGCTGTGTCTCTCTCATCTGGAAACCCTGAGTTTCAAGTTGTGTCAGCTCATCAGTGCGGTGTGATGAAGTGACAGCTGTCCTTCCAGCTGCAGAAGAACTTGGAAAGCTCACAGAGTTTGGGCTGGATTAAATCCTTTGCCTCATTGAGGGCAAGTGCAAGTTGAATGATGCCTTCTTAAGTTTTCCCACTGCATGCATTTAAAAAAAAAATAAGGACACTAGCAAAGATTCCTTGTCATCTCTATGCCTTGGGCAATGCTCCATAATTAAGGGTTTTAGCCTGTCTTCTTTTAACACCCCCCGTAGAATGTAGGCAGCCTGGAAGCTGTGGGTACACAGTGTGGTTATGATAGTAGGCAAGCTGTTTGTAGTATATAGTTTATTAAATAAAGCCAGCAAACCCTGCCCTCCCCCCACATCTCGTTTTAGGGACCAAGATATGGAAATAAGAATCCTGTCTTCCACTGTTTTAATGGAAGCTCCTGGCTTATTGTTAATCATTTATATTGAAGTAAGTGGTGGCTGTAGGTTTCAAACTGGAGATGGGCACTTTACAACCCACAGCAAAGCATAGTCCCTGACTCCAATCTGGCAAAGGCAGGGTAGGGGCTGCAAACAATGACTGAGCTTGTAATCGTGTTGTGATTTTTCCTACGGACCCTGGCTGAGGTTATGTGCATTTCCCTTGGAACCACACACAGCTGTGCTGTGAGGGCCAGAAACATCAGAGCTGTGGGGCCCTTGACACTTCGGGAAGTCGGTGGCTGATCAAGCTCACGGTTGGGAGAAGTGGCAGTGATAGCACTAGGGCTGCCCCAAGCTCCCTGCTGGGGAGCTGCCTGTGGCTGTGTGAGCTCCTCTGCTGAGCAGCTAGCGTGATCTCTGGCCATGGAGCATGGCGCAGAAGAAAGCCCAGGGACCTGTTGCGGCAGAACATCAAAGGTGCCAAAGTCCTGTTTACTTTCCGTGAGACTTGGGTGCCTAATTCACTTCAAAATGGGACTTAGGCACCTCGGAAAATGTCATGCTCCTACTAGGAGCTGATGAAGGAGCTGTCAAGTCTGTACTGAACCACACACCACCACCACCACCACCACCACCAGAAAACCTGGTTGTATTGTGCAGCAGAGAGCCCTGCTGATTTACCAACCTGCAGAGCTCTGCATGTAGTCTTGCCCTGGCCTGTGGCTTCAGAACAGAGCTCCATGACTACGCTGGAGCTCCTGGAAACTGATCAAGGCCTTTGACTTGAGGGAGACCCTTGGGCTGTGTGGTGGCTGCCAGAGGAAATGAAGCGTGAGAGAACCTGATGGGGGAGCAGTATCCGCTTGCACCTGGAGGGGGTCCTGCTGAGTTGCCTGTTGCCTTGCCACTCGCAGCAGTGGCCAGCGTCTGCGGCACCAGTTGGGGGGGCTCATCCGGGGGCAACGCTATTGTCTGACAGCTGTGGGGATGCGTGTGTGCACCTAGCCTGCTGGTAGCATTACCAACCCAGCTCTGTCCTGGGGCCTCGAGAGAGCCAGTCTGCAGGGCTCACAACATCCAGGGCAAACCCCTGTTTTCTCTCCGACAGGTCCTGAAACGAGAGCAATTCCTGCCCTTCCGGGAGACATGGCCACTCCCTTTATTTAACACAGAGATGACTGGGTCCTTTCTGATCCAGGGGGCAGGTTTCATTTTAGGGGGTGGGGGGACTGGGCAAGAGTCAGGCATTTAAATTTTTTTAGGCGCAGGGGCATAAATAGTTGCCTGGCCTGGCAAAACATGCTAAGACCAGCCCTGCCCGGTGAATTCCCATAGGCCAACGAAGAGTCGAGCTGGCAACAGCTTCCCATTCCTGCTGAGCTAGACTGGATTGGAATCGCCAAGCTGGAGAAAAGGGCCTGTAGCCCACTGCTGAATCTCCGAGCTGGCGTATCTCAGCAATGCCACTTAGTCTGCAGTTTAGCCACGAAGTTTAATTAGCGGATAAACTTCTTTTCTTATGCAGCTTATGAGTGCCCCTTTCTGCAGCCCCTCAATTCCTTCTGGCAATTCCGTACATTGCTAAGCTGTTCTGCAATGCCTAAATGATCTATTTGCTCCTCGTGCTTTCAAGCTGTGGGTCCCTGCAAAGAATTCCTTTTCCCTGATTGTTACTACCTGCATGTGAGCAGATCTCCAATCCCCACCCCCAGTTCTGCTTTTCTTCTAAGTAGCTAAATGTAACCTTTCCTCATGGGCCCTGCTGCCTAGTCCTTTACCCTCTTCCCCACCCTTGCCTGGAGTGTCTCTTGTTCTTTTATCGTTTATAATGTGGTCTAAACTGGAGGGCAGCAGGCACGCGATTGAGCTGTAAAGCGGCACTGATAGCTGCAGGTGCCGCCGCTCGATAGCCTTCCCAGTAAAGGGGAGCCAGCACTGGCTAGTGGCCATTGTGTAAGCTTGGTAGTTGTTGGTTCTGGGTTCATCGTAGCTCTGCCACTTGCTGGGTGTGTGACCTTGGGTAGGCATTACACCTTTCTCTCCCTCAGTTTCCCTCTCTGTAAAATAGGGATACCATTAAGCGAACTGCCTGGGGGCGGTGTAAGGGAAGGGCTTGGTGCTCGCAGCAATGAAGGTGCTATGGGAAGGCAAAGTGCCCCTGCTGTTGTTTAAAAGAGTTTCACAATTGAGTCAAGAGTGTGACTTCCCGGAGGGCTGCTGATTCAGGGGGTCATGTTCCCCCTACACACGTCACTTCTGCTCAGGTTAATATGTCTCGATGATCAGTAGTTCAGGAAACAAAGTGCCGTTGCCAAGGCAAAGTGAAGTGTTAAAACCCCTGTAATTACAAAACAAAACCTAACCCGTGGTGCTTACCACAGAGTTAGACGCTGGAGCACAAGCTCAGTGCTACGTCAGAAATAGGGCAGGCTCGTTTGGTGCTTTGTTTTCCCGCCCTGGTTCTTTCCAAGATTTAGGTCTGAGTGTTCTCTGCAAGGGACACGCAGCCACATCTCCTGGCATCTATCCATAAACAAGAGGGGGGACAGGTAGAGAGACTACCAGAGAGAGTGAGGGGGGGAAAGTCTCATGTGTCAGAGGAATAAATTCTACACTACAGAATCCACCACATTGGATGACCTAGTTACAACATGTCGCACCCCCATTAGTACCCCAGCACAGACCATTACAATAATCTAGTCTGATAAAACAGACCAGAGAATGCTGCCCAGTAACCCCAGCATCAATCCCATAACTTCTGACTGAGTTAGAGGATATATTTTAAGACATCCGGTCTTGAGTTAAAGACATCAGGTGATAGCGACTCTACTCCTAGATAAGTTGTTCCAATGGTGAATCACCCTCACTGTTAAAAATGTGTGCCCCTATTTCTAGTCTGAATGTGTCTAGCTTTAACTTCCAACTGTTGGATCGTGGTCTGGCTTTTTCTGCTACAGTAAAGAGCTGTTCGAAATCTCTTCCCCCTACAGGTACTTCTACACCAGGTTAAAAGGCACCTCTTTACCTTCTCTTGGATAAACTAAATAGACTGAGCATCTTTGATCTCTCACTATATGGATTGTTTTCCAGCCCTCCGATCATTCTTGTGGCTCTTCTCTGAACCCTTTCCAATTCGTCAACTCCCTTGTTGAAGTGTGGATATCAGAACTGGACACAATATTCCAGTAACTGTCTCACTAATGCTGTGCATAGAGAGAAAACCCACCTCCCCGCTCCTACTTGATATTCTCCTGCTCATACATCCAAGGAGCACATTGGCCCTCGTAGCTACAGATACTGCGTACAGATGTGGTCTCCTCATCTCAAAAAAGATATACTGGCACTAGAAATGGTTCAGAGAAGGGCAACTAAAATGATAAGGGGTTTGGAACGGGTCCCATATGAAGTGAGATTAAAGAGGCTAGGACTTTTCAGCTTGGAAAAGAGGAGACTAAGGGGGGATATGATAGAGGTATATAAAATCATGAGTAATGTGGAGAAAGTAGATAAGGAAAAGTTATTTACTTATTCCCATAATACAAGAACTAGGGGCCACCAAATGAAATTAATGGGCAGCAGGTTTAAAACAAATAAAAGGAAGTTCTTCTTCACACAGCGCACAGTCAACCTGTGGAACTCCTTGCCTGAGGAGGTTGTGAAGGCTAGGACTATAACAGCGTTTAAAAGAGAACTGGATAAATTCATGGAGGTTAAGTCCATTAATGGCTATTAGCCAGGATGGGTAAGGAATTATGTCCCTAGCCTCTGTTTGTCAGAGGGTGGAGATGGATGTCAGGAGAGAGATCACTTGATCACTACCTGTTAGGTTCACTCACTCTGGGGCACCTGGCATTGGCCACTGTTGGTAGACAGGATACTGGGCTAGATGGACCTTTGGTCTGACCCAGTATGGCTGTTCTTATGTTATGTTCTTACAGCATCACACCAGGGGCTCAGGTTCGATTGGTTTCAGAGCCACAGTTTTTCAAGATACAGCTCGCCAGCCTCGAAGTGTGACCTACATACTTTGTTCTTAAACGTATGTTCTGGCTGTGTTAAATGCACGCTGTCCTGATGAACCCACCTCACCAAGCAGGTCGTTGTGTATACCTAATCTGTCCCCATCATTATTTACCGTTCTACCGATTTGTGTCACCTGCCAATTTTATCAGCAATGATTTGATCTTTGCTTCCAAATCATTGACAAAGCTATTTAACAGCAATGAGCTGAGAACAGAGCCCTGCAGGACTCCACTAGCAACACCCCCAGCAGATAATGATTTCCCCTTTTACTCTTACTTTTTGTACTCTATCAGTTAGCCAGTTGTGAATCCATGGGCTGCACTGATTTTTCTATACAGCTATTTTTATCAGAATGTTATGTAGGACTAAGTCAAATGCCTTATAGAAGTCCAAGTAGATTGTCACCAGCGTTGCTTTTATTAACCAAACTTCAAGTATGAAAAGACCAATCTTCCATAAAGATTGGCATGAATTACATTACCTTCTTTTAATTCTTCACTGTTTGTATCCTACTTTAGTCTTTCCATGATTTTGCCTGGGAGTGAGGTCAGGCTAGCTGGCCTATAGTCTCCTGGGACATCCCATTTCATGTTTTTAAACAGCGGTACAACATTGGTTTTTTCCCCCCATTCTTCTAGAACTTCCCCAGTGTTCCAAGATTTGTTAAAAACCAACATGAATGATTCAGAGAGTGCGTCTGCTGGTTCTTTTATACTCTTGGGTGCAAGTTATCCAGTCATGCAGATTTAAAAATATTTATCTTTAATGGTTGCTGTTTAACATCACCCCTAGTTACTGATGGAATAGAAAATATATAATTGTCACTGTAAGGTATGAATACATCATCCTTCTTTCCACTCACAGAAGAGAAATATTTGTTGGCTTTTCTCCATCATGATTAATAATTTCATCGTCTTTATCTAGAACTGGACCTATCCCATTGCTATGACTTTGTTGCTGATATATTTGAAGAATTCCTTTTAGTTGTCCTTAACCCTATTGGCCTAGAGTTTTTGTTGATACCTTTAGCTTCCTTTATCAGTTGTCTGCATTTCCCAGCTGCTGAGGTGTACTCCTGGCTATCTGCATCCCCATTTTTTCCATTTGATAATTTTTAAAAAAAATATTTTATATTGCAGCCTTTACCTTTCCTCTTAACCAGGATGGTTTTTAACCAAATAATCCTCCTTTCTTATTTATGGAATTTTGCGGTCTTTTTGGAGCATCTAATAAAGCATAGTTAAACAATTGCAAACTATCATTCACATTTTTATATTTAAATATTTCCTTCCATTCAATTTTGCATTTCATACTCAATATCACTGGGTCCCCCAGCACAGGCAGATGTTCAAATGTAGGTGGGACCTTATGAAGGATGAGAGAAGAGAGACCTCCCATTTTTATCTTTATATCCCCACTTCTGCCTGGCAGCTGTGGGTCTGCCCCACATGAGAGGAGTTTGGATCCAGAACCAGTCTGGTATTTGGCCTGTTTCTAATGGCTCCAAACCAGAAAATATTCAGCTCTGCGCTTTTGAATCTCATGGCTCAGCCTCGTCTTCAGTAGCTCAGTCTACTGTTATTTAAGGCTGTGTGTACTACCGCTGTGTGTAGTCGATGCAGAACAGGACGCCAGTGAAGCTCACAGCCAGAAGGCATCATGACGCGCAGGGCCGGCTTTAGGCCAATTCCACCAATTCCCCCGAATCGGGCCCCGCGCCTAAGAGGGCCCCGCGCCCAGTGGCAGGGCCGCCCAGAGTGAGGGCAAGTGGCAGAGAATCCCTTCCCTGGCTAGAGGCGTCTTTTTAATTTTTACTCACCCGGCGGCGCTCTGGGTCTTTGGTGGCACTTTGGCGGCGGGTCCTTCATTCGCTCCGAGACTTTGGCAGCGGGTCCTTCAGTGCTGCCAAAGACCTGGAGCAAGTGAAGGACCCGCCGCCGAAGACTAGGAGCGCGGCCCGGTGAGTACAAGCCCCACTTGTTTTTTTCGTGTGTTTTTTTTTTTTTTTAAGTCGTCCCTGTCGGGGCCCCGTCGAAACAGTTCGAATCGGGCCCCGCACTTCCTAAAGCTGGCCCTGATGACACGGTACCTTGGAGTAGCCATGCTGCCATTGTTCTCCAGAATCTCTCATCTCAGGGGTGTGATCCTCATGGCAGTGTGTGCCCAGAAGAGAGCGTAATGTTCACTGCAAACAGCTTCCCTGATGCTAAAACAATCAGCTGATTTAGCTAGCCACATTGCGTGTTGTTTGCTACAGTGCTTCTTGTTTGCAACTGCAGATCAAGAGCCCACTAAGGGCTTAGCTGCAGCAGCTTTCATCCGCTTATCACTGTCGCCCCACCGAAACAAAATCAGATGTGTACTAATAGGAAGCAGTGGGTGACAAACAAACAATTTTCTGACATTTAAGATAGGCTCTTGGTGCTTTTGACCTGCCCACAAACTCACCAAAACGAGCACTGTTGCACTAAGCACAGTACCTAGCACTGAAAAAAGGGATAGCTGCACATGCTCTTTAGCCTCAGTTGTGCAACTGCTGACTGTCTGAAGGTTTATGAAATAATACTGGCTGCCAGTTATACATTCAGTAGTGTGCCACCCGACCTGGTAACATCCAACATGTGGGGTTAAAACATAGGTTATAGAATGAGGGGTAGAAGAACAATATTAATGCAGGAAGCTTAAACCACGGTGTGTGGTTTTGATTATAAATGATCAATAATAAATATGAGTGACAGCCTAGTTCACCTGGGGATCTCAGAGCACTTTCCAGGCATCCTGGAAGGAAGGTAAATATTGGAATATCCGTTTTACTCACGGGTGAGGTGATTCACAGACAATGTGAAGGACTTGTCCCAGGAACCCCACACAATCATTGGCAGACAGAAATAGCCCCTTTGTCTCCTGCTCCAACCCCCCACTCATAACACTTACTAACATTTTCTCTCCCCTCCTTCCTGAGTCTAGGGTTCTCTTGTACTTTAGTAACAATTAAACAAATGAAAACTGTCATATCAATGGGAGCTGGAAGTAATGCGTCTAACCTGGGAGGCTCGGCTGATAGGAAATCTGCGGCACTATCCCAGTTGGTTGTAAGTAGGCAGCTGGCTTTGACATAGGTGAGAAATTGAGCCTTTCCATTGTACTGATAGCCAGGATATGGACATGACACTCCAAAAGTTTGAGATGATTTTTCCTGCTCCATTTGGTACAGCTAGGTGGGTCAAGGCATCATCTCCCAGCTGTTTTATTCATCTCCTCCTTCCAGGCTGTTAGTAACATTTCGTATCTTGATGGGCATGCGCTATATTTAGGGATAGGTGGTGTCCAACAGTGAAGCCAATGGCCAAATAAAGTATAACTCAGGTGGAGGAGGGATGGCCTCCGATCAGGCTGGGTGCTTTGGGGGATGGGAGGTTTATGATAGTTTTGTAGGCCCAAGAAAATAGCTTTTAATCCACTTGTCCCTCTTCAGTGACAGATCTTATTGTCTCAGCCTAGGGGTATTGGCAGAACAGGGTGTGCTTTAGACCCTGTCTACAATGGCTGACCAGCTGAGCTTAAAAACTTGGTATAAACAGAGCCAAACTACTAGCTGTGCACCCAAGCCAGAACATCAGCTCCAAACCAGCTGGAACTGCTAGGAAGTTAAGACTTGGGACAAACTGTTCTCTAGTTCAAACAGCGTAATAAAGTCATGCAGTAATGAGGCCCATACCTAGACTAGAACACAGTCCTGACATGATTGACCTCAGCTTGGCTGGACATTGTGGGCAGCATCAGAACTCCACTGGGACACAACCAAGTTTAACAGTGTAGATAGGACCTCAGTGATCGGGGTGGTTGGGGCGGGGGAACTTGGAGGAGCTTAAGGAAACAGCGCTGGGTTCTGGTGGTTTTATGTCTTTATATATAAAGAAACATAGGTTATGAGGGGTTCCTGCATGGGTTTCCAAAACCTCATTCACTGCAAAGCATTGCTTCAGTGAACGACTGTGGTGAGCATCTTCAAAAGGCAGGCGGGTTGCTGGGGTTGGCGTCAGGGTTTTGAGGACAAGTCTGACAACCATTCGAGTGATAGGAAGTAGAACTGAGCCAGAAGGCTGGGAAAAGCCTGCTTGCATCCGCTGCTCAAATATATTTTACTCCGCAGCTGGAGAACTGGCATGGCTTTTCCCATCACGCTCTGTGTGTGTTTTTGGACCATTTTGATCCCTGCAACGTGTTGAATGCCTAAAAGTCTAATGAATCACTTAGATATGCTGCAGTCATTTTTACCTTTGAGGGTTCAGGCATTATAGAGCAGGGGGGGCGAAAGTTTAGGCTGCGAACTGTGCAGATCAGTAGGATTCAAGAGGGAGCCTGCTCAGCCATCTTGGCTGACTCCTGATGTTCAGCTGGGGTCATGCTGAGTACCCTGGTGACAATAAGCATCCTAGCTGTTGGCTGCCCATGCAACCCAACCCTGATTCTTTGGGATTCTCTCATCGCTAGTTAGTTAATGAAAGGAGTCACATGGGGTGGGAGTGGAAGGACGGTTTGAGAGGAGACTTTGGATCTCTGTTCCAGGGGATGTGTATTCCCTGCCTCAAAATTCACTGCTTCTCTGCTCTCTCACCCACTGGCTGTGCTCGCATTATGTAGGTGGAATGATGGCACCAGTGATCTACGTAGCAAGCCAGCAAAATGGCGAGCTGCTTATTCCATGTGTATTGATCTTATTAGCACTGGGGTAGCCCTGAGAGGCCCCAGCTGAGACTAGGGCTCCATTGTGCTTGCCATTGTACAGAGACATAGCCCCAGTCCCCAGCGTTCACACTAGGCAACCCAATGGAGGTGCTGTTATCCCCGTTTTACAGCTGGGGGAGTTGAGGCACAGGGCAGTTAAGTGACTTGCCCAAGGTCACATCGGCATTGAACCAAGCTCTGCGGGTCCCAGTGCCTTAAACCCCAGACCATCCTGCCTTTCTTTTGCTCCTGCTCCATGACCAGGCCCATATCTAGCTTTCAAAGCCGACAGCTGCCAAGGTGGGATGGCGCAGCGCTGCCAGCGTAGGCTGTTGGAAATTGGTTGCGGAGGAGCAGGCAGGTTCGTGCTCTAATGTGGTTACTCAGCACCCAGCTAAATGGAGGATGGGAACCCTCCCCTCTTCCACCCTCTTAACCCTTTCCTAACTCAGGGCACCTGCTCTCTTGGCCTGGCCAGCGGGTCTGGATCACGGGCACGGCCCGTGGAGGTTACAGTTGCAGCCCATGGCTGAGCTTCTAGCTGCTCACTTAGAAGCACCTAATGTGCCTGCTCCCTTCATGTGGGAGGAGCAGTCTTGCATCAGAGAGGGTGGGCGGAAGCTCTGAGGTTTGCTGATTCTGGCTCAGGGTTTTCAGATTCAGGCACGTATGAGTAGATCTCTCATTGCTAGGGTGATGCAGGCGTATAAAGGCAGATCCGGCTTCCCTCCTGGGACTCAGTCTGCGGCTGGCACAGCCAGATTTAGCTGCCGCATGAAAGAGGAGTTCCATAGCCAGGGCGGCCCAGCCATTCCACTGCCCACCATGCAGCAGAACCTGAATTATGTCTACCCCCAGATCTTTTGGGTGGACAGCTGTGCCAGTCCCACTTGCGCTCCATCGGCGCCCATTGCCACCTGCCCGCCACCTGTGCCGGAGAGGAGGAGGAGAAAACAGAGCAACAAGAGGGATGGCACATGCCTCTGTTTCTTGGTGGTGTTTTTGCTTGTCCTGCTGGCCCTCGCTGGAGTGGGGCTGGGGATGTTTCAGATTGTCCAGCTGCAGAAGGAACTGGCTGAGCTCCGAGAGGTAACATCTGTCTGGTTATTAATAGATATAGAAGTGTCCAGCAATGAGACGCTTAGTGGATGTAAATTGGTGGAACTGGATTGAAGTCAATGTCCACTTGCCCCAGCTGAGGATCTGTCCCTATTACTGATGGTTATTTTACATGCTGTGGTCACTTACTAGGTGTGAACTTGTCTCTCTCCTGTTTTGACAGTTAACCAGCACCGGACATGTTCCTTCGTCTATGGAGAAGCGCATAGGTGAGCCATCCTTACCCAGCGAGTCAGTGTGTGTGGGAGAACCCGGGTCAGGAATTCTGCGAATGGCAGCATCTCTGCACTTTCCCCCTTCCTGTCCCCCACCGTGCCTTCAATTTGGGTGGCAGATGGCGGAGTTACATCAGTGAGGCTCTGATGCTTTTTAGATGACATGTTCACTCCTTTGGCTGTAGCAGTAACTGTGCATGTCATGGGCTTGGGGGGCCGGTAGGGGTCTCCCTTCTGCTTGAGGGCTAGAAGAAAGCTGGCCTAATGCAGGCAGCCTGTGGGGAACATTGATTAGAGATGGGCCCAGCCCTAGATCTGAACACACACAAACATTTCGAAAATTCAGATTCCCTTGGATTCCAACTCTGCAGCCAGGGTCCCTCCTTTTCCTTTCTTGGATGATGCATGTGATAGCCTGAGCTTCACTGTAAAGGTGGGATTCTGGTTTTCTTGCCATGCTGTGAGAAACAGATATAGGGAGAGAGGAGGAGAAAGGAAAATGGTAGCAGATGGGTTTCCAACATTACTATATTATTATTTCCTCTTGATTACCTTGACTTTTTGCCTCTTTTGAAGTGCAACTTGATTTTTTTGAGTGTCTAGTGTACAAGCTGTATTGTGGTAACTAAAACTGGCTGAGCATTCTCTGACCAAATGTTTTCCCATCTGGAAAATGTTACCTCAGAATCACAACCTTCTGGATGAATGTGTCAATTTCAATGCAGTTTTGTTTAGAAAACAGTTTGAAAGGAAGTATCTTGGGAAATCATTCTGCCTCTGTCTTAAAATTGTAACTGAGTTAAAACGGATGCATTTTACTTCCATTTGTCCAAAGATTTGATTTTTAAGTTCAACAGAATCACTGTTAGTCTTCAGTGGCCTTCTATATTTAGATGTTGCAAGGCTCCTACTCTCTAGGGACATGGAAATGGTCTTATCAGAAAAGACCAATGATCTGCAGCTGATTGTGCAAAGCTGGATTATACCATATGGAGGGAGAAAGAAATTTCTACTTGAGCCCATCTGGGAATCAGTTTGACATCTTAAAGTGATCTGATAGCCCTTGTATTTTTTCCTAGCTATTCTAGGTACAGATGTTGCTCTGAGTCTTATATATTAACTACCCAATCCTCTTTTTTTAAAATTTACCAAGCTATGGTGTATACCTGAATGCTGTCCTGCAGCAGGTAGTGTCACAGGTTAATTATGCCTGCCTGATGAAGTATATCCCCTGATCCATTATAACTGTGTGTCTCTCTCTCTAATTCCCCGGAGGGAACCCCCTTCCTAGTCTTAATTTCCTCATTGCGTTTTCTCCACAAAGCCTGAAGCTGTCTCCTTTCTCCGTTTTAACCCAGGACTTCCGAATGTAACAGCAGAGAAGAAGGTGATCAGGAAGGCAGCACATTTAACAGGTATGTGACACAGTGTAAAGAGTCAGCATGCCGGGGAAAGAAATGGCCACAAGAAGCCGGATGTGGATGGGGAAAGTGGTAGCTGGGTTACTTTCTAGCTAGTCATCTGGCTATCGAGCAGCAGAGTTCCCTTTGCATCATTCGCCTTCCAGGATTGACATGTGAGACTCCAGGGTTCTGATTTACTCCCACTTCTTTCCCCATTCATTTCATCTGGTACTTTTACCTTTATATGGGTTTTTTACTTCACTTTTGGGCTGAGTAACCATGTGGCCTGGAGACTGCAGAGCATTTGACATACATGAATGAACAGTCCCCTGGCTCTGAGTGTGGCAGGCATCATGCCTGCTTTACAGGAAGAAGTTGAGGTTAAGTGACTTGCCTATGACTGGTGTGACTTGAAAACTGTTAGCATGCACGTGCCTCTGTCTAAATGCTTCTTGTTAATCTTTATTACTAGGCAAAGCTGATCAGAAAGCCCTTCCTCTGGAATGGGTGGCCACCCTCGGGCACGCCTTCACCTCCAACATTCAATACAGACACCGCAGCCTGGTGATCAATGAAACAGGCCTGTACTTTGTGTACTCCAAGGTGTTCTTCCGAGGCAAGATCTGCAACAATCTGCCCTTAGACCACATGGTTTTCAAACAAAATCCAGCCTACCCAGCTAGCCAGGTGCTGATGGAGGACAGAAAGATGAACTACTGTGCAGCTGGAAAGATGTGGGCCAGGGGCAGCTACCTGGGGGCATTGTTCAACCTCACCAAATCAGACAGCTTGTATGTCAACGTCTCCGAAACGGCTCTGGTTAATTTTGAGGAATCCAAGACATTTTTTGGTTTATATAAACTTTAGAGCTGGCCACCAAAGCATTGCTTTCAGCAAATATGCACTCAGGACTGATATTAACATGAGTTGGGTACTGTACGGTATAAGAAATATTCTGTCCATAGGACTAGTCTAATACTGTGCTGGACTAGCAAGGATCTAGCTGGAAGAAACCCACCAAGCATCCCTTGTTTGGCCTTTGACATGTGACAGCCAAACTGACTTGGAAACGGATCTCCAAGGATTAAAACTTTCACCTTGTGAACTACTTGGATCACCCTAGGAGAACCTTAAGTGTAGCTGAAACAATCTAGCATGCCAAAGGCCTCCTTTAAACTCACTACTCACTCAAGGAGAGTGTTTACTACCTGAGAAGAAGCTGATGCATTGGGCTCAATTCTGCTCTGTTACATCTATGAAAATCCCGTTTGTCCTACTAAGGACAGCATTTGGGCCCCTGCAGAGATGGTGTTTGGGTGGATCTCCACAGGACTGGGGAGTTCACTGCCTGGCGCTGGATGCGATCATTGCTGGGGTGGGGGGAGATTTATATTATGTATGGCCATTTAGCACCTTAACTCTTTGCTTTTGCAGGTGCTCCAAGTGTCTGCAGGATATGTCAGAGTAGTAGGGTTTTTTTAAGTTATTTGCCATTTTTATCCTCAAATGTATCCCCCTCCCCTCCCCACATTTGACTTAGAAATTGGCATAATTCCCAGGACCAGATTTTATTCCCAGGGCTCATCTGGGCCGTGTTCTATAGAGGATAACAAGCAATAATTACATGGATAATTTGGTATACAGAAGTGTGGAGGGAGGGAAGACCCTGTCTTTAACTGCTTCTCTGCCAAACAACACGCGGTGGGTATCCAGCATCCCAGCACAGCTGACTCAGGCAAGGTCCAGCAGCAAGGAAGAGTGCTGGAGAGAATTTAGAGCACAGCATGGTGGGGTTACACCCAGAACTCCCACATAATCCCGGGTGGGGACTCCATTGAGGTCTGTAGTTTAGGAACCAGGAATGAATGTGTCTGAAAAAATCCAGAATTGTTCCTGGGGGTTGTGAAAGTCCCTGTATCCCCTTCCCCCAGCAGCTGGGATGGGAGGTGCTCTGAGCACAGCCCTTGTCCTGCTCTGCACTCAGGAACTTTGAGGTGACCATCCAGGGATGGGTTTGGATCTGAGCTCTCCCTGCCTCTTCCGAGGTGGGTGATGTTTGCAGCTGGGGAGCTGGTTTAGGCCCATCTCTAAAATAGCCCAGGACACCCCTCACTGCAGAGTCCCTGGAGATCCTGGGTGATGGAGGGGAATTCCAGCAACCCCAGAGTGATGGGGCAGGTTGCAAGGGCCATGCATCCATCTGGGCAACCTCATAAGGCTCCTCCTGGGCCCTGGGGTTGCTGTGGTGCATGCTGGGCAGCCTCTGCCTCCCCTGGGGGATTCTCCCTGCAGGCTTCGCTCCTTGGGACCAGGCAACAGCTGTCAGGGAACGAGGCAAGGATGGGAGCTTCCAGAGAAAGGTGAGGAGAGAGCAGCCCCCTTCCCAAACCCAGCCCTCCTGGCTCCCCTGCCCATCCCCCTGGCTCCAGGCCACCCCAAACCCAGCCCTTCCTCCAGTAGCCCCTGGTACTCCCAATAGATCTCAGCACCTTCCCCTGAGCTCCCCAGCCTCCCCAAACCACCTCAACACATCCCTCACCCACAACATGGTTCCCTTACCCCCTCCTCGCACCTCCCCAACTCACCCCAGCAGCCCCTCAGCCTTCCACGGCTCAACCAGCTGCCACATAACCCCCCAGACCTTCTCCCACCCCCATGGCTCCCCAGCCCACCACAACCCGCCCCTGGCTCCCCAGCTCACCCAGACCCCGCACCCGGCTCCTCAGCTCACCTTCCTCCGGCTTCCCAATCTCCCCCAGCCCACCCCAGCACCTCCTACAGCCTCCCACGGCTCCTCAACACACGTAGCCCAACCTAGCACCTCCGCTGGCTTCCCAGCACAACCCATCCCCCACATAACGCCCGAGAACTTCCCCCACCCCCACAGCTCCACAGCCCACCCAGACCCTGTCCCCAGCCTCCCACGGCTCCCCAACCTACCTTAGCACCTCCCCTGGCTTCCCAGCACAACCCAGCTCTCACGTAACCCCCCCAGAACGTCCCCCACCTCCACAGCTCCTCAGCCCACCCTAGCTCTGCTCCCAGCCTCCCTAATCCACCCTAGCACCTCCCCTGGCTTCCAGCCCCCCCCCATAGCCTCCCAGCCTCTGCACCTCCCCAGTCTCCCCAATCTACCCTGCACTTACCCCCCCTACAGCACCTCCCCCAGGCTTCACCTCTGCAGCTCCCTAGCACTCCAACCCATCCCAGCACCTCTCCTTGGCCTCCTCTCACTCCCCAGTGCAACGCAGCTCCCACATGACCCCCCAGATCCTCTCCTAGCCTTCCACAGCTCCCCAAAACACCCCACTGCCTTCCCTAGTCTCACCAACTTCTCCCAGCCTCCCATGGCTCCCCAACTGCATCTCCAGCCCCCCCCCCCCAAAACCCCGTCTAGCCTCTCCACTGTTACCCACCACTCTCTGCTACCTTCCAGCATCCACCCAGCTCCCCGGGCCCCATCTTCCAGGTCCCCAAGCCTCCCAACCCTCCTTGACTCCCCAGGTCCCCCTCAGCCCTCCATGGCCCTTCATCCCTCTTTATCTATCCCCTCACCCCTTTCATCCTTCACAAGGACCAGGTGTCCCCTGCACTCCCTGGGGAGGGTAGGTAGCCAGGCTGCCTCTACCCCACACTGACTCACTGTCAGGTGAGACCAGCTAGTCGTGGGGGAGGAAGGGGACAGGGCGGGACCACACTTGGGGAGCGGGGTATTGCGTGGAGGAGGAGAGAACTGAAGACAGTATAGTGGGGGAAGGGAACAAAATTACTATTTCCTTTCTGGGGGTCCTCCCGATCTGGGTCTCCTAACAAACCCACTCCTGCCACAAACGTCCCTGGGAGAGCACCTCCAAAACCTGGCAGTTGTGTGAAGGTTGGTCCCCATCCAGGGAGCCCTAGTATTCAGCAAACCAGCTGAGTGCTCACCCCTGCTTTCTCTAACCCCAGGGGCGTGCTGGAGGAGCCATTGCATTGACATAGGATGGCTGTTGTGAGTATGAGGGAGGGCCCAGAGTTTGCAGGATATGTCCAGGTGTCTGTCCAGTTAGTGCTTAGTCTGGGAACAGGTTCAATATTAGTATATCCAGGAGAAGCAGAGTGCAGAGTTGCTCAGAAGCTGTGATCAGAGTCAATGTACAGCAGTGGGTACAGACCAGACTGCATCTGAAATCAAAATGGGCCAAGCCAACCATTCTTCCCCTGACTAACCTCCACTGACCATACCTGAGATAAAAGCCCGGCTTGTATTTATGCCCCAAGTACTATGTCTCAAATGCCCTTCCCGGAATGAGAACATAGTCTCAGTTAGTTTTCATTGGTTGACTCCATGTTCCATCACTTGGCTGTACTGGTTTTTACTGGCACCTCCACAAAGGATGGGACATGTTGGCGAGCACTATGTGTTCACTACCAGAAGTGCTATTTTTGGGCTAGGTAGTAACTGAAAACCAGGACTTGAAGCTTGCTGAACAGGTTGCAGCATAACCCCAGACTGTGAGTAATTAATGTGACACAAAGCAATGTAGCAGTCAAGCAGGCAATCGTTTAAACTATTGATGTATTATTCCCTATAATATATATCTATATGTACAGTATAAATAATGTTATTTTTATAAGTGTGATTGGCTTCATCTCATTCATATGACTAGGAATGTGAATTTCATGAGAGCTAAGCACTAAAGCTTCTCTCCTCAACAGTCTTCATTATACATAGGGCAGAGAGGCGTTCTTCCAAATGCCAGGATGTTCAGATCCAGATTTTTTTTTTATGGGCTATTAGAAAGATTGGATCCAGCCATGGAGTCCAGATCTCAGTTCAAATTCCAGTCCCCCTTCAATCCTGCCAAACACACCCCGTTGGGTGTTCTGGTGTGGTCTGGCTCATGGCAGAAGTATGGGGCAGGCGTGAAATTGGGAATTGAGCCCCTCACAGGCTGAGCGAGTTCTGAGCTTGGGATTTATTTCAGTCTTTGCCAGCTGTAAGTGTTTACGTGGGTGGGGGGTGGGCGCATGATTTTAATTGTTGGAAGAAGCCACATGGCATCAAGGTGTGAATTGGGCACATCGGCTATCAGGCTGTGCACCACTCCTCAGGGCAGCGTGACTACGGAGGCTCATCTCCTGGTGATTGTTTGAACGGGGAAGGAGAGCGAAAGTGGGTAAAACAATAAGGAAGAGATGAGCCCAAGCCACAAAATATGGCTCCAGATCTGGTTTTTGAACACCGTGCTGTTTGGGAGAGGAGTGGAGATAGGGTTTGCTCTGGGGACCTTGGGGGAAGCAGTGGGGTCTACTTAGTTAAGACACTGGGAAGGGTGGCGGGGGGAGGCTCAGGTAGACCTAAGTTCTAGTCCTAGCTCTGCTATTGACCTGCTTTGTGACCTGGGGCAAGTTGTCTTTCCTCCCTGTCCTCTCTCCTTTCATCTCTTTTGAGTATAAACTCTTTGGGGGCAAGGACTGTCTCCTACAGCACTTAGCATAGTGGGGTCTTGATCTCATGTGATGCTATAATACAAATAATAACAACTGGGCTCCAGGGACCCATGCAGATTTCCTCTGACTCTGGTCCTTTTAATGCCCTAGTCTGCAATCAGCTGAACAGCCCTTTAATTTCCTGAAGTCACCACATCATTGGCAGCATCTGTACTGGGGGCCTGCTGATTTCTCACTCTCCCTCCACGGGCGAGGCCGAGAGCAGCAGTTCCTGCACCAGGGGCTGTCGGTGGCGGGTGGTCCATGGAACACTTGCTGGTGGTCAGTAGTGAGCTGGGTGGTGATGTGGTCCTGGCTCCTTCTCTTTGCATCACATTCAGAGACAGCTAGAATTACACCAAGGGCTGGATTCACAAGGGAGACTTAGGCACGAAGGCCAACGGTCAGGTGTCGCTGGCAATCACAAAGCTATCGCTCAGCAGCCATTTAAACCCAAGTGCCTGAGTTTCTGCTGGTGAAGTCACCGAGACACCTGAATTTCTGCCCATGGACATGGGCACAGCTACTGAAGTCCTGACAGCACTGAGCTGCTTGGCACCTAATTCACTCCTAAGCCCTGGTAGGATCCATCAGCTAGACGGTCCCCTGCCTAGCTCCCCAGTGGGGCCTGATGTGGGAGGTGTTCTAAGAGCACATCTGAAAGCAGGCCTACAGGATCAGGCCCTATACAAAGCACAGCTAAGGAGGGGATGGGGATGGTGTTCCCTCCCCCCATCCTCAGTTCAAACATTCACCTGGGATGTGGGAGAACCAGGTTCAAATCCCCCCTCTGCCTGATTAGGAGCAGAGGCATGAAGGTGGGTCTCCTGCATTGCAGGTGAGTGTAATAACTGCTGGGCTGGAGGGTAGTGAGATGGGGTGCTGCTCCTTTCTCTGCTAGCAACTGTTCCACTTTGTATAAACAATTCAATAGTCATTGAGCCAGCGAGATGGAGAAACTGCAGCTGACCGGTCAGGGCAGTGAGATGGGAGATCTGCTCTGAAGTTGGCAGAGGCGGGATTTGAATCCCCACATCTCAGGTGTTTCCTGTAACCAGTACGCTATGAGGGTTCATGGGAAAGGGCTGCCTTAGACACCTAATTCCAGGAGGGGGGTCAGAGACGTGACTCCTGAGCAGTGACAGGTGCCTAACTGCTTTTAAATGGTGGGGCCTAGGCTAAGAACATAAGAGTGGCCATACCAGGTCAGACCAAAGGTCCATCTAGCCCAGTGTCCTGTCTTCCAACAGTGGCCAGTGCCAGGTGCCCCAGAGGGAATGGACAGAACAAGCAATCATCAAGTGATCCATCCCCTGTCGCCCATTCCCAGCTTCTGGCAAACAGAGGCTAGGGACACCATCCCTTTCCTTCCTGGCTAATAGCCATTGTTGGACCTATCCTCCATGAATGTATCTAGTTCTTTTTTGAACCCTGTTATAGTCTTGCCCTTCACAACATCCTCTGGCAAGGAGGCTATCCCCCTTTCCTCTGCATTTCCAACAGGACAGATTAGGCATGTCCTTGCTCAACAGCAGGCTGGCTTTGGGGAATCCCTTCTGTCAGCACCTCTCTCCCCGTGTGCTGTCTGGGGAGCTGGGGCGCCTCACTCAGGGTTGTGAATTCCACTAGGCGGCAGAGCCCCTAAATGTTGACTGTTGCAGCACCAAAGTCTCCCTGGTGACTCTAGCCCTAGCTAGCTTCCTAACATCACTGGTTGGGGTGGGGAATTATTCAAGTGGCCACAGGGAACACGTGTGTGGAATACTACATTAAGATATGGCCTACTCTCTGAGAAAGTTTGTGATTGCCCGGGTTAGTCAGGTCCTTCCCCCCTGCCCATGAGCAAAACTCAAGTTCAGCTCAGTGACATGTGAAGGGTGGTTTCCTTTTGCTTGATTCTGGGAAGTGCACTTCTGTGAAAGTGGACTGGCTAGTAAAGTGCAGCAGCTGCACTGTGGCCAGAGCTGATTGGGCCGGCCCTGCTTTAGCAGCTGAGACTGTGAAAGAGAGAGTTCCACTTTTTTTTCTCATGACAGAATTGACCACCATAGTGTGGGAAATCACGTGTCCTATCTATGCCCTACCATCTCCCCTTATGTTATGCTATAGAGCAGGGGTAGGCAACCTATGGCACGGGTGCCAAAGGTGGCACGCGAGCTGATTTTCAGTGGCATTCACACTGCCCGGGTCCTGGCCACTGGTTCGGGGGGCTCTGCATTTTAATTTAATTTTAAATGAAGCTTCTTAAACATTTAAAAAACCTTGTTTATTTTACATATCACAATAGTTTAGTTCTATATTATAGACTTATAGAAAGAGACCTTCTGAAAACATTAAAATGTATTACTGGCACGTGAAACCTTAAATTAGTGTGAATAAATGAAGACTCGGCACATCACTTCTGAAAGGTTGCCGACCCCTGGTCTAGAGGAATCGGAGAGCTCAGGGCATGACATGATGTTTATCACTTGTAGATGGAGCAGGTGGCTGCTTTGAATCCAGCCTTGGCTAGTAGGGAGTAAGCATTGTTACCAGCTGCTGAGTGATCTGCTGGAGTTGGTGGCCTCAACTATGTTCCCAGTGGACAAGTATCCAAATGAAAAAAATCCCCCAAAGTGTAAGAAGGGCCGGCTCCAGGGTTTTTGCTGCCCCAAGTAGAAAGGGGGGGGGGAAGCCGCGATCATGATCTGCTCTACCACCGCTGCTTCAGTTTTCGGGGGCAATTCGGCAGCTGGTCCTTCGCTCCGAGAGGGACTGAGGGATCCGCCGCGGAATTGCCGCCGAAGAGCCGGATGTGCCGCCCCAAGCACCTGCTTGCTGGGCTGCTGCCTGGAGCTGGCCCTGTGCCTGGAGCCGGCCCTGATTGTAAGTTTAGGCATTTCTGCAGAGAATGCAAGGGTTGAATGGCCCATGCAGAGCAAACTCTTTCCCCATCCCTAGAGGTGGTCTCTCTAGGACAGGACTGAATCATGTTGCTGAGATATAGGTTATGAGGCACAAATTTACAATGTTATATGGCTTACTTACCTCTTCTGTGGATTTAATCCTCCAGCTTGTATCAGCACCCTATTCATACACATGTGTAACAAAAATCTTATCGCACTTTTCATCTGGAAGGCTCCCAAAGGTTTTTGACAAAATGCCACACATTCATGGACCAGTTCACCCAAACCTGTCATGCAGCCACTTCTGGTGCAGAATGTTCCAGCTGCTATTACAACATACAACAGCAGTGTGAGAGAAGAAGTGATGAAAGATAAAGCCCTTTTTCAGCTGAAATTGCTAGGGGAATGTAGACAGGGAGATTCTAATTAGGATGGGTCACTGGGTCTAACAGGCCTATTTTTGCAGAAAATACTATGAGATCTTCAATTACCATTAATGGCAGGACTTAGTGTTTCCAACTGATCCAAAGGCTCCCTCCCCAGTAGTGTAATTCCAATTAACGCTACGCTGAGTACTGGATTAAAGGGAAGAATGTCACCTGTTGAATCACAAGCATTACTTCTTACAGCTGCCTGGGATCTCTAGCACAGCCGTGGTCAGACAGAGCCCAAACCCTTACTTAGCTGATGAGATCTGATTAAAGTGTCAGTGTTATTTCCTGATGTGATCAGCCCTCTTTCCAATCAAGCGGTGTTCGTTTCCTGGATGGCGGGACCCATAATGGTTTTGAAAAGAAGTAGAGCAGAATTACCCCTTTAAGAGCTCTGTGCTGGAATATGGCCCTTAGAAACCGAGGGAGATCTCTAGATGGGTGAGAAATCCCAATTCCCTGGGTGTTCAGATGGGCTGTGGGCACGGGCAGATTACCATATGGGCCCATGAGCCCCAGCCAATTTGGAGCCCCTGGAAAAATCTCCCCCTGCCGTGGCCCTGGGGCTGGAGGAGCTCTCGCTCCCTGCCATGGGGCTCAGGCTGCAGCAGGGGCACAGAGCTTCTCCAGTCTCAGGGCCACAGCGGGGGGTGGGTGGGTGCGTGGGGGAACTGGGCAGGGCCGTGGGTAGAATGGAGATGGGGCTGCAGGTGAAGAGGTGGGGCAGGGCCATGGCCCCCCTCTTGCTTCAGCCCAAGGCCCCAAGAGACCTTAATCCACCTTTGGCTATGGGCATGGACGCTCCTCCACCACCAGATGGAAGCTTGGTAGTGGATTACAGGAACCCTGCCAAACTCAAGCCTGCCCTATAACGGACTGACTGCTCTGCTCCTCACTGGGGCTGTGGGAACGTTGCCTTGACTGTGGAAGAAATTAGCTTCCAAAAGGAGCCTTAGCCCAAATTATTGGGAGGAAGTGCTTAAAGTTAGTGGACTAATTTTCAGAAGTACAGAGCTCCCATAACTCCCGCCTCTGAAAATCAGGCCATTGAGGGAGCTAAATACAGATTTAGGTGCCCAGGTTTAACCCCCCACTTTTCCAAACGTTGGCTCTTGCTGTTTGCTGCAAAGCCGAGCTAAGGTTTACGCACCAGCAATAAAGATGAAATGTGGGAGGAGGAAGCCGGGAATGGTGCATCCAGTCTTAGAGGCTGGAGGATCTGCCCTTATGTTCCTGTCTCACATTGGGGGGGCATAGAGCAGGCTAACGGTCACCAAGTGCCATTTCCCCAAGGGCCTCTGCTACGTTAATGTGTTAGACAATAACTCTGACTGCTCGTGAGATCAAGCACGAGTAGAGGGATTGTGCCAGGTGCAAACTCACACTTGTAGTGATGACAAAATCCAGTGTGGTCACTTGCCCAGCAGAGAAGATGGATCTTGAGTATTGATAAAAGAACCTCAGAAATGTCCGAGGCTTGATTCAGATATTGGCCCAAACCTGAACTGGACTACCAAATCTCTAGGGGCCCTATGCCACCTCCTCATCCCTTAAAACCACTGCCACAGAACCTCTTGTCTTTTGCCTTTCACCATGGCAGGAGCCATCCTGTCTTTCCCATGTGAGCCAGCCTGGGGGCCTCTGTTGTCCTCTACCTTTGAGGAAGTGCTGCAGTGTCATGATGGGTATCTGCTGAGTCTTGGTGCCTCAGGGTTGAATTCTGGGATTTTGTGGCTCGTGGTGCATTGTGGGACATACCCAATGCACACCAGACTTGAAAGGGTGGGAGGACAGGCCCAAGAGAGAGCCAGCCTGGCCCCACAACATATCTTGGTGGTTGAAAAGGAAGGCGGGGTCCAAGGACAGGGTACAAGAAACTCAGAGCAGAGAGATGGAGCTAGAAGGGTGGGTTTCTCCTTAGCTGTGCTGATCCCAAAGTATTAAAAGTAGGGTTGGAGAAAGGATGGAGTTCGGTTAGTTTTTAATCTGACAAGGGTCAGTTGTCCACCATTAATTGAGGCACAAGTGGCAGATTGGGGGTGGGGGCAGGACTACCCAAACAGCTCACGTGCATTGGGGTAGCTTGTACCAATCTTGCATGCTCTCTGCACACTGCCTGTGGGTGCAATCAGTTACCTCTTCCCAAGGGCATCAGGTTTGCACTCCCACTGATTAAAATAAAAACCAAGTGACTGGTTGGCCCAGGGTTAAACAGACTTTTCGGCCCCAGCGAGACTCTCTGAAAGCAGCTCCTGCCAGCAAAGGCTTGTCTGAGCCATGCAGCAGCCCATCAGTGTGAGGCTAACCCTGACCCAGAAAAGGTGCTACATAGTGAAGGCTGTAGTGAGTAATGTCACCGAGGTCTGAGCCCTTTTGTGGTTGATTTGTATCAAGTCTCTGCCCTAGCAGAGAAAGAGGGGATGGGGGAGGGGTGGGGCGCCTGCAGAGTTCTTAGAAACACTGGACACGTAACGCTGCAGTGGGCCTGTTTCCTGGCAGCGAGGGGCCAGGAGGGAGCACTGTGTCAAACGGGCGATGGAGAGGTTTTTTCCATCATGACAAGAAACCCTTTGTGCATCATGGGGTTTGAAGAAGATGTTGAGTGTAGAGTAAGGTGCAGTTCTAGAGGAAGGAGATGCACAGCCCTAGAGGCTAGATGGGCCCACTACAATGGGCATCATTACATAACCCCCTCTAACTGGAGGCAGTATAGCATAGAAGGTAGGGCACTGGACTGGGACTTAGGAGACCTGCATTCAATTCTTCGGTCTGCTGCTAGCCTGCTGTGTGGCTTTGGGCAAATCACCTTCACTTTTTTTGTGCCTCTAGTTTCCCGATCTGTAAAAGGGGGATGATGACACTGACTTTTGTAAAGTGCTTTGAGGTCTAAGAGCTGGGTATTAAAGATTGCTGCCAATATTATCCCACAAAGCAGTGGGCTCCTTTCAGACTCAGTGGGAGGGGGCTGGAGGGAGCTGATTGCGGCTACTTGGTCTAGTGCTTCCTGGAGCCAGGGGAAGCTAGAGCTGGCTGCTAGCCGCTCTAACCTACGTCAGTGGTGCATAGGTGTAGTGAAGCTCTGCTTTGCCATGCCTCCTTCCCAGCCCCTCTCCTGGGGACGTGGGGCCTGGCTGTGTGCTGTCTACATCAGCCATACACCAGTGGACAGTTCCCCTGCACAAACTGCAGCGGGAACCCATCCACTTTGCACTGCCTGAGGAGTGTAAAGTGGGCAGAGCCAACGGGAGAATCTGGCCTATTCCACTGAATTCTGCCCTGCCGTAGGTGGAGGTCAGACAAGTGGAGAGCCTTAATGTTGGCCATGAACGCTGTTAAACCAGGGGAAATGTTCATGCTTCTGGATGTCGTCTCAAAGCCGAAACTCAAGCCAGGTTCTCCAGCGAGCCTGAGGTGAGCTCGCCTGGGCTGATGGACATATAGAGGTGGGAACAGTGCCAAACTCCTGAGTGTGATGGAAGCTGAAATGAAAGGCCAGTGTGCTGGCTGATTGTCACGAAGCACAATGATTCCTGTGCTATGAACCTCCACAGAGCAAAAGAGGAGGAAGAAAAGGCTCCGCCCGTTCTCCAGCCCAGAATGCACTGTGGGGCCAGATGGCTGGAGATGTGAACGCTCTGAGCTGCCACTTTGTAGCCAGCAGCTCAGGTGTACCTCTGTGACTTAGCCCACCCGCAGTTTCACACTGCTTGGCTAACACTGTTAGCCTTAACGAACCATAGATGAAATGTGTTATGCAAGGGACTGTTTCTGCAGCCCTGACAGAGAGACAATGAAACAAAACCGAAACTTTAATGTTTCTAAAGCAGCTGCAGGTACCATCTTGGGTTCAGAGGGTTCCTCCTCATAGTTGCTACTTTGATTATCTGCTCAGACAGGCTATCTGAAGCTAAAACAACACTTTTTAAGAGTCTACAGTGACATCCTGAACTTCCCTTGTCACTATGGGGCTGTGAAGAGGGCATGTGTCTGTGAGCCAGACTCTTAACTGATGAGCAAGGAGTATTGCCTAATTGCTAGAGCAGGGGACTCATTATTATTAATGCTGTTCTTTTTATAGCACTCAAAATTGTGGGGGGTGTTTTACAGCATGGATGGGCCCTGCCACAAAGAACTTAGGCCTAAATCCTCAAAGGTATTTAGTCTGTTAATACCCATTAATTCCATACCTTTAGGTGCCGACATACCTTTGAGGATCTCGGAGTTAGGTGCTGACATACCTTTGAGGATCTGGGGTTTAGAATCTACTTTTACATAGGACTCTCTGAATGAGGTTAAGCAATAGGGAGGGGGAATGTGGTGAGGAAGGACAACTGGTTTGGCTGCAAGTTCTTGCAGATGCTCAGCTTAGGTATGTGAGTAACTTGATGATTCAGGTAACCTCTACCCAAAAGAAAGCCAGCAACCTGTTGTTGAGTGATTTCTTGTAGGTGTCATGGAAATAATGAACCAGGACTCAACTTTCTATTCCTGGCGTTGCCACTGACTTGCTGTGTGACCTCAGGCAAACCACTTCACCTCTGTCTGCACCTTGCTTTCTCTCTATCTGCAAAATGGGGTTAATAATGCTGCCTGACAGTGCAGGGGGCTGAGGTTTAATTTAATTGATTGCACTGCATGTACTTTCCTTACCCCACAGTTAAACATCAAGGAGTATGTTTTAAGCAAATGTATGTTAAACAACTTCCAGCCAATGGTTCAATTAAAAACTCAGTTACTTGATCCTGCTAGTAAAGGCAGGGGGCTGGACTCGATGACCTTTCAAGGTCCCTTCCAGTTCTAGGAGATAGGATATCTCCATTAATTTAATTTAATTCTTCCTTTCTGCTGGCTCCCTTTCGTGGCTTGCCTGATGATTGCTGGACAGACACTGGCTGTCCTCTGCTTCGTCAGTCTGATCCTGCTATAGTTCATCTAGGGCAGAACGTCTGTTGCTGGTGCCCATGTTCTTCGCTGGTTTGTTACTATTTTCCTTTGTCTTCCTCCACCCTTCTCATCTATCCCATAAATGATCTCAAATTTGCTGCGCCACTCCAGAGGATGCCTCCTTAATGGGGTTTATCTGATTCAGCTTCCTGGGTTTCTCAGAACAACTTCCGCTTCTGCTCGAATTCCCTCTGCCTCTTCATTCAGAATGGAGCCAGTGCTGGGCAGATACTGCCAACAGCAGAGTTTCATAATGCAACTTCACAACATCAATCAGAATTCATAAGCTGTACAGCTATAGCCTCAGTCAATCATACTGGGCAAGTCACTTAGTTCCTCTGTGCTACAGCTCCCCATCTGTAAAATGGGTCAGTACTTCCCTACTTCATAGATGTGCTTGCACTGATATGAGGTGCTCATATGCTTATAAAATCAGGACAAGGGATATCACTTTCTTTCCTCTACTTGTGAACTTGAGTCACTAGAAAAGACTCGACCACGAGGCTGTTTCCCCGAAATAAGAAACCATAGACAACTGAATGGTTTAGGTGATTGGCAGGAGAGCCTGTCCACCAATGGTACAAATCTGTTTCGTCTGGTTGTAAATGAAAGATGTGGATGGAGCACTGGACTTCTGTGTTCTGTGATGGGGCTCGGAGACATAGATTCTATTCTTGACTCTGCCATTGGCCTGCGGGTGACCTTGGGCAAGCCAGGACACACCTCTGTGCCTCAGGTTCCCCATCTGTAAAATGGCGATGATGATCACGACCTCCTTGGTAATGTGCTTGGAGATCCATTGGTGAAAAGTGCTAGATAAGGACTAGGTATTCTGTATTATTTGATGTCTGCTCAGTGGAGTAGGTGAATCAGTGCGAAGTCTCAGTACAGGTTCTAGCTGAGCAAACCACTTTCCCAATTAACACCAATTCTTCTTACCAAGCTTAGCCCAGAGTCCGAGGAGTGGCAGGCTGATGGAGACCAAACTCCCCTCACACCGTGCTAAGTGCTCTTCCAGGTCAGGGCTGGGATTGCCACCTGTGCTGTGGTTAAAATGGAGAATTTGGGACTTGATTCTCCTGGACGCTGCTTTACACTGTTTAAAAAGCCCTTAGTGTCTCATCCCTGTGGCTTTCTCTTTCCTTTGCATGACATAAAACCCAGCAATGTGAGATGTCCTAGTCCCATTCTGTGCCAGATTAAGCGTTCAGAGTGCGATATCGTGCAGACCTATCTAGGTCACATTGTGGTGGTCCGCCTGGGGGTGCTGGGCAGTGATCCCCTGGAGGAGTGCCTAGCAGCAAAGGCTGTGAGTGTAATTGAGCCCAACTATTTCCCCTTTTGTGTCGGATAGCTGAGGGATAAGGCCACGCTGCGTTGAGCTGCGAGACCAAAGGCAAACCACACTGTTGAGAACTGAGTCTGGTGACTGTACTGGAAGATAAAATTAGAATGGTTTCTAGATATGGTCTGTCGAATTAAACAAGTTGTGGGCCATTTGGTTTCTGTCATTTCTACCCATTAGCTGATCAGTCAAGTGGAAATAACAAATCAGAAAGCATGACAGACAGCATGAAACCCAGGCTTGGAACCATGGGAAAGCAGTGTTCCTTCTGCAGGGATGCTGATGCAAGCAACATTCACCACCACACCGCAGAGCTAGTCAGTCTATTGAAGTGTGTTTGTGTGTGTGTGTGAGTGTGCAACAGCCCTTTGTACAGTAATTCATGAATAGACTTATCCCTCTCCTTTGCAGGACCCTTATCTGAAAGGTTTAATTGTTAGTTCAGTCAGAATGATCTTTTATTCTGTATTTCGCTGGAGAGCAAAGTAATCAGTTGAGGATCAGACCCAAGGCCCAGTGAAACCAGTGGAAATCTTTCCATTGATTTCAGTGGCCATTGGACTGAACTCTGAGTGCCTCAAGGAATACTGAGAAGGCAGCTGCTCTTTTTCTTTTTACATGACACACACACACAACAACTAACTTAGCTGAATGTTCAGGTGGCAAAATGAAGCAGGCAAAAATTAGGAAATGCCACACTTAAGGTTTTTCTGTACAATTGGAATCCAGCCCCCTTGTGTGTATGCATTATGATGCAGTCTCCCCAGACATTCAGTGCACAGGATGGACCTGCTCTGGGGAGGAGGCAGGGCTGTGTAGTGGAGGACGCAGTTGTCTGGAGGATCCCTGTCTTATTTGTTGCAGCATTTGGAAGGTGTGTGGTGAAGAAGGAAGGGGATGAAAGAAGACAAAGGATGGTCTCATGGGTAAGGCAGTTGAATGACACCTGGAGAGTTGAATTCTATCCCTACCCCTGCCACGGAATTCCTGTGTGAGCCTAAGAAAGTCACTTGAATCAAACTGTTCTCAGGCAGTTTTTAACATTTTGGGTTTAACCTCTCTGTGCCTCCACTTCCCATCTATAAAATGGGGCAAATAACATCACCTAATGTCACAGGGGTGTTGTGAAGATAAAATCCATCAATATTTCTGAAGCACCTAGAAATTACGTAAACGCTCACCAGAGACAAAGCCTCTGAGGAAATGAACACTTATGTATTAGGTGGTGGAGGTGATTTTTCCCCTACTAGCCACAAAAATCATTCAGCATAATAACAGAACATGTGTGGCTTTAATAAGAAAGAGGAAAATTAGGTTACATGAGGGAAATGACTTAGAATGATGACGGGACTGGCTATTGTCATGAGTCAGTGACCTGCGATATCCTCATTTAGCCAGGACACGCTTCTTATCACTAGGATCATCCCTGTAACTTGTGCTCCTTTTCCAGTTAGTTAGTTCCCCTCCGTTGTTTGCTGACAGTTTGCTTTGGGGACCGTGAGTGCTCCCCCTTTGTGCATTAAAGTGAGAAAACCTCTTGCAAAGCCGTTGAATTGCGTCTGTTGGCAACATGCTTTGCATAGCCAGTTTGGAAAATTGCTCTTCTTTTTTTTTTTTTGTTCTTTTTTACCCCTTCCTCTTCCTCTCCACCTCCCTCAGATGCGTTCGCTCGAATTTCCTCTGCAAATAAGAGAATGTCACATCGACCACCATGGCCCCACATTCTGAAGCTGCTACTTCCTGTGGTCTTTGTTCGGCTCGTGTTGATTACAGAGAAGAATCAGATCACGAATGCCTTTTAGTGTCTGTTGCTGAGTGCAAAAGGGTGTAGGTGGGCGGGCAGAGCCCCATAACCGCTCCCAATAACGACCAGCCTCACCCATAACCGCTGAGTCAGCAGCTCACGCCTCGTTATTCAGGGATCTCATTCCTGCACTGCCCAAAGAAGGGAATGTTTCAAGGACTTGTCTGCACCAAAGCAGTGTTGCAAAATTGTTCCAGCCATTGCTACCATGTGAAACTCTGTGCCCCAGTTTCCCCTCTGGGGTTAAATAAGAACTGCGGCCCAGCTCCTCAAAGGTATGTAGGTGCCTAACTCCCATTGAAATAAGCGGAAGTTAGGCCCCTACATACCTTTGAGGATCTGGACCTACCTACCTCTCGGGGGGGGGGGGGGGGGGTGTGAGGCTGGTTTCATTAGTGGCTTTTCAAGGGCTGTGAGATCTTCAGATGGAATATACTATAGAAGTGGAAAGGGCTATTACGTGTATTTGACCAGCTGTGTGGGGCTTTAATCATGTTAGACAAATGCCTCACAGCTCTTTGAATATTTACCCCATAATATCAATCTGGACATAGCGACATATTAGTAGAATGATTATAGGATATAAAAATAGGTATGCGTTGCAGGGGATTAATGAGGGATCAAAGAGAAGAAATTCCTTAAATGCTCACATATTGATGCTAGGAGTCTGGGTAATAAACAGGACCAACTGGAAACACTCTTGAAGAAGCAATGTGATGTAGTTGGTGTTACAGAAAACTGGTGGGAAGATGCACATGACTGGAATGTTAAGTTTGTTTAGGAAGGAAAAAAGGAAGGGCTGGGCGGCATTCTAGATCAAATCCTATTCCCTGTTTTAGAGCTACCGACAACTCAGAAGCACAGGCTCTTGAATGCTTATGGATCAGTGTTCTAGCTAACAAAGTGCCAGATGAGTTACTAGTGGGCGGGTCTGCTACAGACCATCAAAGCAGACTAGAGAACAGGATGAATGCCTCCTTAAGCAACTATCTATTATGTGTGGAAAGAAAAAGTGTGTTATCCTGGGGAATTTCAATCTGGGGGATATATGCTGGAGGTTTTATGCTGCCACTAGTAAAACATCCTTGGAGTTTGTAAAAATTATACAAGATAAATTTCTAACACTAAATATTGCAATCAATGCAGGGTAATTCTATATTAGACTCATTCTTGTTCAATCTGATCAGCTAGTCAAAGTTCAGGGCACTAGAGACGTTCCAGTTGGAAGTAGAAATTGATTTGCTTTGATGCCATCTTGTTTATTTACAAGGAATATGCAAAGTTCTGCTTCTCTGAATGGAGAAGAAACCAAGAACAAGAGAAGCAGTTTCTTAGACCCAAGCCTCTTTAGCCAACAGAACGAAAAACTCTCTCTAGTTTTCCCAGGGTCACATTGTGCTCACCGGCTACTACTGGGCTTTCTTGCTTTTTCCCCTCGGCCTCTCTTTGGTCTGTCTGTTCTTATTTTTTGTGTGTTCTATCTTTCCTAAAACACACTCTAAAAATCTGCTGGGTGGGTTCACATACTCCTTTAGTTATAGGTGGGGGGCTTATCCTTACAGTTATATTAATTGGTAGGTGTGAACGCACCCTTCAATCTTAATGAGGTCTTAACTCAACCCATAAGAAGGTTTCACCCAGCTCATATCATTATAAAGAGGAATTGATCACTGAACTAAAAAAATGAGTGGTTTCTTAGCTGTAAGTGATTATGACCTGATTACATTTTTTATGTGCAAGCAGAGTATAGTTCCAGCCATAAATAAGGACTAATACTTAGGGTACGTCTATACTTACCTCTGGGTTCGGCGGTAAGCAATCGATCTTCTGGGATCGATTTATCGCGTCTTGTCTAGACGCGATAAATCGATCCCAGAAGTGCTCGCCGTCGACACCGGTACACCTGCTCCGCAAGAGGAGTAGGTGGAGTCAATGGGGGAGCCTGCCTACCGCGTGTGGACCCGCAGTAAGTACCTTGTAGTTCGAACTAAGATACTTCGACTTCAGCTACATTATTCACGTAGCTGAAGTTGCGTATCTTAGTTCGAACTGGGGGGTTAGTGTGGACCAGCCCTTAGTCCTGCCATGAGTGCAGGGGACTGGACTAGATGACCTCTCGAGGTCCCTTCCTATGATTCTAAGTATACTTGGTAATTTAAAAGGGTCAGTTTCCCAAAGCTGAAAATAATGATGAGCAAAATTGACTGGGAGTGAAAATTTAACAGGAAAACATGAACTGTTGTTGTAAGCTGTTTAAGAGTATTTTGTTTGTTGCTTAAAAAGCCATGATAATGTAAGAAGGCTATGATTAATTAAAATCCCTCTGGTTTAGAAGGGAAATGAAAGCCATCACAACAAGTACAAGACAGTATATAATAAGATGGCACAAAGGGGAAGTTTGTACCAATGAATATAAATTACAAGTCAAGAAATGCAAACATAAAGGGTTAAGGATACTAAGGGGGATTTTTAAAAATACATCACAAACAAACAGAATGTTAACAATTCTATAGTGTGATTGAGTGCACCCTTGTATTCATACCCTACCTGGTAATGTAATAATCTTTGTACAAGGCATGCTTGGTGAGGTGGTATTGGAAAACTTGTAACTTGCTGATCAGTAATATCATGGTAAAATGCATATTGCAAAATGATGTGTAAAGTTATGAGCGTAAGCTGAAACGTTGACTGAAGTGTTTCCCAGATAAACCACACACACACAAAAAAAAAGGTAAGAGAACAACAAAAAACACCCCCCTCCCGAAAAAAACCAAAACAAAAAACCCAACCAAACAAAAAAATGCCACCATGGCTAAACAGCAGAGGAAAAGAGGTGATTAGAGACATAGTGACATCTTTTAAAAATTGGAAGTCAAATCCTGCTGAGGAAAAAGAAAGGCACATAAGCTCCGGCAAGTGAAGTGTAAAAGGACAATTAGGCAGGCCAAAAATAAATCTGAAGAGTGACTAGCAAAAGACTTAAAAATTAACAGCATTTAAAAAAAAAATACATTAGAAGCTGGAAACCTGCTAAACAATCAGTGGGGCCGCTGGATGATCAAGGTGCTAAAGCAGCACACAAGGAAGATAAGGCCATTGCGGAGAAGCTAAATGAATTCTTTACATCAGTCTTCACTGCAGAAGATGTGAGAAAGATTCCAACAACTGAGCCAATCTTTTTTGGTGACAAATCTGAGAAACAGTCCAAGCCTGAGGTGTCAATAGAAGGGGTTTAGGAACAAATTGATAAATTCAACAGTAACAAGTCACCAGGACCAGATGGTATTCACCCAAGAGTTCTGAAGGAACTCAAATATGAAATTGCAGAACTACAAAGTGTGGTATGTAGCTCATCGCTTAAATCAGCCTCTGTACCAGCTGGCTGGGAAGAATTGGTAGGGGAAGGAGAAGTGAGTGGCAATCTGGGCAGCAGTGACCATGAGATGGTCAAGTTCAGGATCCTGAAGAAAAGGAAGAAAGGAGAGTAGCAGAATATGGACCCTGGACTTCAGAAAAGCAGACTGACTCCCTCAGGGAACTGATGGGCAGGATCCCTGGGAGGCTAATATGAGCGGGAAAGGAGTTCAGGAGAGTTGGCTGTATTTTAAAGAAGCCTTATTGAGGGAGCAGGAACAAACCATCCTGATGTGCAGAAAGAATAGCAAATATGGCAGGCGACCAGCTTAGCTTAATAGAGAAATCTTCGGTGAGCTTAAACTCAAAAAGGAAACTTACAAGAAGTGGAAATTTGGACAGATGTCTAGGGAGGAGTATAAAAATATTGCTTGAGAGTGCAGGGGTGTAATCAGGAAGGACAAAGCACAATTGAAGTTGCAGCTAGCAAGGGATGTGAAAGGTAACAAGAAGGGTTTCTACAGGTATGTTAGCAACAAGAAGGAAGGTCAGGGAAAGTGTGGGACCCTTATTGAATGGGGGAGGCAACCTAGTGATAGATGATGTGGAAAAAGCTGAAGTACTCAAAGCTTTTTTTTGCCTCGGTCTTCACAGACAAGGTCAGCTCCCAGACTGCTGCACTGGGCAGCAGAGTATGGGGAGGAGGTGAGCAGCCCTCAGTGGTGAAAGAACAGTTTAAGGACTATTTAGAAAAGCTGGATATGCACAAGTCCATGGGGCCAGATGCTATGCATCCGAGGGTGCTGAGAGAGTTGGCTGATGTGATTGCAGAGCCATTGGCCATTATCTTTGAAAAGTCATGGCAATCAGGGGCGGTCCTGGACGACTAGAAAAAGGCAAATATAGTGTCCATCTTTAAAAAAGGGAAGAAGGACAATCTGGGGAACTACAGATTGGTCAGCCTCACCTCAGTCCCCGGAAAAAAGATGGAGCAGGTCCTCAAGGAATCCATTTTGAAGCACTTGGAGGAGAGGAAAGTGATCAGGAACAGTCAACATGGATTCACCAAGGGCAAGTCATGCCTGACCAACCTGATTGCTTTCTAGGATGAGATAACTGGCTCTATGGATATGGGGAAAGCAGTGGACCTGATATAGCTTGACTTTAGCAAAGCTTTTGATATCGTCTCCCACAGTATTCTTGCCAGCAAGTTAAAGAAATATGGATTGGATGAATGGACTATAAGGTGGATAGAAAGCTGGCTAGATCATCAGGCTCAATGGGTAGTGATCAACGGCTCAATGTCTAGTTGGCAGCCAGTATCAAGCAGAGTGCCCTGGGGGGTCGGTCCTGGGGCCGGTTTTGTTCAACATCCTTATTAATGATCTGGATGATGGGATGGATTGCACCCTCAGCAAGTTTGCAGATGACACTAAGCTGGGGGGAGAGGTAGATGTGCTGGAGAGTAGGGATACGGTCCAGAGTGACCTAGACAAATTGAAGGATTGGGCCAAAAGAAATCTGATGAGGTTCAACAAGGACAAGTGCAGAGTACTGCACTTAGGACGGAAGAATCCCATGCACTGCTACAGACTGAGGACCGACTGGCTAAGCGGCAGTTCTGCAGAAAAGGACTTGGGGATTACAATGGACGAGAAGCTGGATATGAGTCAACACTATGCCCTTTTTGCCAAGAAGGCTAACAGCATATTGGGCTGGATTAGTAGGAGCATTGCCAGCAGATCAAGGGAAGTGATTATTTCCCTCTATTCGGCACTGGTGAGTCCACATCTGGAGTATTGCGTCCAGTTTTGGGCCCCCCACTACAGAAAGAATGTGAACAAATTAGAGAGAGTCCAGCAACAAAAATGATTAGGGGGCTGGGGCACATGACTTATGAAGAGAGGCTGAGAGAACTGGGCTTATTTAGTCTGGAGAAGAGAAGGATGAGGGGGGATTTGATAGCAGCTTTCAACTACCTGAAGGGGGGTTCCAAAGAGGATGGAGCTAGGCTGTTCTCAGTGGTGGCAGATGACAGAACAAGAAGCAATAGTCTAAAGTTGCAGTGGGGGAGGTCTAGGTTGGATATTAGGAGACACTATTTCACTAGGAGGGTGGTGAAGCACTGGAATGGGTTACCTAGGGAGGTGGTGTAATCTCCATCCTTAGAGGTTTTTAAGGCCTGGCTTGACAAAGCCCTGGCTGGAATGATTTAATTGGTGTTGGTCCTGCTTTGAGCAGGGGGTTGGACTAGATGACCTCCTGAGGTCTCTTCCAACCCTAATATTCTATGATTCTTTGACTGGAGGACAACTAATGCAATGCTGATTTTTAGAAAAGGCACCAGAGGTGATCCTGGCAATTACAGGCCAATAAGCCTAACTTCAGTATCAGGCAAATTGGTTGAAACTATAGTAAAGAACACACTTCTCAGACACATAGATGAAGATGATATGTTGGGGAGAGTCAACACAACTTTTATAAAGGGAAGTCATGCCTCAGTAACCTATTAGAATTCTTTGTGGGGGTCAACAAACATGTGGACCAGGGTGATCTAATGGATATAGTGTACTTGGACTTTTGACAAGGTCCCTCACCAAAGGCTCAGAGTCATGAGCAGTCCTGGGGTTAGAGGGAAGGTTCTCTTGTGGATCAGTAACTAGTTAAAAGATAGGTTTCAGAGTAGCAGCCGTGTTAGTCTGTATCCGCAAAAAGAACAGGAGTACTGATAGAAAACACAGGGTAGGAATAAATGATCAGTTTTCACAATGGAGAGAGGTAAGTAGATGGGTCCCCCAGGGGTCTGTACTGGGACAAGTACTGTTCAACATATTCATAAATGATCTGGAAAAAGGAGTAAACAGTGAGGTGGCAAAATTTAAAGATGATACAAAGCTATGCAAGATAGTTAAGTCCAAAGCAGACTGTGAAGAGTTACAGAGAGTCATCTCACAAAACTGGATGACTAAGCAACAAAAGAGCAGATTAAATTCAATGTTAATAAATACAAAGTAATTCACATTGGATAATATAATCCAAACTATATCTACAAAATGATGTAGTCTAAATTAGCTATTACCACTCAGGAAAGAGATCTTGCAGTAATTGTGGATAGTTCTCTGAAAACATCCACTCAGTGTGCAGCAGCAGTCCAAAAAGTTAACACAATGTTAGGAACCATTAGGAAAGGGATAGATGATAAAACAGAAAATATCATAATGCCACTATAGACATCCATGGTACACCCACTCCTTGAATACTGTGTGCAGTTCTGGTAGTCCCATCACAAAAAAAGACATGATAGAATTGGCAAAAGTACAGAGAAAGGCAACAAAAAAGATTAGGAGTATGGAAGAACTTCCATATTAGAAGAGATTAAAAAGGCTGTGTCTGTTCATCTTAGAAAAGAGACAACTAAGAGGGGACATGACAGAGGTCTATAAAATCATGACTGGTGTGGAGAAAGTGAATAAGGAAGTGTTATTTACCCCTTCACATAACACAAGAACCAGGGGTCATCCAATGAAATTAATAGGCAGCAGATGTTAATGAAACTCATAATGCACAATTAACCTGTGGAACTCATTGCTAGGGGATGTTGTGAAGACCAAAAGTATAACTAGGTTCAAAAAAGAATTAGAGAAGTTTGGCTATTAGCCAATATGGTCAGGAATGCAACCCTATGCTTTGGGTGTTCCTAAACCTCTGACTGCCAGAAGCTGGGACTGGATGACGGGATGGATCACGCCATAAATTGCTCTGTTCTGGTCATTCCCTCTGGAGCATCTGGCATTGGCCACTGTTGGAACACAGGATACTGGGCTAGATGGACCATTGGTCTGACCCAGTATGGCCGTTCTTATGTTCTTGTTATAGTAATATAATTAATACCAGTCCTTAAAGTGAGAGGAAAACAAATCTTGTCAGAAGAACTGGATGTTGTTGGTTTTTTTAGATTAAATGTTTATTGAAAAAGGTAAATGTGTTAACTAGGGCTGTTGATTAATCACAATTAATTTTTTTAATCACGATTAATTTTTTTTTGAGTTAATTGTGTGAGTTAACTGCGATTAATCACAGTTTTAAACACACTGTTAAACAATAGAATACCAATTGAAAGTTATTAAATATTTTGGATGTTTTTCTACATTTTCATATATATTGTATTCTGTGTTGTAATTGAAATCAAAGTGTATATTTTTTATTACAAATATTTGCACTGTAAAAATGATAAACAAAAGAAATAGTATTTTTCAATTCCCCTCATACAAGTACTGTAGTGCAATCTCTTTATGGTGAAAGTGCAATTTACAAATGTAGATTTTTTTTTTGTTACATAACTGTACTCAAAAACAAAACAATGTAAAACTTCAGAGCCTACAAGTCCACTCAGTCCTCCTTCTTGTTCAGCCAATCGCTAAGACAAACAAATTTGTTTACATTTACAGGAGATAATGCTCCCCTATTCTTATTTACAATGTCACCAGAAAGTGAGAACAGGCATTTGCATGGCACTTTTGTAGCTGGCATTGCAAGGTATGTACATGCCAGATATGCTAAACATTTGTATGCCCCTTCATACTTCGGCCACCATTCCAGAGGACATGCTTCTATGCTGATGACGCTCGTTAAAAAAATGCTTTAATTAAGTTTGTGACTGAACTCCTTGGGGGAGAATTGTATGTCTCCTGCTCTGTTTTACCTGCATTCTGCCATATATTTCATGTTATAGCAATCTCGGATGATGACCCAGCACATGTTATTCATTTTAAGAACACTTTCACTGCAGATTTCACAAAACGCAAAGAAGATACCAATGTGTGATTTCTAAAGATAGCTACAGCACTCGACCCATTGTTTAAGAATCTGAAGTGCCTTCCAAAATCTGATTGGGACGAGGTGTGGAGCATGCTTTCAGAAGTCTTAAAAGAGCAACACCTCCAATGCAGAAACTACAGAACCCGAACCACCAAAAAAGAAAATTAACCTTCTGCAGGTGGCATCTGATTCAGATAATGAAAATTAACATGCGTCGGTCCGTACTGCTTTGGATTGTTATCGAGCAGAACCTGTTGTGACATTCTATACATTGGGGGAGCATCCTGGAACCCCCATATGCCTCATTTTTATATAATCTGGATCTTATATATAAAGCATGCCTTGTAAGGTTATGATCTGCTGAAAGTCACTGTTCTATCTAAATATGTGTATCATCAGCGCATATTAAGTTATGAGAATTGCGTTGTATGGTTGTCACTAAAATATATTGTGGGTTTGGGAGCTGCCTAAATACTGGCTCTACAGAGACAATGACAAGGGAGGTAACCATCACCCGGGGCCGGATGGGTGCTGTTGCACAGAAATCACCAGCCATTGTCCATCACCTGCATGAGGCCACACCAGGGGAATTGCTCAACCTTGCTTAGGGACTCAGCAATGCCCCCAGACATGCCTGGACTTGCATTCTCCAAGCACATGGGACTGAGGGTATAAAAGAGACCACAGGGGCCCTATGCTTGGCCTTTTCTCCTGCCCCCACCTATGCTGCAAGCAACTAAGACACTGAGAAGAAGACAAGACTCCAACAGAGGAGATTGGCCCAGGTTTAAGGAACAAACCTGTATATCAAGGACTGCAATATCCAGTGGGGTGGGAAAAATTGCTTAATCTAGATGTTGCCCAGTTTGATAGGGTTGAGAGTTTAGACTGTGTCCTTATATTTTCTTTTCTTTTGGTAACTAACCCTGAGTTTTTGCCTATCACTTAAAATTTCATCTTGAGCAGTGCAAGATGGTATACTCCTGAGGTACAAGGCTGGGAGCTGGGGGGATTTGGCTCTGGTGCCTTTCTCTGGGTGATTCATGAGTGGCTCTGGGAGCATTCATGCAATATAGCTGGGTGTGGGGCTCCACATGCTGTTGTGCTGAATGATCACACCGCCTGGAGGGGTTTGCTGCTGGTCACTAGCAAGGCATTGTGAAAGACAGCCCAGGCTGGAGAGAGTTAAGGGGTGTAGCCGTGTGGACTCACCCCTGCGGTGCCTCCTGCTGGTCTCTCAAGGAATTAGCTCGATTTCCAGCCCGGAGCGCCCTCTGCAGGCGGGTGATCCACTACCGCTTGGCCCCCGTGTCCCTCCCTAGACTCTGGTGCCCTGTTAGCTGGCGTGCTGCCCCGTGCCCCTTTCTCTCAGGGTCTCCCCTCCCCGGGAAACCCCCACCCACTATCCCCACCTTGCCTCAGTATAAGGCTACAGCCAGTCATCGTCTAGCCCCCACGCCCTGGGGCAGACTGCAGTATCAGCCTACCCATCACTGACAAGGTTGGGTTTGGACCTGCTGCCTTTGCCTACCCCCAGTACCTGTTGGCCTTATGCTAGCCGCAGCCTGGGGCTTTCCAGGCTGGAGCTCCCCGGCTCCTCTGCCTTTCCCCAGCCCTGCTCCACTCAGGTACCCTGTCTCTAGCTCCCTGCATCCAGGCTCTTCTCTCTCTGAATGCAGAGAGAGAATTTTTGAGCTCCTGGCTCCCAGCCTTCTTATACAGGCCAGCTGTGGCCTGATTGGGGTGTGGCCCAGCTGCGGCTGCTTCCCCAATCAGCCCAGCTTTTAGAGCTGCAGCCCTCTCCAGGGCTGCTTTCCAGCCCGCCCAGGCAGGAGCGGGTGTCCACCCCGCTACAAGGGGTCACAGCGGTCCCACAGTCCCAGGCCGCACCCCGGGGGGATCCCGTCACACCTGTCATCAGCAGGGGCGCATGTCCCCTGGAATGGTGGTTGAAGATGAAAGGACCTATGAATCTTTAGCACATCTGGCACATAAATAGCTTGCGACGCCGGCTACAACAGTGCCATGCGAACACCTGTTCTCACTTTCAGGTGACATTGTGAACAAGAGGCAGGCAGCATTATCTCCTGAAAATGTAAACAACTTGTTTGTCTGACTGATTGGCTGAACAAGAAGTAGGACTGAATGGACTTGCAGGCTCTACAATTTTACATTGTTTTATTTTTGAATGCAGGTTCTTTTGTATATAATTCTACATATGTAAATTCAACTTTCATGATAGAGATTGCACTACAGTACTTGTATTAGGTGAATTGAAAAATACTATTTCTTTTGGTTTTTTTACAGTGCAAATATTTGTAATAAAAAATCAATATAAAGTGAGCACTGTATACTTTGTATTCTGTGTTGTAATTGAAATCAATATATTTGAAAATGTAGAAAACATCCAAGAATATTTAAATAAATGGTATTCTATTATATAAAGGCACGATTAATTGTGATTAATTTTTTTTAATTGCTTGACTGCCCTAGTGTTAACATAATATTTTTGAACTTCTTTAAGGCATTTGACTTACTAACACATGATATCCTGATTAAAAAATTTGTACTATACATATTTGATTGATTGATTAAAAATTAGAAGTGAGTGAAAATTGGAATTTTCATTATCTGGTAAATTCCAATATTTTGCTATTTGTTTTCATCCCAAATTGGGACCAAAAAGTTGAAATAATTTTTTTCTGGGAAGAAAACTTCCAAAAAGTTTTGATTTGGAAAAAGTTGAAAAGTTTTTTTTGTTTTAATATTTGCTGTTGAAACTAAATTATTTGACATTCCTGAAATGAAACATTTTATTTAAAGTTACTGAATCTGATCAAAATGTTTTGTTTGGAGTGAGTTCCATTTTAAGCTGCATATGCCTAATGTGCATGATGCCTCATGGGACTTATAGTTCAGGTTCTACTTGCTGTTCCCCTTCCCTGCAATTCTGGGCTCCCTGACAGTACTACATCTCCCATGATGCACCTGAAGTCATGTGACTCCCGTGATGTACCACATTTCAGTCAGAGGGAGGACTGCAATGGATTATGGGAAAAGTAGTATCACCAACGAGCCCAGCCCATGGAGAAGAATGGGGACATATGGATTACAACTCCCATGAGGCACTATAGGCAGATACAGTTTAATATTGACCTGACCCGAAACCTAAATGTTTCTGTTCTATAACCTAAAATATTTCAGTTTGAGTGGAACCACTCCAAAACAAAATATTGGATTTTGATTTTTCCAATGAAGAATTGAAAACTCTGAAAATCAGAAATTTTCCCCCCAAAAAATTCAATTTTGCGGAAATGACATTTTCTGTGAAAAAATTATGTAGGCAGAAAATTCCTGACCAGTTCTATTAAATATTATTTAATAGCATAGTCTTATGCTATTCAATATCTTGCCAATGAGCTGGAAGAAAATATGACATCATTGCTTGATGATAAACTTTGCAGGCGGCCCTCAGACTGGTGGGCTGGTAAATAATGATGAAGACCAGTCTCTTATACAGAGCTGTCTCTATTGTTTGGTAAGCATATTGCAAACAAACACGTTTTAATACAGCTAAATGCAAGATCATACATTTAGGAACAAAGGGTGGTAGGCCATACTTACAGGATGGGAAGCTGTATCCTGGAAAACAGTGAGCCAGAAAAATATTTAGGGGTCATGGGAGATAACCGGCTGAGTATGAGCTTCCAGTCTGATGCTGCAGCTAAGGGGGCTAATGCAATTCTTGGATGTTGTGCCTGGGATAGACCACACTGATAATGCTACACTCAGGGCAGACTGCAAGAAATAGGGCAGACAATCCCCAGAGCTGGTGGTTTACTCTATAATTAGATTCACCAAACCAGAGCTTCTGCAGTATCACACTGGTTAACCAGAAGACAAACACAGTCCCATCAGCATTCCAGCCCTTGGCTCCCAGGCAACCCAATCTAATATAGGGAGAGGTTACTGAAAACCAATTTCACCATATGTGAGGTTCTTTCTAATCCCAAAGGATCTGGCACATATCCCCAGGGCAATATGAATCTCAGATCTTACCCAAATGTCATGCTGTCAGCCAATCCTTAGGAAACTGACTAACGATTTAATAATAAGCCAAAAGAAGATGGGACATTGGGTGGGAAGGGCCAGCGTTCTGAGGTGTCCCAGAGTGTTCTCTCTCTCAGCTGCTTGGCTGGCTGATTCTTGCTTAGGGTCTGACTGATCGCCATATGTGGTGTCGGGAAGGAATTTCCCCCCAGGTCAGATTGGCAGTGACCTGTGGTGACAGGGAATCACCTTCGTCTGTCACGTGTGGGTCACTTGCCAGGATTATCTGGGTCTATCTCACTTCCTCATTTCCCTGCCATTGCGGGTGCGTGGGGCTCTGAGGCCTGTCATTCCCTCCTATTCTCTGCCTGTGGCACCTAATAGGCCAGTCTCCTGTCTGATGTAGCACTTCAGTCTAATTTCAGTCGTGGGGTTTAGTGTACAGTGCTAGGTGGCGTTGGTGGTGTGTGATATACAAAAGATCAGATTAGATGATCTGCTAGTCCCTTCTGGTTGTAAACTCTGACAGTTTCTCTCAGAGAACTTAGAGACAGGCATTGTTCAGCTTCTTCCTAGTCACCAGGGCCGGCTCCAGGGTTTTGGCCGCCCCAAGCAGCAAAAAAAAAAAACCAACAAAAAACCCGCGATCAGCTCTACTGCCGCCGCTTCAATCTTCGGCGGCAATTTGGCGGCTGGTCCTTCGCTCCAAGAGGGACTGAGGGACCCGCCGCCGAAGAGCCGATGATTACAGTCTACATGGATCAAGATAGCAGATAGCAAAGGGTCCTTTAATCTATCAGGCCAAGGAATTACAAGATCCAATAACAGAAATTTGAAACTAGACAAATTCAAACTGGAAATAAGCACCGGTGAGGGTAATTAACTACTGGAACAATTTACCTAGGGATGTGGTGGATTTGCCCTCATTTGAGGTCTTTACATTAAAATTGGGTGTCTTTCTAAAAGATCTGTTCTAGCTCAAAACAAAATTGGGCAGGAATCATTGGGTGACTTTCTCTTTTTAGTGTAGACCAGGCCTAACTCTTCCCATGGAGAGTTTCATCCTGAGGGCTTTCAACCATGCACATGACATTTGCCCCTGTTGCTGTAACAGTGTGAATCACCTTAGAACGCTGACCTGGACCCACCAGATTGCAGAGAGGAGTCATGACAAGCCTTCCTGGGCCGCATAGCAGAATGACATCTCCAGCTGGTGACAGCGGAGGCTTGGCTTCTCTACACAGTCTGAGGGAGAGGCCTTCCCTGGGTGACCCTTGGTAGAATGACACCAGGCTGACAAACCTGAGAGCAACCACAGACAGACACTGCTACCAGGAGCTGCATGCAAGAAAACCACTACCTTGACATTTGTAACCTACATTTCCCGACCCACTGGCGTGCAGCTTCCTGTAGCTGTGTGTACACAAGAGACAGAGGAAATGCCTTTTTTATTTGTATTTCCTGCTCTAATTAACAGTCCCTTGTTTATGTGCAGCTGCAGTTAACCCCACCCCCAACCTCGCAGAGCCTGTCACTCAGAGGAGCCTGTTATGATCATAGGCACCTACGTGTGGAACAACATGGTCACCCAAAAAGTGCTTGTGCCTAGGAAGAACCTAATCAACGCCTGTCTCTAGTTTTCCCTCCCCACCCCAGGAGAGAGAGTTCCCTGAGAGAAAGTGGCATAGAGTTTATGGCCAGATCAGTCTGACCTTTGGTATATCACATGCCACCAACACCCCCTAGCCTCCGCACACTAAACCCCACCACTGAAATTAGACTGAAGTGCTACAGCACACAGGAGACTGGACTGTTATGTGCCCCAGGCAGAGAACAGAAGGGACTGAGGTCCACCAGTGCCCACGCACCCACAACGGAAGGGAAATGATGAAGGGAGATAGACCCAGATAATCCTGGTAAGTGAGCCACATGCTGCAGAGGAAGGTGAACCCCCTCTCCCCAGGTCATTACCAATCTGACCTGGAAGGAAATTCCTTCCCAACCCCACACGCGGCAATCAGTGAGATCCTGAGCATGTGAGCAAGAACCAGCCAGCCAAGCACTTGAGAGAGAGAATGTCTAGTGCCCCCTCAGAGCCCTGTCTCTCCCTGCCCCCTTTCCCATCACTGGCCATGGCAGCTCTGATGCTTCAGAGAACAGATATATTTTAAAAAGTCCCAAAATACACTAGGCAAATCCCTTCCTGACTCCTGGCAGTAGCCAGCTGAAGCCCTGAAGCATGAGCTTTGGGAACATAAGTGATAAATCAAAGTGAGCCCCAGGGCTTCTGAGCCCTGTCCCCTACCATTACAACCAAACCTGTTGTACAGTAGCACTCACAAATCTGTCCAGTGCTCTCTTAAAACTAATTAAGTGCTTTGCCCCACAACTCCGATTGGGAGGCTGCTCCAGAACCTCACCCCTCTGGTGGTTAGACACCTCCTTCAATTTCCAGTCTGAATTTGTTCATGGCTATTTGAACTTGTGCCAACATTGTCCTTTAGCTTAAATAGCTCTTCACCCTCCCTGGTATTTATTCCCTGATGTATTTATAGAGAGCAATCAGATCCCCTCTCAGCCTTCTGTTTGCTAGGCTAAACAAGCCAGGCTCGTCTAGTCTCCTGTCACACCACAGCCACGCAGCAGCTGCACAGAAATACTTTCATTCTACCCGTGCGCTTAGAGCTAAGTTGGCATCTGAGCCTGAGTCAGCTCTAGCCTCTGTGGGTACCCGGGCAGAGCCACCTCAGCACTGATCTGCCAGCAGCCAGCCTCTCCCGCAAAAGTACATCCTCCAGGAGACAGAACTTCCAGCTGATAGAGCTGCTACCTTCCAGCCCCGTTTGAACTTTGGTTGTGGTATCATCTGTATGTACACAACGCCAGTCAGACTGGTGATTCCAAGAAGGGCTTCAATCCATTCCAGACTCTGGCCTCCAAATAGCAAGAAACACTGGTTCACCCCCAAAGGAGATGAGGTGTCCCTTCCTGGCTTATGGCCTCAGTTCTTAACCTTTTCCATATTGTGATACCATGACACAAAAATGTTGGGACACCGCCTCCCATCTAGTCATGTAGAAAGCATGGGTGGACACAACTCTTTGAAATCTGTATGTGACCCGAGGTTAAGAACCTGTGACTTACCAGAAGGGAGAGGATGTGACATCCAATTGCATATGGGAGGAGGGAATCAGAGAACCATAGGGCTAGAAGAGACGGCAAGGGTCATCTAGTCTAACCCCCATCTGGTAATCTAGTAGCCCAGAATGAAGAGGATCCCCTTTCCACCGCATATTTAACCCAGCTCAGCTAGGGTATCAGACTGCTCAGAAGACACTTTTCCCCCTCCTCTGTGACCACATTCAGTACATCCCTGATGATCCATTCAGCACAGGAGGTGTGCTCCTCTGGGAGATGCTGCCAAGGAGGAGGTTAAAGAAGAGGGGAGAGCCTGGGAAGGCTCCACTGCTCTTTGTGGAAAAAAGGCCCTCATCATTATCTGGTGTGATTCAACCATCCCAGTGTCTGAAAGAAAAGTCAATAACACAATGCAAATCACTATGAATCACATGCGGGCCTTGCCCTCCACAGGGCTGGTTTGGAGCCGGGTATCACATTCTGAATGTCAGCTTGCTGCTCCTCTTACTGGTGCCACGTTACTCTGCTTGCAGATGAAGGGCAGGAACTCTCCAAGCTCGCTCTGGGGAGGAGCAGCTTGGGGGCAGAACAGGTTAGCGAGGGAGTGGGGAGCTGGAGGTCAAAGTTGAGGTGTATCAACCAAGCTGCACAGCCAAGGCTCTGGTCTAACAGTAGGGTTTCCTGCAAGTCAGGACTGAGGTGCAGGGACAGAACTGAGAGGGGGACCAGATGGGACTAAGCAGGGTGCTGATGGTCAGCGTTGAGAGGCATCAGCTAACACGTGTGAGGTCCAAGCTTCTGGTCAAATATCATTCTGCTATTGCCCCTGGATATTGTGAACTCCATGAAGAAGAGTGTTCACGAGACTTGTAACACTAGTCTGTGTGGGCAGGCACTGGCCCATTGACCTCAGTGCTGTCCTCTAGAGCCCTGTCCCGCAGTAGGTCAGTCTCGGGCCACTCATGGTGAGTTGTGTGTGGTTGTTTTAAACTGAAGACAAGCCTCCAAGACAAAAGTCAGTTTCCTCTGGGACAATCCAGATGCAAACCCAAATCTCCCCCTGAGGTGGGAGGGGACAGCATTAATCCATCATCCCTTGTTGCTCCTTTTCCCTGCCATGAATGTCACCCACACAACAACGTATGCCTACAGTTCATGTCCCTGGTCCAGAGTAAATTAACCATGTAGAGTTAATTCTTCCTCTCGCCCCTTAATACAAGAATTCTGCTGCTCACTGAGCAAGGGACACACAAGGGAGAGAAAATCAACAGGACATTAGCTGGCCCTACGTTTGGGAGATGGGGAAGGTGAGCTCCATATCTCTGTGCCTTATTTGTTATTAAATAAATTAGCCAAGATCTGCAGGAACATGTCCAGCATCCCCACATCCAGCTCACTGCTCCCCTTGTGTCTTTACACACATCCAAACTGCACACTCAATGGAACTAGGGAACTTCACACTCACCCAGCACTCAGGGCATGGTGCCAACTGGTGTTGAACCTCCTGCTGATCCTTTCCCAGCTTCACGGAGTCATTTCCACCTCTCTGGTCTGCACAGCTGGACAGGAAATTTCATGAAAGCAGCATTTCTGGTGGTGTTCGGATCCGTCCGCTTGCAGACACTATCCAAAGCAGGCAGAGCAGAGCTGTGTGACAAAGGAAAAAAGGTTCATCTTCTGAACACCAGGAAGGATCCATTGCCAGTTCAGCTTGAGGATAATGTCATCATCTCATTTCTAGAAAGACTCCCCTCCCAAACTGTCATTTCTTCCATCAGCACTGAAATGCAGCCACTCCTGGTGTGGGACACAATAACAACACACAACAGTTGGAGGGCAGGAGTTGAAGAAGGCCATCCTGTACTGATTCACCAGTCCCTCATTACTGATGGGTCTTTTGGGAAATTTAAAGCTAGATAACACTCAGCCCTGTTATGGGGATACAAGGGGAGAGCAGGGCATATGGGGTATAGTTCTTTACAAGGAGAGCTTGTGTTCAACCAAAAAATTATTTTATTCTAACTTCATATGCTCCTAGTATACCAGAGACTGCTGCTACCCTGCAGCTCTCTGTCCTGCTCAGCACTCAGAACCCTTTCAACTCTCTAGCCACCTCCCGCACCCTTAGGTAACAGCGTCAGCTATTTCACACACCCATAGCCTCTCCCTCTTCCATCCCTGCCAGGAGCTATGTACGATCTGGGTGCTTTTGTTCCCGATACACAAGGATCTGGGAAGTTTAGAACAAACTGTGGCACCAGACCACAGCCCTGTGCTCTCATCTGCGCCAGGCAGCAGATCTGTGTTTTATGCTGCACCTAGCAGAGGGAGTAGCATGCTGCTCCCAGAGGCATCATGCCTGTCTGAGCCATGGGTACATCTACACTGCAAAAAACCCCACGACACCGAGTTTCAGGGTCTGTTTCCATGAGCCCCACGAGCCTGCTAGCGGACTAAGGCTCGTGGGGCTGTTCATTGCTGTGTAGACTTCCGGGCTCGGGCTGGAGCCCAGGCAGAGGGGAGAGGGTCTCAGACCCCATCGATTTAGTCACTGCCTCTCGGGGAGGTGGATTACTTACACCAATGGGAGAACCCCATTGTTCTCTCTGTCTATTCTGTGGCACCACTGTAGCATTTCAAGTGTAAACAAGCCCTTACAGTACCGATGCAGTAGCTGCACCCACACAGTCATTAAGCAGAGGTGGGTGAAAGCACGCTCTAGCTGGACAGTAAACACCTTCCTGAGGTTTCTTTATATGGCAAAACAGCTGCAGAAAGAGAGCTAATGTTCAGGCTGCCTTTGAAGCCCATGTGATCCTAAGTGAGCAGTTCTTATGGTCATGAGATTCCCAGGTGTAAAATGAAGGGGCCCTGGGCAAACTGGGGGAATGAAGTGTGTTTAAGCAGTTAGATTACAGCGAGATTCCAGGAGATCCATGAGAGAGAGAGGCCCCAGGCCGTTGCTTCTTGAGACAGGGCTAGGGTTGCCAGGCATCCAGTTTTTGACTGGAACGCCCGGTCGAAAAGGGACCCTGGCAGCTACAGTCAGCACCACTGACTGGGCCATTAAAAGTCTGGTCGGCAGCACAGTGGGGCTAAGGAAGGCTCCCTGACCCCGCGTGGCTCCCGGAAGTGGCTGGCATGTCCTTGCGGCTCCTAGGCGCAGGGACAATCAGGGAAGCTCTGCGTGCTGCCCCTACCCCAAGCATTGGCTCCGCAGCTCCCATTGGCTGGGAACCATGGCCAATGGGAACTGCGGGGGTGGTGCTTGTGGGTGCAGGCAGCGCACACCGCACAGACCCGCCTGGCTGCCCCTGTGCCTAGGAGCCAGACATGCCGGCCGCTTCTGGGAGCTGCGTGGAGCTAGGGAGCCTGCCTTAGCCCCGCTGCACCGTGGACCCTGGGAGCCACCTGAGATAAGCGCCGCTTGGCTGGAGCCCACATCCCGAATTCCCTCCTGCACTCTAACCTCCTGTCCCAGGTCAGAACCCCCTTCCTGGAGCCCACCTCCCTTCTAACCCCCCAATGCCCTGCCCCAGCCCTGAGCCCCCTCGCACACCCAAACTCCCTCCCCGAGCCTGCACCTCCTCCCGCACTCCGAACCCCTTGGCTCCAGCCCCCTCCTACACCCCAAACCCCTCATCCCCAGCCCCATCCCTGAGTCCGCACTCCCCCAGCCGGAACCCTCACCCTCTTCTGCACCCCAACCCCCTGCCCCAGCCCAGAGCCCCTCCCATACCTAAAACCCCTCATTTCTGGCCCCACCCTGGAGCTGGAGCCCTCACCCCCTCCCGCACCCCAACCCCCTGCCCCAGCTCAGTGAAAGTGAGTAAGGGTGGGGGAGAGCGAGCGACAGAGGGAGGGGGGATGGAGTGAGTGGGGGGGAGCATTGGAGAAGGGGCGGGGCAGGGGCGTGACCCCAGGGAAGGGGCCAGGCAGGGCAAGGATGTTCAGTTTTGTGCAATTAGAAAGTTGGCAACCCTAGAGACAGGGCCGTCCTTACCCATACACAAAGTACGCAGCTGCGTAGGGCACCAGGAAATTTGGGGCACCAAATTTCCTGGTGCCCTACACAGCTACGTGCTGCTCCAGCCCCTGCTCCGCCTCTTCTCCATGGCTCCCGCCCCTGCTCTGCCCCAGCCCCGCCCCCTCTCCACCCCTTCCCCAAAGCCCCCGTCCCTGCTCTGCCCCACCCCGCCTCTTCCCGCCCTCGCCCCACTCCTTCCCCTCCCCTGCTCCACCCAGGAGTGGTGCCAGGGTTTTTGGCGCCCTAGGCAGGGGTCCTTCCGCGCTCCCGGTCGTCGTCATCAATTCTGTGGCAGGGGGGTCCTTCCACGCTCCCGGTCTTCGGGGCACTTTGGCGGCGGGTCCCGGAGCGAGTGAAGGACCTGCCGCAGAATTGCCGCCGAAGACCCGGAACACGGAAGGACCCCCCCGCCGCCGAATTGCCGCCGAGGGTGGCAAAATGCCGCCCCCCCAAATCCTGGTGCCCTAGGCGACCGCCTAGGTCGCCTAAATGGAAGCGCCGGCCCTGGCTCCACCCCAGCCCCGCTCCCACTCCTCTGAGGAGTGCAGCAGGGCTGGGCCTACACTCACCAGCGGCAGGAAGTGCAGCAGCCCAGCCCCAGCTGCGCCGCTGGTCAGTTCCACTCTATATGCATCCGAAGAAGTGGGCTGTAGCCCACGAAAGCTTATGCTCTAATAAATTTGTTAGTCTCTAAGGTGCCACAAGTACTCCTGTTCTTTTTGCGGATACAGACTAACACGGATGCTACTCTGAAATCTGTGCAGATTGTGACCTTCTCTGCCTGAGGAAATCAAAACTTTTTTACATTTTGTAATAAGCAAAATGAACTAAGAAAACACCTGAATCTGTATTGCCACTTTCTGTCCCAAACAGAAACTGACCATCTGCAAGGTCCCGAACTTTGCTACATCTTGGCAAAGGGGCAACAGTACAAAGGTTCCATTGCCTTTCATCAATGTCCTACCCAGCTGGCTCCATAGAAAACCATTGGTCACACTTTCAAGTGCCCAGTACTTAACTACTTTGGCGACTACCTCTTGTTCTTCAATCCGCTGTAGCAGCTGTGATCAGTGGGGACATGGAGCCCAATAGATCCTGGGATTAAATGCTCTGAAGCTGGAGGCTGCATGTTCTAAGCGTCAGCAGCTCATCTCTGGAATTTCCTTCCCTTGCAAATCAAGTGGAGACTGAATCCTACCTCCCTGATGGCAAATGCAACATGCATTTCGCTGTATCTTTCTCTTTGCCCAATACAAATGGCTGTAGCATGGCCAGATGAGTCTTTTTGGGAGGCACAATATCTTCCTTCAGGAGCTTCCAACTACCCTTGAGAGGAGTGATTTGAACAGTTATAGGGGAGAGAAAGATGGAGTATGAGGACACATTTGGAAGGTCATGGAGAGGGAAGCCCTGATGGGAAATTTTAAAAGGCTTGGATTTGAGAACCAGCATCTTGTTTTGCACCTGCAGTTTTGGAGATGCCTTTAGATATCTGCACACCTGATTGGAAGGTGCAGATTCTTAATGTCCACTTGGCAGAGTGCATCTGTATTTATTGGCAGATGCTAAATGGAAGGCTGAGTTGACCCATTTAAAACACAAAAAAGAGCCTCAAAGAGTTCATTTAGAACCAAATAAGAATTTGAAGTTTTCACTGCGTAGAAGTGAGAGATGGATATCATTTGTGAGTTTCTCTAATCCATTCACCACCCAGCCAGTGCAGGATTGTTCCCTATGGTATATTCTCCTGGGCTTTGCCCAGTTTAATTTTAACTGATTCAAGTAATGGGGCTTCCAGCGCTTCCCTTAGGCCATATCATGGCTAGGAGATGTTTCCTGATAGCAAACATAAGTGTATACAAATCAAGCAGTTTTAGGCTGGCTTATCACTGAAGTATTTAGTATTTGAGTGAGAAACTGATCTAGTGCACACCAAAATGGCACAGAACATCTCTTACCCTGCTGTAACATCACATTGCTCAGTGGTGACTCACTTGCCTTTTGTAACCTTGTTAGCCAAGTTATTGTCCTCATCAGCCACTATGCAAGCAAAAAGCCTCACAAGCAAGGCCAGGTTTTGTAATGAGTGCGTCACCAGCTTGACAGAGTTATTAGACCATGCAGGCAGGCAGGAGTTAATGTGAGAAGTGGAGAGATTAACTGTTAATCAATCTTGGACTATTGGGAAAATTGCAGAAGGCCGGAAGAGTTCTAACATTGTGCCAATATTTAAAAGGGATAAGACAGGTAATTGTAGGCCTGTTAGCCTGACATCAACCTTGGGCAATAGCGGAAAAGCTAATAAAGAATTCACTTAATAAGGAATTAAGGATAGGTATATAATTAATGCCAGTCAACATGGTTTTATGGAAAATAGATCTTGTCTCCTATTTGATGAGGTTACAAATTTGGTTGATAAAGGTAGATGTTTGTAAGGTGTTTGGTCTTAGTACCATCCAACATTCTGATTAAAAAACTAGCACAATACAACATCAATAATGCATATGTTAAATGGATTGAGAGCTAACTAACTGACAGATTGCACCAAGTAGTTGTCAGTGAGATGATTGTCCAATGATGGTGTTTCCAGTTGGGTTCTCCAGAGACTGGTGTTAGGCCCAGTGTTGTTCAACATTTTCACCAGTGATCTGGAAGTAAATATAAAATCACGGCTAGTAAAATGTGCAAATGACACAACGATTAGCGGCGTGATAAATAATGATGAGGGCAGGGCAATCAGACAGAGCAATCTGGATTGCTTGGGAACTTGGGCCCATTCAAACAAAATCTGTTTTCATACAAAGTTGTACATCTAGGAACAAGGAATGGGAGACTGTATCCTGGAAAGTAATGACTTTGAAAAGGATTTAGGGGTCACAGTGGACAAGTAAATCAGCATGAGCTCCCAGGGTGATGCTGTGCAAAAAGGGCTAATGGATGTATAAACAGGGGCATAGGAGTAGGGGGGTGATTTTACCTGTGCATTAGTGAGACCAATACTGCATCCGGTTCTGGAATCCACATTTAAAAAGGATGTTGAAAAATTGGAGAAGGTGAAAAGAAATACAAAAATTATTTGAGGGCAAAACAGCCTTGTAGTGAGAGGCTTAAAGAGCACATTCTCTTTAGCTTATCCAAAAGAGGATTGAGAGGTAACTTGATTATGGTGTATAGGTACTTTGATAAGAAGAAAATAGCAGGTACTGAAGGCTCTTCAGTCTAGCAAAGAAAGGCGTAAAGAGACCCAATGGCTGGAAGTTAAAGCCAGACAAATTAAAATGAGAAATAAGGCTCAGATTTTTAACAGTGAGTGTGATGAACCATTGGAACAAACTACCAAGGGAAGTGGTGGATTGTCCATCTTCTGAGGTCTTCAAATTAAGTCTGGATGCCTTTCTGTAAGGTACTGTTTATACAGGGATAATTAGGTGAAATTTAAGGACCTGTTATACAAATGGTCAGACTAGATGATCTAATGGTCCCTCCTAGTCCTACAAGTCTATGATTCTGGCCTTAGATTCTATTAATCTATTAATCATGTCAACACTTACCAGCGACTCCAGACTTCCTGTGGGAATTTGAAGCCAGTTTGGCACTGAGCAGGGTAACTAATATCCGCTCCCAGCTGTAATCACTCATTCCTTCACTGTTTTGGCTGCATGAGCTGCAGCCTGGCTGTTGTTCTTTTGGGCAGTGTCACTGACACAACGGGGTCTCTAGACCTTGGGGGTAGTTTGCGCCGCAAAGGCCAGATGGGTGGCCCAGGTGGAGGGACTGCCAATAGACGGGAGACCATCCATCCTAAAAGCTCACTAGCTGGTTCTGGAGGATTGAGCTTTAGCGGCATAAACATCCAATTTGAAAGACCTGCTTTAATGAGAAGGTTCCAATGGGTAACCATCCTCACTGCTAAAATGTGTGCCTTTTTTCTCATTTGAATTTCTAATTTGTACTTGTCTGGCTTTAACTTCCAGCCATTGGTGGTTCATGTGCCTTTCTCCAAAGCCCAGCAGGGCTGACTCAGCTCTTCAGTCTTCTCAGATAGATATATTGAATGCCAGGCAGTTTACTCTCTGTCTCTTTCAGGTGAGACCTTAAAAAGTGTAGGTCTTATCTGATCTGCATGGATATGAATGATCCCATGGGGCTTTGCCTAAGGATGGGATTTTTGCCTTGGTGTCCTTGGCCAAAACACTGCTTGACCACATAGTGCTTTGTGTCATATTGTTTACAGCTCTCCATCCCAAAGATGGCTGCATTTCACATGGGGTTTATTTTTTTAAAGTACGTTGGGATTCTTCAGGATGGAAGATACTTATAGAAATGTCAAATCTTCTTCTCTTAGAGTGGACCAACACAGAAATAATAAATCCTGGCTAAGTTTTGTTGCACAGGAAAATATAATAATAAAGGGGAGAAAAAACCCACAGCCAGCCCTGCAGTCAAACAGGAATCAAAATATGTTTACAAGAAAGGAAACCACCTGGTAGCTCAGCCTCAGACATTTCACCTGACCACAGCTGCATTTCATCTGCTTCTGAGAGGATTATTGGCTGTTCCTTAAGGAGCTGATTAAAAGACCTACCTGGGGGCATTCTTTTGCTTTCGATAGACTACACAGGCAAAGACTGGAGCTGGATGTGAAAATTCCCTGATATGTGAGCAGCAGCACTGCAGCTCACCAACCTGTTTCTGGGACACAGGAGACTGGAGCATGCTGGATTGGAATGGAGCTGCTGTGGGAGCCTGGCAGACATGCTGCAGATCTAGTGGAGCCCTCAATGGGAATGTCCCTAAAGGTAAGGGAGTTATATGCATTCATGCTGCCTTGTTGGAATAAGGATGATCACTGATCTGAAAAATGCACTGATTCCATCAGTTTACTTGGGTTAGGGACAGGTATCATGGGACACCTGTAGACAGTCTCTTAAACCATTTCAGGTAACCAGAATGAAACCCTACCCAAAGCCTCCCATCTTCAAGCTAATCTGATGAGATAAGGAGTTCTCAGTCCAAGTGTGCATCGATATTTCCACCTTCTCCTCCTCCACCACCACCACATTGGTTCCATACATTGACGTAGAAGGAGGGAGAAAGGGCTCAGCCCCACAGCCATCCCAGACACTGGTGGGTCTATGAAGATGTCATTTGTTCTACCCTTCAGTTAGTTTTGCTTTCCAGTAACCTTTTAAGGAAACAGATCGACACTCAGGTGATTGGTGCTTTAGATCAATACAGACCCCATCCACTCTTTTAAGAGGGACACTGTTTCTCTATGAATTGTGCTGCCTCATCCAGCACTAACCCGGAGGCATCTTCCTTTTTAAAGGAACCTTTAATCTTGTTCCATTTGCCTGGCACAAACATGTCTCACCTTCCTCCCCTGCTCATGTCTCAGCTGGGTTTCTTTCCAGCTCCCTCCTCTCTGCACCGTGGTTGGAAAATAGCAGAGGAGACTGGGCTTGTTTTGCTGCTATCTGGCAAAATCTACTGAAATGGAAACAAAACCCCAACACTTTTTTTTTTTATTAATGAAATGATGCTTCTCTCCCCACCTCTGCCCCTCAGTTCTGCTTGAAAGCCAATGGGGAGAGCACCTTCCATCTAAGGATTTCAAAGCTTGGGTCATGACTTAGGAGCCCAAGTCCCACTGACTTTCAGGGAGACTTATGCACCCATGTGCTGAAATCACTTTTGAAAATTAGATTTGAGCTCCTAAGTCACTAAGATGATTTTGGAAAGTTTACCCACAGTTCTGAGTGACAGAGACCCAGTCACTGAGCTTGGCAGGGCCACCCAAAGAATTTCTCCTTTAGATCATAAAAATAGACATAAGGAATTCCACATTTTGGTGTGTTCCAGTGTTTTGGGTTTTTTTCCCTGCTGTGTCATGCAGTACTGTGACTAACATTTTCTAGCTCGAAATTAGTTATTACCGCGCTTCTGTCCCTCTGCTTTTATAAACTTGTCCTGATGATAGTGAACTGGTAAGTTTATTTCAGTTTAAACTCCAGTTCCCTTGGATCATCAAATTTCCAGACAAATCTGGGATTTCAATGGCTTAGCAAAATCCTTCCAGGAGGAACCTGATCTGATTCTCCTACATGCTGCTCTATAACTTTCCAAAATCTGTATGATTTAAAAAAAACACAACCTCACTATTTGTATATGAATACACTGGACCTGGACTGACACATGGTTGCTTTTGCTGCTAGTACATCGGCTTAATTTGCAGCAAGGGAGATGTAGGTTGATTTTTAACTGTTAGGGTACTTGACCACTAGAACAGGTTACCTAGGGCAGTTGTGGAATCCCCATCATTGGATCTTTTTGAGAACATGTTAGACAAACACCTGTCTAGGTTTACTTGGTCGTGCGTCAACATGGGGAATAGACTAGATCAGAGGCTCTCAACCTTTCCAGACTACTGTACCCCTTTCAGGAGTCTGATTTGTCTTGCATACCCCCAAGTTTCACCTCACTTAAAAACGACTTGCTTACAAAATCAGACATAAAAATACAAAGGTGTCACAGCACGCTGTTACTGAAAAATTGCTGACTCTCTCATTTTTACCATATAATTATAAAATAAATCAATTGGAATATAAATATTGGACTTACATTTCAGTGTATAGTATATAGAGCAGTATAAACAAATCATTGTCTGTATGAAATTTTAGTTGGTACTGACTTTGCTAGTGCTTTTTATGTAGCCTGTTGTAAAGCCAGGCAAATATCTAGATGAGTTGATGTACCCCCGGAAGACCCCTGCGTGCCCCCAGGGGTACATGTACCCTTGGTTGAGAACCACTGGGCTAGATGACTCCTTAAGGTCCCTTGCAGCCCTACATGTCTATGACTCTATGATTTCTGGGCATGCAAGTGTACCACTAGTTTTGGAGAATCTGATTCATGTCTTCTAATCCCCCCTCAGCTGATGCAGGATTATTACATAACACACATTTATTAATGCATTGTTTATGGCTTGCTTACGCTCACTCAATGAGCCATGGAACTAGTAATATTAACTATTTCATACATTCAATCTCTAAATGAATATCCTGGATCTTGAGGGTCACCACTGATCCATTGCTTTGTCCTGGATGGAACTCTATTACTTATAATAACAGTAATACTCTCACAGCACCTTTCATCTAAGGATCTCAAACTCTAGAGGTTTCCAAAGTATGTATTATTATTAATAATAATTAATAATAATATTTAATTGTAGAGCATCAACTTTGTAAATAGCAGGTATTTTTAAAACATGGTACCTGCCTCAAAGAGCTTACCATCCAAATAGAGGGCATACAAAGAAATTATGGGGGAGGGGATGCAGTGAGGAATGGAGTGAATGGTGAAACTCAGCACACACCTTGTGAGTTGTGTAATTTGTGTAGGGATTTTACGCTTTGTGCCTATGTCTTTATCTAACCAGGAGACTTAATATTTCCCCGTGGATAGGGCTAGTGTCCACAGGCCTTTGGGAAGGGGTGCATTTAGAGGAGGGACTCAAGCAGTGGCAACAGAATCTAGAAAGCTATTTTCCCCTTTCTTTAGAGAAATCAGTTCGCCCCTTCAGAGGCTGGAGCTGATCCCAGGGAGAGAGGAAATAAAAGGATTTGTGCTAACCAGGCTCTCATCACAACCATTCTGCTGCTCTACAATGCCATAAAGAGGAGGGGCTGAGAGCCACCACGGTGTAAGGTCCAGGGGGAGCTGCTCCATCTATTGGAATAAGGCCCCTCTAAAGCATTTGTCAGTCCTGTGGCTGAGGAGAAGATAATGGAGACTAATAAAGATAAATGGGAATGGAGCAGAAACCATGGCAAGTGGGGAAACATGGCAGGGAGGAGACTAATGTACAGAGAAAAACTTTACGAATATGCAGGGCCAGATCCCCAGTTGCTGTACACATAGGCAGTTCCATTGATTTCGGGGGAGCGATGATGATCTATGCTAGGTCAGGATCTGGCCCAATGGCCATTCCAGTCGTTGTCTCCAACGGGCAAAAACAAATTTTTTTGGAGGAGGAGAATTGAAGAGGTTGGAGAATTGTCCCCCTTGTTGGTCCCAGAGATCCCAGATTTTAGTTCAGTGCTTCACGAGCTCATTCCTGCCCGGATTTCATATACCTCAGAAGATGGTGAGTTCAATTCCTGCCTTGCCCACAGATTCTCTATGTCCCTTTGGATGAATTTCCTAATCTCTGTGAGCCTCAGCTCCTTGTCTGTACTAATGCTTTGTCTCCTCCTTTGCTCCCTTGGCCTATATAGATTGTAAACTCTTTGGAGCAGGGATTTTGATTATGTGTTTGTACAGTACCTAGCACAGTGGGGGCCTGATCTTAGCACAGTGGGGGCCTGTGCTTAGTATTGCTGTGATACAGATAATAAATAATAGTACCCAGCAGCTCAAGGACTAGGAAAAATGGCATTCTTCCAGCTAGTCCACCTGCCCCCATATGTGCTTTGTTTTTAACCATCTCACACATTGAGATCACTCCGACGTGCACAACAAGAAACCACCCTCCCACTCCTGGGTGATTCACAATGCAGATTCCCTCAAGAAACTGTGAGATCAACTCTCTAAGCGTGATAACGATCGCTCCTCACAGAAGGTGAGACGCATCACAAACGGCTTTTCTGCAGCCCGCGACAACTTTATGGGCATCCCCAAATGAAAATCAGCTGCTGAGATCAAAGAGCAGAGCTGCCATGTTGCAGCCAGAGGTTTGAGGAGATTTGCATAGCGCAGGCGGGGGAGAGACTCCTGCTAGGTTTTAGATTTTCTTTCTTCTGCGTTGCAGGCGGGACCCCTCTGAATCTGCCCACTTTCCCTGCATCCCCAGCCTCACCATGTTCCTCACCTTCCTTTAGTCCTGCTGGCCATGTGGAAGTGCTGCCCACCTCTGAACCACTGGGCCCCCTCCTCTGGCCCAGTCGAGCCGTCAGCACTCCCCACTGTGCCTGGCATCGGTGGCCAAGGGAGCAGTTCTGTGTTAAATAGAGCACAGAACAGCCTGAGCAAGTAGGAAGAGCCCAGGAGAGCAAAGGAAACTGGCAGAGGGGCAGAGGTGGGATGCTTTTAGTGCAAGCGGGAGTCTCCTCAGCTCTGCAGTGAGGACACTGGTGCTTTGGCTTCACCCCAGGCAGAGGGCCAGCGCCACAGAGGGCATGTCTGCACTGCAACCAGAGGGGTGACTGCTGCAGGTGCAGATGTATCCCAGCCAGCTTCGATCTCGCTGGCACAAATACCAACAGCAGGGAAACTGTGGCAGCACGGGCTGTCCAAACCCACCTAGGAGTACTTGAGCAGCGAGTCCAGGCTACCTTGGCTTTACTGCTATTGTCAGTGGAGCTAGCCAGCTGCCTTGGGTATGTCTGCATGTGGGGCAGTCACACCTTTGCAGTGCAGATAGACTCTTCAGCTCTGCAGAGCTTTCCTTCAGTGGATTTCTGTGACTGTAATCTTAGGTGCTATTTGTAACACTATTAGGTGAATACATTTTCACAGTTGTATGGTATTTTACCTTGATGATCTAGTAAAGGTTGAAAAAATATGGAAATACTGAAATATAGGCTATGCTTTGTTCACTGCTGAAATGCAGCCACTTCTGGGGTGCAGGGATCGGCTGTGTAACAGCTCACACCAACACGATGTAACCGGGCAAAAGAGGTTGAAAGTATGGATGAATTCCATGGGCCTGATTCTCTGCTCTATCCAAGCTGTGTTCAGTGTGGGATCAGAGGCTGGAGGGGCAACAGTAGATTTAAGTCACCTTTGCAGTCTACAGATCTAAGGCTTAATTAGGGACTAGCAGTGCCTCCAACTCTTGCAATTGTTCTTAGCCAAAATCATGTCACTTACAAGAGTGGTCAAACCGGAAGCTCTGGCCCACTACCAAATGTGAGCCCTCTGATTGGCTGCCTGTCCCTCTTGCTCGCCTCCTGGGGCAGAATAACCAATCAGAGCGGCTGCAGGCAGAGCACTCTCTTCTCTTTTGACCTCTTGGAGTTGCCAATACTGAACTCTTCCACCAGTCCCCTGTGAAAGTTGGAGCAGCCTGACAACTAGTCTCACACATACCCAGCTGCTCACAGCCCAATTTGCTGCTCCAGCACCTGGGAGTAGCCAGAGCATAGATATGTGCTAGCTGTATGCCCTTTCCACTGTGACTGCCCCCACCCCTCATGCCCATGCCTGTGCGGGGGGTAGCGTGGCGTGGCTCTCGGCCACCCCCAGATTCTCCTTACACTGCAATCCCCAGGTGGCTCCATACGTCCCTCTGGAACGACAAGGGGGAGTTTAGGTGAGTGGCCCCTGACATCCTATCTCACTGCCACCCTCTCTCTAGCCTTCTCCCAGCACAGTGTTATAGGTACGGGCAGAGCTGGGAGCCCTACTTCCCATTAGAAGACCTGTTTGGGGTTGCTTATATCTTTGCTAAACTGTAACCATTTGGGCTAAAACGTCCCATGCAGAATGTCTACCTCAGGTTAAAATGGCTAAAACGGTTCAGCCATTTCTGAGAAGGAGATTAAGGGAAAATACATTGGTTTGCCCACAGTAAAAAAAAAAAAAATAAAAAAAAAAAAATTCTTACAATTGTTTCATGGAGAAGCTCCTGGGCCTCCATAGTTTGAATTGAGACCTGAAATTTGGGAGGGGGGCGGCCTGAGCATCAGCGAGGTGCCTTTTGCTTTTCCATTGAAAATTCACCCAAGTTTGGCCAAGTTTGTCAGCCTCTGCAAAATGTCAGCGATCGTACGCCCAGTGGAGGCAGGCTAGGTTTGGCAGAGGACATTTCTGAAGCTTTCATCTGCACTGTGTGTGCTCCAGCCCCTCATGGCTCTTGTGTGTGACTGGACTGTGCCATCCCCCATAGAGCAGCCAAACACGCTCCAGCCCAGGGTTGCCTGGGCTGAGCAGGACTTTCTCTGCAATTGCTGCTGTGAGCTGCTGTGGTGCTGGGCACCAGAACTGAGAGCAGGGAGACTCTCTCCTGGGAGCAGTGCTCCCCCTCCTGGTACCCAAGCAGCGAGGATGAGGAGGGTGCAGCCTGACTTTGAATGAACTGGTGAGGGTTACTGGAGCTGGTGGGAGGGACTGGGAGTGCAGAGGAGGGTTGGATAGGAAAGGAACAGAGGGGGAGGGAGATAGGAGCCGCAGATAGGAACAGAAGGGGGCAGGAGTTGGGGTGTTTATGGGCGGTGGGCAGGAGCAGAGTGGGAGGAGGCAGGAGAAAAGGGGTTGGATAAGAGCAGAGGGATCTAGGTACAGAGGGATCTATAGCCACCAGCACAGAGTCCCCTCCAGAACCTGGAATTGAACCCAGGAATTCAGAGTTTTTGTCATCAACAAATAGCTGTGAAGCTCACAGGCAAAGAGTGTGTTCCAACCCCCTCTAGTGCCTGATCTGCATACTGAGCCCGCTACTTCTACTGGTTACTCTGCTAGCTCAAGTGGCAGAGATCTATGTTGTTGGATGATTCCGTATGGTTCCATGTAATATCACATAGGGGGGTGTGTGTATGTGTGTGTGTGAGAGAGAGAGAGAGCAATTAGGAAATGACATTAAAAAAATCTATGTGAAAAGAACATTAAGGTTGCAAAGCCCAAGCACTTGAAAGTTAGGAAATGCCAGAATTCGGTTTGCACATGAAACCTTAATTGAGCCCTCTTGTGCGTATGCATTATCATTGAGTCTTTAATGGCATGATCACATACCACTTTTTCCACAGGACCCCTGCCTCAGTCAGCAATTGGGCACTTATTCGTTTATTCCTTTTTATTGTCCTAACTCAGTCTGTGGCTCTGGGCCTTATTTACTACAAACCATCCACACTCTGCACTGAATAGAGAATTATTAATTGTATCCTGGGGCGTTTCTGCTGCGCTCTCACCATGGTATCTGAGGGCTTCTGAAATATTAATGTATTTATGTCTACAGTGCCCCTGTCAGGTGAGTGGTGGTATTATCTCCACTTTACACATGGGAACTGAGACACAGAGAGAAATTAGATTTGAGCTCCTAAGTCACTCAGATGATTTTGGAAATTTTACTCACAGTTCTGAGTGACAGAGACCCAGTCACTGAGCTTGGCAGGGCCACCCAAGGAATTTCTCCTTTAGATCATAAAAATAGACATAAGGAATTCCACATTTTGGTGTGTTCCAGTGTTTTGGGCTTTTTTCCCTGCTGTCATGCAGTACTGTGACTAACATTTTCTAGCTTGAAATTAGTTATTACCACGCTTCTGTCAAAAGTGGCCACTAATTTTGAATGCCCAACTTGAGACACCCAGGGCTTGATTTTTCAGTGTACTTAGCATTTGTGTAGCACTTTACAAAGTGCAGCTCCACAATTGCAGTTGTGACTCACAATTTGTGAGCACTCAGCGCATCAGCAAATCTGGCTCCAGGTCTTTCACATCAGGAATCCACACAATGAGGAGCACACAACTAGTGGCCCCCTGTGAAAAGTCTGGGTTAAGTGACTTGCCTGGCATCACAAAGGGACTCTGGGGCAGAGGCTTCATGAGAGCATGCTTTCGCTTCCTGCAATCCCATGCTTCATGACACACCTTCCAACTTCTGCAACAAATGAGGTAGGGCTTCTGCAGACAACGGCCTCTTTCGTTACACAACTTTGACTCGTTCCCTGAGCACCATCTGTGCTGTGCACTGAGTGAGGCAGCGGTCCCGTGGAAAAAACAGTACGTATATGCTCATGTAATTAAAGACTTTACCATAATGCACAAAGTGGCCAAATTAAGATTGCCGAGGCAACCCAAATTCTGGCACTTCCTAACTTTGGAGTGCTTGACTTTGCAGCCTCACTGTTCTTTTAATGTAGCTTTTTGGATATAATTATTTATATAGTGGCTGTGCCTGTCTTTGCATAGCGGGACCATAAGCATAGACTAGACTGTGCTAGAACAAAAAGACAGTCCTTGTCCTAAAAGGTCATCTCTACCCTCTTCAGCTACGTGTCACATGACAACACCCTTGATTGTTTTCAGCCTGGCTTTTCCTCTGGCCATAGAACAAACGCTGCTCTCTTCCGCATTGTTAGGAACTCTATCATTCTCCTTGACCTCGTTGTGTCCCTCAGTGCTGTGCAATCACCCTCCTGTGTCCATAGCTGTGTTGGCATTTCTGGTCCTCTCCTGTCAGGACTCTGCTCCTACTTGCCAAACCAGTGGTGACAGTTATGTAAGAAACATAAGAACAGCCATACTGGGTCAGACAATGGTCCATCTAGCCCAGTATCCTGTCTTCCGACAGTGGCCAATGCCAGGTGCTTCAGAGGGAATGAACAGAACAGGTAATCATCGAGTGATCCATCCCCCGTCGCCAGGGCCGGCTCTAGGTTTTTTGCTGCCCCAAGCAAAAAAATTTTTGGCTGCCCCTCCGCCCCCCCCCCCCCCGCCCCTGTCCCCCCCCCCCCCCCCCCCCCCCCCCCACAACTGCACCCTCCTGCCGCCCCAGCCCTGGGTCACTGGTAACTCGCTCCCAGGGCGGATCATTCAGCAGGAATTTTGGATGTGCACAGAACACAGACAGGATTGGTTCCCATATGGTTACAGAACTGCAGTAAAGTGGAGCAATTTTCAGCTTGTGTGACTGAAGGATATCTGGATGCATATTATAAGACTGTCCTACATAAATGAGGAAAAGTTGAGGTGCCTTTATTATTCTTTTGTTCCATTCTTTGTTTCTATGGGGAATTTGCCAATGCAATATTACTGTCTTCCTTTTAAACAACTAAAACTAAAAAAAACAAAACAAAACAAAAAAAACAATGGCTGTTGAAAATAGCAATTCCACTCCTAATAACCACTGGGAAGCATTTCTTGCTCAATTTATTCTACTTTTTCTACAGCAAGTTACAGTGGATCAGTATATTTGATTTGGGAGAAATGAAGTAACAGCTGCCCAAATTGAGCTTGAGCACTCCTGAATTTTGAGGGTGTTCAAATCTGGAAGGCAGGTGCTAGATTCCCTTTCTGAATATTTGCTAAAACTGGAAAAGAAAAGTCAATTTCTGCTTCCATGGCTCAGAAGTGTAAATCCTCCTATGTGCCTGGTACTGTATCTAAAGCTGCCCAGGTCCTAGTAGAGCTTCCCCTCCCTTACTTTTCATTTTAAATTCTAGTGGGATCTCCCTTGCTGGGCTTCAGATAGAGAGGTGCACTGTCCATTTAGTCCACTCAATTCTTTCTTTGGGGGAGAGCCCAGGGCTGGGGCGGCAGGAGATGCAGGTGGGGGGAGAGCCCAGGGCTGGGGCAGCAGGGGGGTGCAGGTGGGGGCCAGAGCTGGGGCAGCAGGGGGTGTGGGCCGGGGAGAGTCCAGGGCTGGGGTGGGGGGTGGCAAAAAACCTAGAGCTGGCTCTGTCCCTACCATTCACAGGAAGCTGCAGCATGAGGTTTCAGTTCTACTCCTTTCCCCTCCCTTTCCTGTTAATTGTGGCCAAGGGAATGCTGGGAAATGTAGTTCTTTCCCTGCTCCAGGGCTGGCTCTATAGGCAGGGAGCTAACCAAGGAACTACAGCTCCCAGTGCCCCCTGTTGGTTCTCAGCTCCCATGCTGGATTCTTGTGCCCCTGCAAATTTGCCGCCCCAAGCAACTGCTTGCTTTGCTGGTGCCTAGAGCCGGCCCTGATCGGAGCATAAGCTTTCGTGGGTGAATACTCACTTCGTCGTAATAATAATGGTGATTGCGGATACATACCAGTTGCAGTTCTAACCTGAGACCATTAGATGGCAGCATAAGCCACAGTATAAAGTGAAATGCAACTGAGGTTGGCAGGTGCCCTAGGCAGGTTAAATAAACCACAAGAGAGTGGTTACTATACATGGAGTTATTGGCTTTAAAACATTCTGCAGCTTGAGAACTGGCAACTAATTTACAAATAAGCTTTTTGTGTGGGGGAGGAAGGAGGGGAGAGATGGATGCAACAGGCCTGGAGAAGGGAATGGAAGAGATACAGGAGGACTATGATGAGATGATAGAGCAAGGCAGTGAGCAAGAAATAGATACCAGACGAAAGAGACAATGCAGGACAATGTGATGGGGTGCAGAGGGGACAGGCACAAGTAGAAGCAATTAGGAGAGGACACTTGGAGCAGACTGTCTTCAGGGCAAGAAGCTCACACGGCTTCACTTCCTGGGTCTGACCTTGGAGCATTCAGCATATGCCCCTCCATGCGCTTCCCACAGCGAGTCCGCCCAGGCGGGATCCTGGGGAAGCCAGAGGGTCCTGCACGCACCCCCACTTTGCAGGGCTGACTCCAGGCACCAGCTTGCCAAGCAGGTGCTTGGGGCGGCCACTCCGGAGAGGGGCGGCACATCCAGCTATTCGGCGGCAATTCGGTGGACAGTCCCTCACTCCCGGCCGGAGCCGAATTGCTGCCGCAGATCGCGATCGTGGCTTTTTTTTTTTTTTTTTTTTGCTCCTTGGGGCGGCAAAAACCCTGGAGCCGGCCCTGCCATTTCGCCGTCAGACGTGACTCTTAGCCAGGCAGTAAAACAGAGGTTTATTAGATGACAGGAACACAGTCTAAAACAGAGCTTGTAGGTACAAAGATCAGGACCCCTCAGCCGGGTCCATTCTTGGGGCCCAGCGAGACAGACACCCACGTCTGCACTCACTCCTCGTCCCCAGCCAGCCACTCCTTTTTGGCCTTTGTCTCTTTCCCGGGCCAGGAGGTCACCTGATCTTTGTTCACCTTTAGCTATTGCCTTGCAGGGGGGAAGGGCCCCAGCCATTTGTTGCCAGGATACAAAGTGTCATCCGTTTATGCACACTGGAGACTCAAGAAATGATTAGGGGAAACTGAGGCACCCACACAGTATTCAGAGGAAACATTAAGAACAGTCCCACTTCGTCACACTAGTGCATCTCCTTTGTTCCTCCACCACTTGTTCTAGTCTAGACTGACCCTTACTAGTTTATTCTAAGCAGGATGAAATTCAATAAGGACAAATGTAAAGTACTCCATTTAGGAAGGAACAATCAGTTGCACATATGCAAAATGGGAAATGACTGCCTAGGAAGGAGTACTGTGGAAAGGGATCTGGGGGTCATAGTGGACCGCAAGCTAAATATGAGTCAACAGTGTAGCGCTGTTGCAAAAAAAGCGAACATCATTCTGGGATGTATTAGCAGGAGTGTTGTAAGCAAGACAAGAGAAGTAATTCTTCCACTCTACTCCGCGCTGATTAGGCCTCAACTGGAGTATTGTGTCCAGTTCTGGGCACCACAGTTCAGGAAAGATGTGCACAAATTGGAGAGAGTCCAGAGAAGAGTGACAAAAATGATTAAAGGTCTAGAAAACATGACCTATGAGGGAAGATTGAAAAAATTGGGTTTATTTAATCTGGAAAAGAGAAGACTGAGAGGGGACGTAACAGTTTTCAAGTACACAAAAGGTTGTTACAAAGAGGTGGGAGAAAAATTGTTCTCCTTAACCTCTGAGGATAGGACAAGAAGCAATGGGCTTACATTGCAGCAAGGGCAGTTTAGGTTGGACATTAGGAAAAACTTCCCAACTGTCAGGGTAGTTAAGCACTGGAATAAATCGCATAGGGAGGGTGTGGAATCTCCATCATTGGAGATTTTTAAGAGCAGGTTGGACAAACACCTGTCAGGGATGGTCTAGATAATACTTCGTTCTGCCACGAGTGCAGGGGACTGGACTAAGTGACCTCTCGAGGTCCCTTCCAGTTCTATGATTCTATGATTCGATTGTCATGAAGTAATTATTGTTTGACCCCCCTCAATTGTCAGACCTCCCCCATAATTTAAAGCAATAAAAATAGGAAAAAAAGATTAAAAAATAAACATTTATATTATCCACTGAAATTATAAAAACAAAAAGTCTAATTCTGCCATGCCAAACTATGTTTTATTTTTATTATTTTTTATTTATTTATTATCTGTATTTTTGCAATGCCTCGGAGTCCTGGTCATGGACCCCACGGCAGTAGGCATTGTACAGGCACAGAACAAAAAGACGGTTCTTGCCCCAAAGAGCTAATGTAACCTAGGTGCAGGTGATCTGCCCTAGCCTAGAAATTAACTTGGAAATAGCAGTGTCTTCCTGAACTTTCGTGTACCTAAAGAACTCTCCATTCTTGTCCTTTCTGTTCACTTGTGTGCAGTGGGTTTACGATATCTGCCCCACTGAATGTCTGCGTTTTATATGGACACAGCAGGTACTGGCTGGAACATGCTTAAATCAACCCAAATCCGCTAGAGGGCAGTGCAGGACTAAGAATGAAAGCGGGTTGCTTTATAACTGGCTGTGAGTTTAGTGGAGCAGCCTAAAGAAATAGAGAGAGATGTGCTTGTGAATCAGCACTGGTAGCTACCGAGTGAATGTCCCAGCAGGGCCCCGTTGAGAGCACAGGTGACAGAGGCAATGCAAAGGGGAGGGTGCTCTCCTGGCTTTGAGTGGCAGTCCTGCTTTAACAGCAGGGTGGGAGGAGTGAATTGCTGGAAAGGCCCCTTGTCCCAGTCGGTCTGTCCCCTTCCAGCTGACCTTCTGCAACTCTGTCTCCCTGCTTTCACCTCTGTCGCCTTCAGCTTCCACTCCCTCCCTCTTCTGCTCTCGTACCAACCCTGCCAATTTAGAAACTAATAATCGTTTAGTGTCATTAATAACATGTAGCACTTCTGTATTGCCTCTCATCTGAGAAGCTTAAGGCGGTATACAGACATGAATGTGTAACACCTCACTACAGCCCTCCGAGGCAAGGTTCAGTATTAGCCCGCTTTTACAAATGGGGAAACGGAGGCACAGAGCAGTGGTGCCTCTGGCCCAAGGCCCATGGTGAAACCAGGAATTGAGCCCAAGAGCCCTGAAGCCTTTTCCTGGAATCCCTCCCTGAGAGAGGGAGTTCCACATTCCCCCCGAGTCAGCATGGTTTAGCACTGGGGCTCCTCTCTCGGAAGCGAGCGCGCCCCATCGGCTGCAATCCTGGACTCCATTATGCAAGACCAGGCTGAAAGCGGAACAGAGGGCGAGCGGACCCGGAAGTGAAGTGCACGATCCTGTCACACAAAGTGTTTAGAGAACAAAAGGGAGACCTGAAAGCTGGGAATTGACTGTATCTAGGTGATACCCATACCTGGGAGGAAGCTGCTGTACTATGTGGCCGTCAAAGATGTGTGACTTGTGCTGAAACAAGGATCACTGGCATGCTGCTCCCTTACCCATTGGTGTGTTCAGTTTGCTGGGTGACAGCAGGGGTGCCCAGGGCACGAAGGAGCAACAGAGGAGGCACAGCCACTGGAAAATAGGGGATGGCCGAATGCCAAGCCAGCCCATCATCTGTGCGTTGTAATAAGGAGTGCAAGGTTCTTCTACTCTACAACTCTGTTCGAGTCAAGGGGCTGAGATAGCACATGATTAAAGAGTTGTGGTGTAGATGGGACCTAGCTGGGTCCCCGTAACCTGGCTGGCCAATCCAGGGATTTGTGGGGACCTGGTCACATTGCGTGTTTTATCCATTTTGTAACCAGTTCTCCTGACTGGGTTATAGCTGTAGGTGGGCCTAGGTAAAGCTGCCAGGGGGAGATGTAACATGTTCAGAAAGTGTGCTCAATGGGAACAGCGGTAGGGCTAGCTGCTCCACTGTCCTCTTCCTGGTCTCTCCAAGAGCACCCCACTCAGGTCTTGGGTCTCTTGCCCTTGCATGTCTCAGGGTAGAATTATGTGATTCTTCCACTCTTAGGCCTGGCTATAGTACCCCATGTATGCCACGGCTTATCTCCTGGCAGGCCTGACTGGGTTTCTAGTACCTGCCTTTCCTCCACTTGGGAACCTGAGACCAGTGATAATGACCAGCAGCCTTTTAAAAACAAAGCAAGTGGAATAAAGCATTAGAGAAAGGAGGATTTCACAACAACAGCCTACATCTCACCTCATGCTGTGCTACAAGCTAATGTAGATGGGCTTTCCTCTGATGTTACAAGCACAGAACCAGTTTGCAGTCTTTCAGGAAGCCAGGAGCTCTAGGAACTCAGCCTGCTTTCAGTTTGTCTCCCAGAAGCCATCTCTCCATGTCTTTTCCCACTGTGCTCAGGGAAGCTGGGTGATCTGAGAGCCCACACCCTCCCCGTGGGTGTCTGGGTCCATTGACCAAATTGCTCAATGCTCTTTGTGACAGGGCCAAGGTATGGAGTCTGACTTGTGCCTCAGACTCAGGGGCGGCTCTAGGCACCAGCAAAGCAAGCATGTGCTTGGGGCAGCCCATTTGCAGGGGCGGCAGGGATCCAGCATGGGAGCTGAGAACCAACAGGGGGCCCTGGGAGATGTAGTTCCTTGGTCAGCTCCCTGCCTATAGAGCCAGCCCTGGAGCAGGGAAAGAACTACATTTCCCAGCATTCCCTTGGCCACTACCAACAGGAAAGAGGGGGAGTGAGTGAGGAAGCTGAGACCTCATGCTGCATCCTGCTTTGAATGGAGAGCTGCATTGGGAAGGGTAGGGATACCATATTTTAACAATAAAAAAATAGGACACTCCATGGGGGGGGAGGGTAGCCCCCATCCACTCCCTCCGACTGCCCCCCACAGAAACCCCAACCCA
>NW_020664561.1:4756735-4776044 GCF_002925995.2 Terrapene triunguis | reverse complement strand
CGTCCCTCGCCTCCCCCCCCCCCCCCTGCTCCCTGTCCCTTGACTGTCCCCCCGGAACCCATTACCCCTTCTCCAACCCCCTAGCCCCCTTACCATGCCACTCAGACCAGCATATCTGGCTTCGCGCAACGCCAGACACGCTGCTGCATACATGCTGCCGTGCTCCCCTGCGGAGCCACAGCCCCTCCCTCCCCCTAGCACCTGCCTTCCAGATTTGAACACCTCAAAATTCAGGAGTGCTCAAGCTCAGTTTGGGCAGCTGTTACTTCATTTCTCCCAAATCAAATATATTGATCCACTGTAACTTGCTTTAGAAAAAGTAGGACAAAATTGAGCAAGAAATGCTTCCCAGTGGTTATTAGGACTGGAATTGCTATTTTCAACAGCCATTGCCTTTTTTTTGTTTGTTTGTTTAAAAGAAAGACAGTGATATTGCATTGGCAAATTCCCCATAGAAAGAAAGAGTGGAACAAAAGAATAATAAAGGCACCTCAACTTTTCCTCATTTATGTAGGACAGTCTTATAATATGCATCCAGATATCCTCCAATCACACAAGCTGAAAATTGTTCCACTTTACTGCAGTTCTGTAACCATATGGGAACCAATCCTGTCTGTGTTCTGTGCACATCTAAAATTCCTGCTGAATGACCTGCCCTAGGAGCGAGTTACCAGTGACCCAGGGCTGCGGTGGAAGGAGGGTGTAGGTGTGTGGGGGGGGAGAGCCCAGGGCTGGGGCAGCAGGAGGTATATGTGGGGGGCAATGGTGGGGGGGGTAGGGAGGAAGCCCAGAGCTGGGGCGGCAGGGGGGTGCAGGTGGTGGGGGAGATCCCAGGGTTGGGGCGGCAGGGGGGTGCGGAGAGGAGCCCAGGGCTGGGACGGGGGGCAGCCAAAATTTTTTTTGCTTGGGGCGGCAAAAAACCTGGAGCCGGCCCTGCTCAGACTGTTGTTTCCCAGCCAGCCTGTCTAGAAGACTGTCTGATGAGAGTTGCTCTATAGCTTGGCAATTAGATGCCTCACAGTGGCTTGTAATCTCTGGTCATGTGACTGTATCTGCCTGTGGGGTTGGGGTAGGGTTACCATAGGTCCGGATTTTCCCGGACATGTCCGGCTTTTTGGTCCTCAAATCCCCATCCGGGAGGAATTTCCAAAAAGCAGGACATGTCCGGGAAAATAGGGAGGCATGGTAAGGGGACCGCCTCCTCCCCGGGCTCCAACTTTCTGGGGCCAGGCGGCGGCTGTTCATTCTCCCCACCTGGGCAGCCGGACTCGGGAGCAGCCGTTGCTGCAGCTCCCACTGCCACGGGGGGAAGCGGCCAAGCATGTGGCGCTCGGTGGCTGCGGCTCTGGCGCCCGGGGCGTGAACTCCCTGAGCCCGGGCCTGCTGCGGGGACCCAGCTGGTGCAATCCTGCGGGCGGCCCCGGAGTGGGGACAGCAGGCCCCAGCCCTCCCGTCCCGCTCGGGTCCCGCAGGGGAATGAACGGGGCTGCCGAATGTCGATGCCTCCGCCCTGGGGCCGCCCGCGGGATTGCACCAACTGGGAAGCCAGCCCAGACGCGACTGGCCAGGGGCTGGGCGCAGCGTGCGCGCTGCTGGGTCCCCGCAGCAGGCCCGGGCTCGGAGGGTTCGGGCCCGTGCGCCAGAGCCGCAGCCGCCGAGCGCCACGTGCTTGGCCACTTCCTCCCCCCGCGGCAGTGGGAGCTGCAGCAGCGGCTGCTCCCGAGTCCGGCTGCCCAGGTGGGGAGAACGAACAGCCGCCGCCTGGCCCCGCGGGCCGCCCCCTACTCTCCCTCCAGGTACAGCCAGAGGCGTAGCGAGCGCCCTCCGTACCCTCTGACCGGCGGGGGCCCCGCAAGGAAGGGGGCCCCTAAAAGTGGCAAAATAAATACCGCATTCCAGTTTCTGCATTGTAAGGGGCCCCATGCAAGGAAGGGGGCCCCTAAAAGTGGCAAAATAAATACCGCATTCCAGTTTCTGCATTGTAAGGGGCCCCGCCCGGACATATGTTCGGAGGGGGCCACCGTTCGGAGGGGGCCACGTTCTTTGTTGCTACGGCCCTGGGTACAGCCCGAGTCCTGCCTGCGCTGGGGCCAGGCTGGACTCACTCACCCCGGCCCCGTGCTTCCCCTGCATCTCCCGGGCCTCCCTCCAGCGCTTGCGGAAGTTGCGGAGGGAGGAGGAATGGTGGGGGGGGTTGGTTTTTGTTTTTTTTTTTGCTCTGGGGGCGGAGTTGGGGCGGGGCCGGAGCCCCATGGAGTGTCCTCTTTTTGCTGGATTGAAATATGGTAACCCTAGGTTGGGGGAGGAGGGAGTATCAGAAGTGACAGTCTAATGCCCCATCTCAGAAATCTAGCGTGTGAACCGCATTTTGGGGTCCAGGTGGATGTTTGTTACTGAGCACTTTCACATAGGGTGACCAGACAGCAAGTGTGAAAAATTGGGATGGGGTGTGGGGGGGTAACAGGCACCTATATAAGACAAAGCCCCGAATTTCGGGACTGTTCCTATAAAATCAGGACATCCAGTCACCCCACCCCCACATCACAGTTGGGACCTGCAGTGCTTGCAGCTGCCTGCATATGGTAACTGAGTCCAAGAGAGGCCTAATCAAGCCTGGAGAGGGGGGTGATGAATTACATGAGGAGGATAAAGGCCTTATGACCATGCTCACCGTCCGGAAGAACTACTGGGGGACAAATGAGCAGCGTAGGGTGCTGGTGGTCAGGGCTCCCTTCTGAGGGTGACAGAGGCATCCATCTGCCAGCCTGGCCTGGTGTCCCAGGAGGTGGGCTGTCTGCCTGGAGCCCACATCTGAGACATTACAGAAGGTTGCCCAGGCTCAGCTGTCCCTCTGACCACCCTCCTGTGCTGCTCATCCACATGGGCACCAAGGATACTGGCAGGTGTGACCCAGAGCAAATCAGCAGTGACTACAGGGCTCTGGGATCGAGGGGGAAGGTCTCGGGGGTGAAGGTTGTGTTCTCATCCATCCTCCCAGTGGAGGGTAAGGGCCCTGGCAGGGCCAGGTGCATCCTGGAGATGAATGCATGGTTGCACAGACGGTGTTGACGGGAAGGCTTGGACCATGGGATGCTGTTCTGGGAAGGAGGGCTGCTGGGGAGAGATGGGGCCCACCTGACCAAGAAAGGGAAGAGCATCTTCTCCTAGGGCCTGTGTTCTACAGGAGGCCAGGCCAGATGATCAGAACGCTGCCTTCTGGCCTTGGACTCTTGGAATCGTCATGAATGGATGTGCCAGCCTAGCGAGGAGGGCTTTAAACTGGGTTCAAGGGAGACAGAGGACAAAAGCCCACAGGTAAGCATAAGAAAAAGGCGACCTTAACAGAGAGCTAGATGCTGTGGGGGACTTGAAAACTTACCAAAGGGTCATACGAGCAACAAGAGGGAAATCAGTGGGGGAATCTGCTCAACATCTTAGATGTTTCTACACAAACGCAAGGACTCATAGACTGTAAGGTCAGAAGGGACCATCACGGTCATCTAGTCTGACCTCCTGCACATTGCAGGCCACAGAACTTCACCCACCCCCTCCTGTAACAGACCCCTAACCTCTGGCTGAGTTACTGAAGTCCTCAAACCATGGTTTAAAGACTTCAAGTGACAGAGAATCCACCATTTACACTAGTTTAAACCTGCAAGTGCCCCATGCCCATGCTGCAGAGGAGAGTGAAAAAAAGAGTATGGGGAACAAACAGGAAGAACTGGATACATGTGAGCATTGTAGTCGTCTCACTCATGGTGGGGATTGGCAGAGGGAGTTCAAAATCACGAGAGACCAAAAAAACATCATCTAATGTTTCTTTGGGAGGCCAATCTCATGATTTTTTTTCAGCCTGACCTTTGATTTTTGAAAAGCCAGTGTTGGTGATACTGTGCGTGCCCTGCAATCTCTCAGGGCTGCACCTCCAGACTAAGCAGAGTCGGGGGGCATGCTGAAAGTCAGCTGTGGCCAATAGTAAATGGATTTAAACACTGGTACTCCAGCATCTCCCAACCTTGGACACAGGTCCTGTGCAGGGCCCCAGACTAGCTCGGGGCAGAGGCCAAAGGGTGAGGAAAGCCGCAGGAGCAGGGTTACTCTTTGAACGCTTTCCTCCCTACTCCCCTTATGGTGGGAACAGCTCACGTATACAGGGCTCCAGGCTCAGGCAGCAGCCTGCCAACCCAAGCTCCTCTGTTCTGCTCCCATGCAAACCAGCTTGCCTTGTTCCCAGTCACTTGTACCCTTCTAGTGAATGGGGAGGGGGATCAGAACTGCCAGAGAAAAGAAGGGGGAGAGGATGGTCAACCAAGAGCATGAGAAAAAGCAAAGAAAAAAAGGAAAGAAAAAAAAAACGAAAAGGAGAAAATGGGAAGGAAGAAAGAGGGTTGGTTTCTTTTGTGGTCCCCCCATTGCATTCTCTGTGGAAACCTGAGTGCTGGGAATGCACTCCAGGGCATGTCTCCCCAAACCATGATTGCCTTCTCAGCACATAGCTGAGATGGCCACTGGATGGAGATGACAACGACAAGGAGGTGTATACCTTACATTGTTTCAGTATTATGGATGGGACAAAACAATACCCATGGTGCTGAGCCCTCTCAAACTTTAGCTATGTTCAAGTGTGTATCCATCTCAGAACTTCAGAGGTGCTGGAGCAAATTACATCCTTGGGAAGTGACCGTTCAGAGCCACAGGCAGGTCTGAAGGTCTTTACAGTACCACTGGAACAGGATGAATCAAAGCCTCCGATCCCAGCACCCTGAACCTCGCTGACATTCAGATCTACTCAACATAAACCTGAGACCCGTCCCTGTCTGGAATGAAGTTAGTGTTCAAAGATCACTTGGTGGTGACTGGCTTTCCAACGGTGTTTGGGGGAGGTTGGTTTTAATTCCAGTTTTAATCCCCGATCAAGGAGACATGTGTGGGACTTTCTGATGCTGAACAGGAACTAGAGGAAAGAAAATCTGCAACTGAACATTCTGTTCATTTTATTACCAAGGTCTTGACCCCACTGCTCATTGTAGAGCCTGAATCCTCCTTTCTGGACCAAGGAGGGTTTTGATCGGCCCACGATTCCTCTTTCCCCCCTTTCTCCCTATGTTTTGAGTTGTGTTTGGGGACTAGCAAGCTCAGAGCAGCAGCCTTATCCCTGCTTACGAAGTGGCTGGCTTGCTCTGATGTGGTTTTGTGGTTACACGTAACATTGCTCATGTGGCCCTCCTGCACTTTTGCTTTTCTGACTCGCTAGTGAGCGCATTCTCAAGTGTAAGTGTGAACCTCTCTCAGGAGACTTGTGTAAACAGACAGGAGAAAAACTCCAAGGTACAGCTGCTTCTCAGTGTTCCTGGGACTTCTTGCACTTGCATGCGTACCTACCTCTTGAAGGCCTTGAACCTTCAAGTCCTTTTCCACTGTGCAACAGGAAGTACAAGCTTATTGTGCGTCCAGTGCCACAACTGCATGGCCAAGTGCGGGTAACATAAAGTACTAGGCATAGACCTCTGTGCTGAGTAACTGGGAGACTCAGAATACTTGCACATCTTACTCCCAGGCGCAGGTACAGGGTGGAGAATGGGCAGAGCTGAGGAGATCCTCAGCATGCCAATGAGGTCTGTGCACCCTCTTTGACCTTCCTTGTGCTGCAAGGTAGGAGTAATCTGACCACACTGCTCCCTTTAATGCAGGGATAGTGTCCCCCTCACCCCTGATCTAAGGTGCTTATATAGTTCCCATTACCATGGCATTTGAGCAACTCTCACTCTTTCAATGCGTTGATCCTCACAGTGGTAGTGCCATTAACTCCATTGCACAGATGGGAACTGAGGCATAGAGAGGCTAAGTGACTTGCCCATGGTCACACAGGGAGTCTGTAGCAGAGCAGGGATTTGAACCCAGGTTTTCCAAGTCATAGGCAAGTGCCCTAACCACTGGCTCATCCTTTCTCTTGCTCTAGCAGCTTCATCACACTTTGTGTTGCATTTGTATCTGCAACATTCTGGACCTGTGCTGGACAGGACCAAGCTCTACATATGGGAAACCATTCAGGGATGCTTATCTAGTGTCACCAGTTAGAGGGATGTGTTAGCTGTTAGAAATGAACCGAGCAAGTCAGTGTCTCTGGAAATGGGTTGGTGGTCTCAGTCCAGTTCCTCCTGACAGGTATTCTCAAAAATCACAGCCACAGCTGGCTCCTGTTTTGGCTGTCTCAGCAGAAAGGCCAAGGACAGAGTGAGGCAAGAAGAACCTCCCACCCTTCCAGGCCTAATGGTAGTCCTTCCTGATCCAGGCGAGGCACATTGCTATGGCATGGGCTTCAAGGAAGTGGGCCCTGCCACTGCCCGTGATGTACCTGGTGTGTGATAAAGAGAAGATGTTGGCTTCCAATCCCTGGAAAGCGGAATACTGGATCCAAGCATCCCAGGACACAGGGGAACTTCAGATGTGGGTCCCAGCTTGTCCATGGTGCCTGAGGCAAGTGAAGAATGCCCCATTGCATTATGCTGCGCTGAAGAGAGCCTGGAGAAGGCAGGGTCCTTCAGCATATTTCTCCTGGGAAGTCCTGGCTGACCACAGCTCAGTGCCAGGTTTACTTTTATTTCCTGCTCCAGAGCGGAAGCAGGCAGGTGGGATTTTTGGTCTAGGGGCCAGAACGGGCTCCTGCCTTTCTACGTCAGAAGAGTTCTGGGGGGGGGGGGCAGGTAGGCTAAGTAATGCCGAACGAACACATGGAGAGACAGAACCGGAGTCATAAGAACATAAGTACGGCCGTACCGGGTCAGACCAAAGGTCCATCTAGCCCAGTATCCTGTCTACCGTCAGTGGCCAATGCCAGGTGCCCCAGAGGGAGTGGACCAACAGGCAATGATCAAGTGATCTCTCTCCTGCCATCCATCTCCATCCTCTGACAAACAGAGGCTAGGGACACCATTCCTTACCCTTCCTGGCTAATAGCCATTAATGGACTTAACCACCATGAATTTATCCAGTTCTCTTTTAAACGCTGTTATAGTCCTAGCCTTCACAACCTCCTCAGGTAAGGAGTTCCACAAGTTGACTGTGTGCTGTGTGAAGAAGAACTTCCTTGTATTTGTTTTAAACCTGCTGCCTATTAATTTCATTTGGTGACCCCTAGTTCTTGTATTATGGGAATAAGTAAATAACTTTTCCTTATCCACTTTCTCCACATCACTCATGTTTTTATAGCTCTATCATATCCCCCCTTAGTCTCCTCTTTTCCAAGCTGAAGAGTCCTAGCCTCTTTAATCTCTCCTCATATGGGACCCGTTCCAAACCCCTAATCATTTTAGTTGCCCTTTTCTGAACCTTTTCTAGTGCCAGTATATCTTTTTTTAGATGAGGAGACCACATCTGTACGCAGTATTCGAGATGTGGGCATACCATCGATTTATATAAGGGCAATAATATATTCTCAGTCTTATTCTCTATCCCCTTTTTAATGATCCCTAACATCCTGTTTGCTTTTTTGACCGCCTCAGCGCACTGCGCGGACATCTTCAGAGAACTATCCACCATGACTCCAAGATCTTTTTCCTGACTTGTTGTAGCTAAATTAGCCCCCATCATATTGTATGTATAGTTGGGGTTATTTTTTCCAATGTGCATTACTTTACATTTATCCACATTAAATTTCATTTGCCATTTTGTTGCCCAATCACTTAGTTTTGTGAGATCTTTTTGAAGTTCATCAGAGTCTGCTTTGGTCTTAACTATCTTGAGCAGTTTAGTATCATCTGCAAACTTTGCCACCTCACTGTTTACCCCTTTCTCCAGATCATTTATAAATAAGTTGAATAGGATTGGTCCGAGGACTGACCCTTGGGGAACACCACTAGTTACCCCTCTCCATTCTGAGAATTTACCATTAATTCCTACCCTTTGTTCCCGGTCTTTTAACCAGTTCTCAATCCATGAAAGGACCTTCCCTTTTATCCCATGACAACTTACTTTACTTAAGAGCCTTTGGTGAGGGACCTTGTCAAAGGCTTTCTGGAAATCTAAGTACACTATGTCCACTGGATCCCCCTTGTCCACATGTTTGTTGACCCCTTCAAAGAACTCTAATAGATTAGTAAGACACGATTTCTCTTTACAGAAACCATGTTGACTATTGCTCAACAGTTTGTTTTTCTATGTGTCTGACAATTTTATTCTTAACTATTGTTTCGTCTAATTTGCCCGGTACCGACGTTAGACTTACCGGTCTGTAATTGCCGGGATCACCTCTAGAGCCCTTTTTAAATATTGGCGTTACATTAGCTAACTTCCAGTCACTGGGTACAGAAGCCGATCTAAAGGACAGGTTACAAACCTTAGTTAATAGTTCCACAACTTCACATTTGAGTTCTTTCAGAACTCTTGGGTGAATGCCATCTGGTCCCAGTGACTTGTTAATGTTAAGTTTATCAATTAATTTCAAAACCTCCTCTAGTGACACTTCAATCTGTGACAGTTCCTCAGATTTGTCACCTACAAAAGCCAGCTCAGGTTTGGGAATCTCCCTAACATCCTTAGCCGTGAAGACTGAAGCAAAGAATCCATTTAGTTTCTCCGCAATGACTTTATCGTCTTTAAGCGCTCCTTTTGTATCTCGATCATCAAGGGGCCCCACTGGTTGTTTAGCAGGCTTCCTGCTTCTGATATACTTAAAAAACATTTTGTTATTACCTTTGGAGTTTTTGGCTAGCTGTTCTTCAAACTCCTCTTTGGCTTTTCTTATTACATTCTTGCACTTAATTTGGCAGCGTTTATGCTCCTTTCTATTTGCCTCACTAGGATTTGACTTCCACTTTTTAAAGGAAGTCTTTTTATCTCTCACTTCTTCCTCGGTGAAGAGGAAGGTAAAACAGCCAGCCAGAGCCGAGGAAAGCTCTGTGTGGGGGATGAAAAGAACGGGGAGAGCTTGAATGAGCAGGAGCAAGTTTCTTTAAGCAGGACTTGCTGCTGGGGTTCAGCAAAGCCCTCCAGAGATACCAGTCAGCCCCCTCAGCTGCAGTTAGCTGGAAGCGACTGGAAGTCTGACAGCGCATCAGGAGAAATGCACAATGGAGCAGCAGTGTCTCTTCTAACCAAGCGGAGACCTGAATTGCCAAGCGGAGACCTGACCCAAAACCTGGCACTGCTGATGAACTAAGCTGAGGTTTCTTTAGGCAATAAGTTATCTACAGACAGGAACTTGTGTGTGGTGGGCTCCTACCAGCATGTTTACTGAAACTTTCTGGTTGGGCGAATGTAACCATGGTGTATGTCTCTATCTGTCCCTGTGTGAATATACCTTCACCTATTTGGCTAAGTTCTGGTGGGCTTAATACTGTAAACTAGCAAAATACTAGTAAAACCACATCATTAAGCACTCAGCAGTGCCTGACCCCATTAATGTATTAATCAGCAGAGCAGACACCCCCCTCCCACACAGAACCGTCTCCTAGCCAGGAAAACCAATAAGCTTGCCCTATCAATAATTGTGTAGCGCAGGATTCTTCACCAGGAGTGGGAGGGTTATAGGAAAGCAAGTGCCCGAGATGAGAACATAACAGGAACTTGGCTGGGGGAAGCTGAGAAGTTGCCCAGAGCACCGCACAGACAGAAGGAATCGTGAACTCGAAGTTGAGAAATAGAAACTGCCAGTTGAGAAAACACAGACTGGAGACTCAATATGAAAAATGTGCTTGCTGTCTCACGATGTAGGAATGCAGCCTTAACCCCAGTAGGAAAGATTAATTTCCTGCATTTGCAGAGGGCCAAAGAGACTTCCTATAAAACCTCCTCTGTCGTCTTCCCCTCAGTACCCCCCCACCCGTTTTTGATCTGTCTCGTCCCCCTGAATTTGGTGCTAATGAAAGTGCTGAGAGATGGAGGTGACATTGTCCAGTGGATAGGAAGTGAGACTAGCAGTCAGGAAACCTGGATTCTGCTCCCAGGTTGATGGCTATGGAACAAACAAGAGCCTATGAGAGCAGTCCAGCCTCTGGCTGTCTTTGAGAAATACTGCAAAAATCTCCCTCTTCAGACAGGGCCGGCTCTAACTTTTTTGCTGCCCCAAGCCCCCTCCCCGCCCAGCGCTGCCCCCCCGGAACCCCCCCCCCCCGAGCGCCGCGCCCCCCGCCGAGCGCCGCGCCACTGGAACCACCCCTGAGCGCCGCGCCCCGCGCCGCCCCCCCGCCGAGCGCCGCACCGCCGGAGCGCCCCCCGCGGAATGCCGTGCCACGCTGCCCCCCGCCACCCCAAGATTGGCCGCCCCTTACCAGGTGCCGCCCCAAGCATGTGCTTGGTTGCCTGGTGCCTGGAGCCGGCCCTGTCTTCAGAAAGAGTGGCACTCACAGCACTGTCACCTCCTTCTAACAGCCCCTCCCAACTACCCTTCCCCCAGCATTAAAAAAAAATCTGGAACAAATCAACCTAAAACAAATAAATTAATTAAATCAAATCCACAAACCTTTACCCAAGCCAAGTTTTTACTCCAAAAAGGGAACCACGTGGGAGACTCCATAAGTTCAGTAGGGGCTTTTCTATTGCTATGATTTTTACAGGGAAGACGCTCTGATATTGTTGTGATGGCCAGCAATAGAAAACTCTTGAATGGACTGGCAGACAGACGTCCGGTGCAGCCGTAGGTGCTCAGTGCCTCTGAAAATCAGAAGCTAGGTGTCTAAATTTGGGGACTCAAAATGAGTGGCCCCTTGGGAAAATGAAGGCCTGAGTGATTTGCCCAGTGTCACATAGGGCCCAGTACAACTTCCACTGAAGTTAGAGAGAGGCTTTCTATGCACTTCAGTGGAAAGTTGGATTGTGCCCATAGTGAGCATGCTGCTGAGCTAAGAACAGGACACAGGAGGTGTGATGCACAGTCCTCTGCTCTAACCACTAGACATACTCTTGCTAAATTGTTGGTGTCGCCCACTCAGTGCTGGGAACCTGAGAACAATAGAACACCAATTCCCCTTTATTGTGTCCCCCAGTTATGTCAGTATCAAATGCTGGCAGCGTGTCACAGCTGCCTAAGAAAGGTCACCGAAAACCAGAAGAGTTTCACATAAAACGAAGATGAAAAAGTTGACTCAGATTCACTGAAGAGAACAAACCCTTATCATTTTCTTTCAGAATTGTCTGTTTTTTGTGAAACTCTCTGGTTTTGCCGTGACCTTTTCCATGTACCCAAACATAGGCAGCTTTGTTTCTGAGTGCACGTGGTGAGGGACTTGAATAAACACATTCTGGCAAACTGAGACGCTGGCTCATACCCTGTGTTTGACCTCGCTGGCTGGATTGAGACCCCCTGCCTTCATCCTTTCCAGCTACAGTACTGGGTGGACTGGGAGGGACTGCACTGTTATATGCACTGTGCTTTGGAGAGGTTAAGCCAGGGTTCTTTCTGCCTGTACCTGATGCCTGTGTGCATGGAAGCTGAAGATCTTGGGGAAGTGGTAAGAAGAGGAGGAGGTAACCCCGGAGCACTGGTCAATATTTCCTATCTCAGTAATGTGAACTGTATCAGCCGAGGCTGGGCAGCTGAATTTATAGGGCTGGATTCTCCAAATGTGGCCCAGAGCAGCTCCATGTACATGCAAATACAGACTTCAGGGGACGCAAATGGGAAAGGGGGAGCAGCTCTGAAAATCTGGTTCATGCATTCCTCTTACACGCAGCTTCTCCCCTGTGTTTGTCATACACTGTACAAGGATGCACATTTAGTATCCAGTAAGACCCCTGTGCTCCATGAAATCCACTTCCAGCGACTTCCAGGGAGAATGCCTGGGGTTAACAGAGGGCAGCTGCTGTCCCAGGGATTTTTTTAGTAGGTGGTATTTATTTTGCGTGCTGTGAGTGGCAGGCACAGGTGATTTCAGAATGAGACAGAGAGCTTGTCAGCTCTGGAGCGCTGCTTTGGATCCAGCGATGGACAGTGGTAGCTGCTGGTGGCTTTTGTGCCATTGGATGATCTCAATCCTGGGCCTGGAGAATCCCTTTCCTGAGGACATGCCTGCGCGCATCGTCACAGCTGGCACTGGCGCTGGCTGGCAGTGTCATCGGGGATGGGCTGATCTTGGAGGGCAGGGCTGAGGAGCAAAATGGGGAAGCTTCTGCTGTCTACCTGCTCCGTTGTTCCATAGAGAACTCTGCTCTGTTCACTCTGAGCTCTTTCCTCCCTGCACTATGCCCCCTGGTCAGAATGCAGTAACAGCTTATTCCATGCGTGCTGGTGGATTTCTCTAAAGCCACACCTAGCAGTTAGCTACTGACTGAGGCTCATTGCCTTGGCTGGGGAGATCACTTAGCCCTGAAGAGCTGCATGCAGCCCTTTGGGAAAGATAAGTGTTTGCTCTCCCTTCTGCAAGGAAAGTGAAGTGGCTGGGACCAGTGCAGTGCCCAGCACCCACAAGGTGCAGCCCGGGGACAGGGGCAGGGAACTCCTTGCTTCTGGCCAGCCACTGTAGCTGGAAAAGGAAATGTGGTTTAAAGTCCTTTTGTTGCATCCCCAGGAGACAGAGGCCCAGATTGGCTGTAGCCTTGCACCTCGGGTGGTCATCTACAGCAGCGCAGAGGAGATGTAAAATGCTGCTGTTCTGGCTTAGTAGCATTTTTCACTCACTTTGCAGAGATGGAGATTACTGCAGAAAGTGCAGGGCCATGGGGAATCAGGTGCAGCCAGAGACGAGGGCGGTAGTAATGTTGAATTGAACAGGAGTGCAGCTGGTTCTGTGTCAGGGTGATATTCCATTGGACCCCCAGAGCTACACCCTCCCCCCACGTGCTGGGAGCCATTTGAAATCTCAATCCAAGTTTGGATCTGAATTTTGAAAATGGCCCTTAACTTGAGAGCAGATGGGCCAAAGGTGTGAATACTCACAAACTGTACTGAGGCTCCAGCCCATCTCTGCTCTAAACCAATGCTCAACAGGATTAAGGCTTTGGCCTTGCATTCACAGCCCTAGTTCTGCTCAGCGTGAGGTCCTGGTTGCTGTACTGAGTATGTTGGAGTGCTTTAGTCACAGTCTCTGTGCTACCAGCCTTTGGACCATTCACAAGTGTTGATCTGGCTGATGTGAGACTGTTTAATTAAACACCCAGAATCGCACCCGACTTTTCTTACTGTACGTTCCAAGTGGCGCCGTCCCTGAGAAAGAGAGAGAGGCTTTGTTACAGCTCTTTTGAAGAAGCTTTAATTACAGTGAAAACCCCCTGAAATGCCAGCCGGGACCACAGTGTGATGGTGCCTGTCAAGACTCCTTCCCCACTCTGAACTTTAGGGTACAGATGTGGGGGCCTGCATGAAAACTTCTAAGTTTAACTACCAGCTTAGATCTGGTCCGCTGCCACCACTCCCAATGGACTAACTCCCTTCCCTGGGTAGCCTTGAGAGACTCTTCCACCAATTCCCTGGTGAACACTGATCCAAAACCCCTTGGATCTTAAAACAAGGAGGAATTAATCATTTCCCCCCTTTCCCTTTCCCCCCCACCAATTCCTGGTGAGTCCAGATCAATCCCCTTGGATCTTAGAACAAGGAAAAATCAATCAGGTTCTTAAAAAGAAGGCTTTTAATTAAAGAAAGAAAGGTAAAATCATCTCTGTAAAATCAGGATGGAAAATAACTTTACAGGGTAATCAAACTTAGAGTCCAGAGGAACCCCCTATAGCCTTAGGTTCAAAGTTACAGCAAACAGAGGTAAACACCCTAGCAAAAGGTACATTTACAAGTTGAGAAAACAAAGGTAAAACTAACACGCCTAGCCTGGCTGTACTTACAAGTTTGAAATATGAGAGACTTGTTCAGAAAGATTTGGAGAGCATGGATTGATGTCTGGTCCCTCTTAGTCCCAAAAGCGAACTTCCCCCAAAACAAAGAGCACAAACAAAAGCCTTTCCCCCCACCAAGATTTGAAAGTATCTTGTCCCCTTATTGGTCCTTTGGGTCAGATGTCAGCCTGGTTACCTGAGCTTCTTAACCCTTTACAGGTAAAAGGATTTTGGAGTCTCTGGCCAGGAGGGATTTTATAGTATTGTACAGAAGAGGGCTGTTACCTTTCCCTTTATAGTTATGACACGCCCCCTCAAATCACAGATAGTGTTGGACAGCCGGTTCCACACTGGCTGTGATTTCTTCCTGGAGCTCTAGGAGAAAACAGAGTTAATAAGACACATGCACCTTTAGACATACTACTGATTATATAAAAACTAACAATATGTCCCACATTCCAAGAACAATTTTTAACCAGTTGATTCTGGGAAACTTTCCCGGGAGAGTGCATCAGCCACTTTGTTAGAAGCTCCTGAAATGTGTTGTATTTCAAAATCAAAATCTTGGAGAGCTAAACTCCACCAAAGAAGTTTTTTGTTATTTCCCTTGGCGATATGAAGCCACGTTAGTGCAGCATGGTCGGTTTGTAGTTGCAAACGCCATCCCCAAATGTATGGGCGTAGCTTTTCCAGCGCGTACACCATGGCGTAGCATTCCTTTTCGCTGATTGACCAGTGGCTTTCCCTCTCAGATAGTTTCTTGCTGAGAAACACGACAGGATGGAATTCTTGATCCGGTCCTTCCTGCATTAAAACTGCTCCCACACCCCGCTTGGACGCATCTGTGGTTACTAGGAACGGTTTGTCAAAGTCTCGGGCCCTTAGCACAGGGTCAGACATGAGTGTCGCCTTAAGCTGGTTAAAGGCCTTTTGACACTCATCAGTCCACTGAACTGCCTTTGGCTGTTTCTTTCTGGTTAGGTCTGTCAGTGGGGCGGCGATTTGGCTGTAGTGTGGTACAAATCGCCTATAATATCCGGCCAAGCCTAAGAAGGATTGGACCTGTTTCTTTGACTTTGGAACCAGCCACTTTTGGATAGCATCCACTTTGGCCTGTAGGGGATTTATAGTTCCTTGACCCACCTGGTGCCTGGTGTCACTCTGTTTTGGCCTATTTGACACTTTTTAGCCTTAACAGTTAGTCCTGCCTGCCTGATGCGCTCAAAGACTTTTTCCAGGTGCTCCAGGTGTTCTGCCCATGAATCAGAAAAAATAGCCACATCATTGAGGTAGGCAACTGCAGATTCTCCCAATCCTGCTAGGAGACCATCTACAAGTCTTTGGAAGGTGGTGGGTGCATTTTGCAGCCCAAAAGGGAGTACATTGAATTCATACACCCCTGCCTGGGTGATGAAGGCTGACCTTTCCTTGGCCGGTTCATCTAGTGGTACTTGCCAGTACCCCTTGGTTAAGTCTAAGGTAGAGATGAATTGGGCATGTCCCAATTTCTCCAATAGCTCATCTGTGCATGGCATTGGATAGTTGTCAGACGAGTTACAGCATTTAGCTTACGGTAGTCCACGCAAAAGCGTATTTCCCCATCTGGTTTAGGAACTAGAACCACTGGAGATGCCCATGCACTCTTAGAGGGGCGGATTATACCCATCTGTAGCATGTCCTGGATCTCCCTTTTTATAGCAGTTTGGGCATGAGGTGACTCCCGGTAGGTGGGGTTCTAATTGGGTGAGCATTACCTGTGTCAATGGAGTGGTATGCCCGTTCGGTCCGTCCTGGAGTGGCTGAGAACATTGGCGCAAAGCTAGTGCACAGCTCCTTGATCTGCTGTTGCTGCAGACGTCCAAGGGTCGCGGAGAGGTTCACCTCTTCCACGCCACCATTACTTTTTCCTTCATAGTAGACACCTTCAGGCCACTCAGCATCATCTGTTCCCTGGGCTGTAAACTGGGAAACCTTTAATTCTCTGGAATAAAAGGGCTTAAGAGAATTAACATGGTATACCTTAGGCTTTATGTTGGAGGTGGGGGCTGCTATGAGATAGTTAACAGCTCCTAGGCGCTCCTGGACCGTGAATGGTCCTTCCCACGACGTTTCCATTTTATGGGCCTGGAGCGCCTTTAAGACCATGACTTGGTCTCCTACTTTGAAGGACCGTTCTCTGGAATGTTTATCATACCAGGCCTTTTGCTCTTCCTGAGCATCCTTTAGGTTTTCTTTAGCAAGGGCTAAAGAGTGTCGGAGGGTGGTTTGTAGGTTGCTTACAAAGTCTAGAATGTTAGTTCCTGGAGAAGGCGTAAACCCCTCCCATTGCTGCTTCACCAACTGTAATGGCCCCTTAACCTCGCGGCCATACACAAGTTCAAATGGTGAAAACCCTAAACTGGGATGTGGTACAGCCCTGTAGGCAAAAAGCAACTGCTGCAACACTAGGTCCCAATCATTGGAGTGTTCATTTATGAATTTACGTATCATGGCCCCCAAAGTTCCATTAAACCTCTCCACCAGACCATTGGTTTGATGGTGATGAGGGGTGGCAACCAAGTGATTCACCCCATGAGCTTCCCACAGGGTTTTCATGTTCCCTGCCAGGAAATTAGTTCCCGAATCTGTAAGGATGTCGGAGGGCCAACCTACCCTGGCAAAAATGTCTGCTAATGCCTGGCACACACTTTTAGACTTGGTGTTGCTTAAGGGTACAGCTTCCGGCCATCGGGTAGCAAAATCCATGAAAGTCAGTATGTACTGCTTTCCTCTGGGTGTCTTCTTTGGGAAAGGACCCAGAATATCCACAGCTACTTGCTGAAATGGGACCTCAATTATGGGTAGTGGCTGGAGAGGGGCTTTGATCTGGTCTTGGGGCTTTCCCACTCGTTGGCACACCTCACAAGACCGGACATAATTAGCAATGTCCTTGCCCATTCCCTCCCAGTGGAAGGACTTCCCCAACCGGTCTTTGGTTCTGTTCACCCCAGAATGGCTAATGGGATGATCATGGGCTAAGCTCAAGAGCTTTACCCGATACTTAGTGGGAACTACCAACTGTCTTTGAGGATGCCAGTCTTCCTGGTGCCCACCAGAAAGAGTCTCCTTGTATAAAAGTCCTTGTTCTACAACAAACCGGGATCGGTTAGAAGAGCTGAGAGGCGGTGGGGTGCTCTGTGCCGCCGCCCAAGCTTTCTGAAGGCTGTCATCTGCTTCCTGCTCGGCCTGGAACTGTTCCCTTGATGCTGGAGACATCAGTTCCTCCTTGGACTGTGGACTTGGGCTTGGTCCCTCTGGAAGCGATGCAGGTGCTGGGGCTGTTTCTGTTGACTGTGAACTGCTGTCCGCTGGTGCACTATGTGGTATTTCAGGCTCTGGCTGAGCCTCTTGGGTAGGGTTATCTACTGTTTCTGCCAGTTCAGGCTCGCTGGTGCCCTCTGGCGTTGGAGTTGTAGACGGGTTTGCAAACGCTGTATTCAGTGCTGGCAATGGTTCTGGTGCTGGTTGTGTTGCCAGTTCCGGTTCTGGGACTGGCTTTGGCTGGGTCTCTGGGATTGGATCCACTACGGCTGTTGCAGTCGTTGACAGGGGATCCGGTTCCACCACCTCTGTCTGGGTCTCTGGTAACACAGACGGGGCCCTGGTGGACGGCTCAGGAACAGGGATGGGTGTGAAAGCTTGCTTAGCCTGGCTGCGGGTGACCATTCCCACCCTCTTGGCTAGCTTCACATGGTTGGCCAAGTCTTCCCCCAGCAGCATGGGGATGGGATAATTGTCATAGACTGCAAAAGTCCACATTCCTGACCAGCCCTTGTACTGGACATGTAACTTGGCTGTAGGCAAGGTTACAGAGTGTGACATGAAGGGTTGAATTGTCACCGGAGCCTCCGGGTTGATGAGTTTGGGGTCCACTAGGGATTGGTGGATAGTCGACACTTGTGCCCCAGTGTCCCTCCACGCGATAACCTTCTTTCCGCCCACTCTCAAGGTTTCCCTTCGCTCCGAGGGTATTTGAGAGGCATCTGGGCCTGGGGATCTTTGGTGTGATTGTGGTGTTATGAACTGTAATCAGTTGGGGTTCTTGGGGCAGTGGGCCTTTATATGCCCCAGTTCATTACATTTAAAACATCGCCCTGCTAAGGTATCACCGGGGTGATGTTGGTTGGTGGAGACTGCTGTGGTGGGGTGAGAAGGCGTCTGGAGTTTCCCTTGGGATGTAGGTGGGGCCTTGGGTTGTCCCAGGTGGTAAGGTTTTGTTTCGGGTTGCCCCTTCTGATATTCGCTCCAACTGCTACTAGTTTTTTTCTTTTCTGCCACCTCCACCCATTTGGCTCCAATCTCCCCCGCCTCGGTTACAGTTTTGGGCTTCCCATCTAGGATGTACCTTTCTATTTCCTCAGGAACACCCTCTAAAAACTGCTCCATTTGCATTAGGAAGGGCAACTCTTCTGTAGATTTAACACTTGCTCCTGATATCCAGGCATCCCAATTTTTCCCAATGTGGTAGGCATGTCGGGTAAATGACACATCTGGTTTCCACCTTAGGGCTCTGAACCGCCGACGGGCATGCTCAGGTGTTAGCCCCATTCTGATTCTGGCCTTGTTTTTAAAAAGTTCATAACTGTTCATGTGTTCCTTAGGCATTTCAGCCGCCACCTCTGCTAAGGGTCCACTGAGCTGCAGCCTCAGCTCTACCATGTACTAGTCTGTAGTGATGCTGTACCCAAGCCAGGCCCTTTCAAAATTTTCTAAGAAGGCCTCAGTATCATCGCCTGCCTTGTAGGTGGGGAATTTTCTGGGATGGGAAGCGGTACCTGGAGAGGGGTTGCTAGGGTTGGCTGGTATATCCGGCCTAGCCCTTGCTAATTCCAGTTCATGCTTCCTCTCTCTTTCCCTCTCCTCCATAGCTCTCTTGTGGGCAGCCTCCTCTGCCTTAATTTCTAATTGTTTTAGTTCCATCCGTCTCTTATGTTCGTTTTCTTTTTCTGTTGCTTCCAGTCTAGCCAGTTCTACTTTGTTAGCTGCTTCACTGGTAGTCATTTTCCTGCTTTCTTGTGCTGGGCCACACCCCTTTGCAGTTCACTGAAACTGGGATGCACTCAGCTCAGGGCTGGCTTAGTTAACAGAGACTTTTTAACTAGCTATCCCCGAGAGGTAGAAAGAAAAAAAAACAATTCAGCTTGTAAATTCCTTTTGCCAGCTGCTTGCTCACTGCGTGAACCCTTCTCTTAACAAAGACCCTTGTTAAAAAAAACGTAACACCTCTGCCTTCATGCAAGGATGAGATAAGATATGCATCTACCTTCAGCTCTGCTAGAAAGCAGCTAGAAAGGAGAAAAAAAATCTTACTGGCTTTTGGTTTAAAATGATCCCACTGCTACCACCATGTCAAGGCTCCTTCCCCACGCTGAACTTTAGGGTACAGATGTGGGGGCCTGCATGAAAACTTCTAAGCTTAACTACCAGCTTAGATCTGGTCCGCTGCCACCACTCCCAATGGGCTAACTCCCTTCCCTGGGTAGCCTTGAGAGACTCTTCCACCAATTCC
>NW_020664561.1:4754380-4756335 GCF_002925995.2 Terrapene triunguis | reverse complement strand
TGATGGACCATCCCACCTCTGCTGCTGCAGAGCCCTTTGTCTCCTTTGAGCCCTGTTCCTGACTCCTCCTGCCCCTCAAAGTGGGCACTCCAGGGGAGGTGCTGTTTCCATCCCCAGATCTCGCTGGTAGACAATAATACTCTTCCCTCTTTTCGACCCTAGTCAAAGGTTGGGACCTTGCAGGTTGTTCCAGCTGGGAGCAGAAATTGACGATGGAGTGAAATTTTTTTTTTAACATAATCTTGTTTATTTACAAAGTCCTGCTTCTCCGAACATAGGAGGAACCAAAAATAAAAGGAGCAATTTCTCAGCTGACAGGCCCAAGCTTCTCTCAGCCAGCACCTCTGACACCAAACATTGATTTCTCCCAGGGCCACATCATGTTCACAGGTTACTGCTTGACTTTCTTGCTCTGCTCTGTGTCTCTCCCAGTCTCTTGTCTGCTCCTCCCCCCAGCTGGTCTGTTCAATGGACACACACACATCCACCTGGTCAGAACAATACCCAGTGGAATCTCCTGCCCACGGGGTGCTAGTTTCTGGGCAGTTGCCATGAGGCTAGGTTTTAGGTGTGTCCCCTTAACTGTCTCTTACAGCTTCTGAAATGAAGGGTGCATTCACAGCCATCAGTTTCAACAGGGTTTTAATTGGACCCATTTAAAGATTTAACTCTGCTCACAACAACACAGAGACAAGTGCGGTGGAGGGGGACGCAAATAAGGAAGAGGAGGCTAAGAGAGTCAGGAATCTCCACTTGGGGGGCAACTGTGAGTCTAGGGTTCTTTTGATGCTAAGGTGGTAATCAGTAACACCAGGCAACTTTATCTGGCTCAGCTCTATCTAACCTCCCCTGCTGTACCCCATTTCTCCCAGGGTCGAGAGTGGCGATGCTTTGCAGTTTCCAATATGACCTTCCCCTCCACCCCCATTTCCCATCTTTCAGGTGGAAGAACTTGTCTAAAACCTCCTGATTTCTTTATTTCTCTAGGCAGTAAGTGGGTTGGGTACCTGGGGTCTGAGCCTTCCAGAGTCCAAGTTCAGGTTGCAGTGAACTGGGTACATCTTACACATAAGTCTCCAGGCCAAACTCTGCAGCCTGTGGTAAGTGACACACCAGTGAAGATGGATTTGAACACAGTTATTAGTGGTAAAGTGGGGTCACATGCCTGGACTTAATATTAATAATATTAGAGCAGAGTGAATGTGGATATTGCCTCTGTCTTCTCTCATGGAATATCTGTGAGCAGATTTATTCATGCTCTCAGAACTGTTCATGATTAGGAATTATTCTTTGGTGAAACACATTGAGTATTTTATTCACTCCGAGTCTCGCTATTCTTGCTTATTTGTGTCTCTGAGATCAGAGTAGCTCAGTTAGGGACTTGACAAAGATTCTCCATGGGGCATTGAAATTGTGTCACTGTAAGTAGAGGGTCCCAAAGATTCAGAAAACCCAAGTCACATCAGGTGCATCTCACCAGATTTCAGTAAAACCAGTAGTGCCACTTCTGTGTGCACATAAGACCTGAGGTTACTGGGTGCAAGCTAAACTGCTATAAACCAAATGTGCATTGATTAAAGAGTATCCACACGCAAAGTTGAACCAGTTTAAGTGGATTGGTTTGAAAACACACCTTTAGTTTAAACTAGGGTTACCATACGTCCGGATTTTCCTGGACATGTCCAGCTTTTTGGGCTCCAAATCCCTGTCCGGGGGGAAATCCCAAAAAGCCGGACATGTCCGGGAAAATCGGGACATGCGGGGCCGGCGGTGCTGGGCCGGGGGCCGGGCCGGCAGTGCGGTGCCGAGCTGGGGGCCGGGGGCCGCTGGGCTGGGGGCCGGGCCGGGGACCGGGCCGGCGGTGTGGTGCCGAGCCGGGGGCCGGGGGGTGCTGAGCTGGAGGCCGGGCCGGGGACCGGCAGTGCTGGGCAGGCCGGGGGTGCTCGGCTGGGGGC
>NW_020664561.1:4733320-4754280 GCF_002925995.2 Terrapene triunguis | reverse complement strand
TGGAGTGTCCTCCTTTTGGAGGCTCAAAATATGGTAACCCTAGTTTAAACCAGTGTAACTCTGTGTAGGCCTGATGCGAAATCTGTGGATGGAAAGTGCTATAGATGTCAAAAAAAGTTTTTGTCTGAGTTGGGGAAGTCACAACATCTGGGGAGATATCTGGGGATATTACCAGACCATCTATCTGTTTGATCCTGCCATAACCTGCTACTAACTACTGCAGCTTCTCAGAGGTGAAGATATAAGGACATAAATTCTATGCCACTGTCATCAGAAACAGAAGAATTACTGTTCAGAGTTCTCATACATGGTAGATGTCCACTCATTTCATTTGCCAGTTCAGACTGGAGGGTACTTTTCACCTATAGCATGTACCACTAAATGCTCTGGCACAGGCATTTATTTCACTTCCCCATTTGGCTGCTGGTCTGATTTGTATAGGAAGAACCAAATTTGCTTGGGGGAAAATACCTTCTTCCCTAACAGTCCAAGAAGGGGGTTAGGTGGTTTTAAGAAAACTTGTTTGTTACAGCTTTGCAGTACCCCAAATTAGCCAGCCCAAAAGAAATTAAGATTAAAAATACACCCAGGAGTTTTCTAAAAAAAGAACATTCTCCCCCTATTGCCATATAAGCCCACTAGATGTCACTTCTGTGTAAGTCTACCGAGCTCTTCGATTACTTGTACAGTTAGAATGACAGGGCAACACTGCACTCAGTTATACAGGTGCGACTGTAACTGAGCTACAGTCAGCTAATAGATTAGAGTGGGGATCAGCCTCTAAGAATTCTTACCATCTCCTTGTCAGTGAAGGATTGTTTCCTGCTGACTATAGTCAAGTGTTTTGTCCAATCTGGCTTTAAGTCCCAACTGAAGGAGCTTCTCCTGTTTTCCCACGGAGACTCTTTCACTGGTTAATAGGAGCATTTTTCTTTATATTCTGCCTGAACTTTCCCATTCCTTCTAGACACCCCCATAGTTCTCACACTAAATCATTCCTTTCCCTCCTCAGTGTTTGTGGCTTTGACATATTTTTCAAGCGTCGTCATGTCCCTCCTTGGTCGTCCTTTCACTACGATAAACATTGACAATATTTCCTCCTGCTCCCAGGTCACTTTTACTGACCTTCTCTGAACTCCCACCAGTTTGTAAATATCTTTCGGCCATGCAGTGCCAAGAACGTATCACAATTGTCTAGGGGCAGCTGTGCCAGAGCCAGATGAAAGATTTTATAAGTCAATTGTCACCGTTGCTGATGCAAGTTCAGTTGCGCTGCAATGAGAACTTTGGGAGGCTTAGTTTAGATGGCTGGCTGGCTCCAGCCATTGTTCCCAGCACTCTAACCCTGCCGGAAGCGAGGCTAATGAGTTTCCTGAAAATGGATGCCAAAACTATGGAGCTGTTTCCACTAAGGCTCCTGCCATCGTTCAGACTGGTGCAGTTGAATCACGGTTAGCAATGGTTGGAATTTTCTGTAAAAAAGTCCCTAGTTTAGAGCAGGCGTTGGAGAGGGGATATTACCTGCTGCTTCTGAAATGTAAGCCTTTGCATATACAGCCCAAAGCACCCATCTCACGCTACAAACCCATGTCTAATCATGTGACCTCTAGGTCTCTTTCAAGCATTACCCCTTCCCTAGATTTCCCTGTGCAGGTTGGATTATTTGGGCCCAGATCTATTGGCTGCAGCTGAGTCTCATCTTGCTGTTTTTCTGTCTCTGTTTCTAATTTCCCAAGAGCTCTTTGTACTATTATTCTACCCTGGTTGCTGATCATTGCTCCTCCCAGTTCAGTTCTATTTGTGGAGCTCACTAGGAATTTTAAACAGTTTGGCTCTGGTTGCCAAACAATTCAGGATATTCAGGAGTTCCAGAGAAAGTTGTGCTATTGGCCCTGATCTTATTGTCAGGAATTGTTTTAGCTTCACTGCCGCTCTGCACATTCACGATTGAAAGGGAGTTGCTGCTTGTTGAATGGCAGCACTAAGGAGCCTGAATGTCCTTGGCCTTGTCTCTTGTGTAGTCATTCACACACACATAGCATGAGCGTGAAATGCTAGTGGAACAGCTTGGTGGTAGTTTACACCCGCTTCATGCAAAGTACAAAGCAGAGGAGATTAAGGCTCCAAGCCTAAGTTTGGGAAAGTGGCACAGTTGCCTGGAAAGGCTGGAAACCACTGGTCTCAATATCGCAGCCGCTGATAAGTATTTCAGCAGCAGGGGATATTCCTTGCCCTGAACCCTGGAGGAATCTGTCAGCGGCTCGCTGCTGGATATTTCACACCGAACACGGTGAGGCAGAAATCCCGCCCTCGTGGAGAATTTGAACTGTCTGTGTCTCATTCTCCTGGCCCTGGTACCCATCTTACGCTGGTGGTAACAGCACTAATTTTCAGTAGGGTTGCTCCCAGCTTACCTTGACATGAGTCAGATCAGTCCAAGGCCTTATATTTTTAAATCTAGATCTTCTCATGAAGCAAGCGTCACATATCAGTTTTACTCCTAAAGCCACTGGTTTTAGAAAAAACACTGGAAAGTTTAGGATTTCACTTTGAGTCACCTTGGTTTTCTTTTTATGGGAACATTGCTAAGAGTCTCCCTTCTTGATACAGTTCTGACCTAGCAGGAACTGGGATAGCCCCTTTGCTGAGGTGGTACATTTGCCCTTCATAGGAACTTGAATTAATCTGAATATCATGTTATTAGTATTTGCATTATTTATCTACTGACTTTTATTTTTCTGCCTCAAGGGAACATTTATGGGGCCAAGATAACTCAAGATCTGGGCTTCAGAAGGTACTTCCCCCACCCTGCAGCTGCAGTGACCAGCACGCGAGCTGGCCGCAGTACTTAGACTGTGGAGACTGAATTTCTTAATAAAGCTGACACATTTTTGTGGCTAAAAATTCACCTGAAAACCAAGTTCACCAAAGTCTAAATGCACTTTGAAAAGTGCTGCAGAAGCTTGATTTTTCGCCAGCAAAGCCCAAATGGCTTAGCATTGCCTTAGCTCTGGGCTCCACACAGACAGTAAACTAGAGGCTATTCCTTCTATTGACAATCAAACTGTACAAAGGCAGAAAGCTAAATGAGCCGTGCAACATTATCCATCCCTCATATTGCAAAACCACCATAGATCACACTCAAACTGAAGCATTAACAAGTTACTTGTGATGAGGTGCTAATAATGTGGTTTAGTTTTCCAAGTAGAGTTTAACAAATTTTAAAAGGCAAAGCTTTGCTATTAACCAAGTAACAGACGGAAACTTGACTTCATCATGAGTTATTAAAATAGTCACCTCTTTACAGTAAGGCTATTGTGCTTTCTCTTCTTTTCTACTAAGAACTGCAGAGAAGAAAGCCACTTACAGCTTCAGTGTCTGTGCATATGAGTGGAGACTGGAAATCATAACTGAAAGCTCCAGCTAGGTACTTCTGGGTAAGTGTGTGTGTAGCTATTCTGTGTTGGTAACATGCAGGCTGTCTTCAGGAGAACTCTCCAGAGGTGTCGGTCAGTGACACTAAGGGCAGGTCTACACTTAAAAGCTGTGCCGGTGCAGCTGCGTCATTGTAGCACTTCAGTGAAGATGCTACAATGTCAACTGGCTTTTCCCATCGGTGTTGTTAATTCGCTTCTGCAGGAGGCGCTAGTTATGTCGTTGAGAGAAGCCCTCTTGCTGGCATAGTGCTGTCTACACCTGGGGCTAGGCTGGTATATCTGCTTCGCTCAGGGGTGTGGACTTTTCATGTAGTAGTGTAGACCTGGCCCAAGTGTATGTCTACACTGCAATTACGGCTGGCCTGTGCCGGCTGGCTTGGGCTGCGAGGCTGTTTAATGGCAGTGTAGACTTTCAGGTTCAGGGTGGAGCCCGGGCTCTAGGACCCTGTGAGGTGGGAGGCTTCCAGAGCCTGAACTGGAACATCTACACTGCAATTAAACAGCCCCATTAGCCTGAGTCAGCTGGCACGGGCCAGTTGTGGGTGTCTCATTGCAGTGTAGACACAGCCTAAATGAATGATCCCAGGGCTGGAAACCAGGAAGTCCTGCATTCTAATCCAAGATTTGCCTCTAGTTTACTATATGGTCTTGGGTAAATCACTCCATATCTGTGCCTTAGTTCCCACCCCCCACCCCCCCAAACCAGAGAATAATAATGTTTACTCACCATCTCACAGGGGTTTTGTAGGGACTCATGTACAGTATGATTAGTATGAAGTTTGGTGAAGCACCTTGAGCGAAATTTTATGCAAATTATTTAATGAGCCAGATTGTTAATTTGCAAATAATTTGCATATAACCATACATTTCAGCTTAAAGAAATGATATGGCTTTGAGGGTCATGCCAGGCATTGACCTGGCAGCCCTGATAAATGAAGCCCTCGGTTTAACTATAGGGCAGTAGCAGGCAAGTTTCCCAAACGCTGCTCTTTGTTAGGCCTCTTCCAACACAATTTACAATTATGTCCCCCAAACCTCTTCTTAAAGGGCCGGCTCCCACGAGCCAAAATACAAACTCTAAAAACACAATGAGCATTAACGTGACATCCAAATTCACTTCAAAATACATTTTGGAATAAATCATTACAATTATTACAAGGGCCTTACATCGACTTAAAAGGAGAGCATCTCTCTCTCTCTCTATCTATCTATCTCAACGGTGCTATGGCTGTTTCCATCAGTTAACACAGAGGGTACATCTACACTTACCGGAGGGTCCGGCGGCAGGCAATCGATGTTCTGGGATCGACTTATCGCGTCTAGTGAAGACGCGATAAAATCGATCCCTGATCGCTCTGCCGTCGACTCCGGAAATCCACCGCGGCAAGAGGCGGCAGCGGAGTCGACGGCAGCGCGGCAGCGGTCGACTTTCCCCCGTCCTCACCGCCAGGTAAGTCGACCTAAAATACGCAACTTCAGCTACGGTATTCACGTAGCTGAAGTTGCGTATCTTAGGTCGGACCCCCGCTGTAGTGTAGACCTAGCCAGACTCAACTGACACTGTAGGCTTCAGAGTGACACACAGACAGAGTGGCAATCCTGGAATCTCCTTATATAGCTGGGTGAGTTATAGCTGCCTTGCCCCTAAAGTAAAGAGCCTGAGGCCTTCATTAATAAGGGCTGTGAAGTGCACAGACATATCAAATACTCAGCAGAAGCACTGGGACTGGATTTCCTGTGCTCCTTCTGGCCTTGCAGCTCAGTGCACATTCCCCTAGGCATATTCCCCCCAGGGGATTTGGTGAGGGGGAGAATATCTCACTTTTGACATTGTCCGCGAGGTGTGGGCAGGCAGGACAGCCTTGCTGATCATGTGCCCCACGAGATACGTGACATTTGGCAGGTCTGTCTCTCCTGCTGCAGTTAGGAATAGGATTGCCAACTTTGTAATTTTTAAAAACTGGACACTCCAGTAGGAGTGCTGGAACCTCCCCTGCCCCCAAGACCTCACCCCTATCCTGCCACTACCCCCTAAAACTCCATCCCCCATTCGCTCCTCTTTCCCCCTCCCTTCGTCGCTCACTGCTTTTCCCCTCTCCTCCCCTTCCTGCGTGGGTCGGGAAGGACTCCTCTGCAGAGCCGGGACTGGGAGTTGCAGCCACCTGATGCAGGTGGCCCTGGCTCAGTAGAGGCTGGCGCAGGTGATGACCTGGTGCCTCCCTGCCTCCCCTGCCTGCAGTAACTGGACTTTGGGTGTTCGGTCAGTAGATCTGACCGGACAGCGTCAGGTCCCCTTTTTGACCACACTTTCTGGTTGAAAACCAAACAGCTAGCCACCCTAGCTAGGAAGCTAAGCTGCAGTTTAAATCCACCGTCTGCTGTAGAGATTTCTGGCCAGACCAAGGCTCAGCCATAAAACTCCTGCAGAGCTGCAGAGAGTCCCTGGGAGCTCGTTCAGGTTTCAGGCAGATGCTGCCCAAGGTCTCCTCGCCAAGCAGGATGAGAAAGAGAAAGAGAAAGCTCCCCTGGGTGCTGTGAAGACATGCTTGTGCGACTCTGCAAGCAGCACCTCCTGCTACCTCCACACCTGCCCCTTTTGAATCAGGGTTCACCAACACTGCCGTGCACACCAACAGCTCACCGCAGGGTAGTCCCATGGCTGGCATTGACAGCTGCTGTCCTCCCACGCGGGGGACTGACTGCTGTCCTACTTCTGTCTTTTACTGTAAATTGCTAATGTCAGAAAATGCTGAAGCTGCACAATGGCCCTTCCGTTGCTGCTCGCAACGTTTCCAGGATGTCTCAGAGTTTCCTGTATTTTTTTGGTGGGTTTGCTGAGGTTTCGGTCTTGTCTTCTCATCCCCCTTTTGCAGCTGGAGGAACTGAGGAACAGAAGCGCCTAGGGGCACAGATCTCAGTGTGAATGCTTGTCCTTGGCCCCAAATGCAGGAATTGAGCGTGTGCAGAATTTCCAAAGAGAGGTGGGTGGGAGGAGCTGGTGAGCCAGAAGAGAGGTGCAGGCCAGGGGATGAGCATGGTCTCGGGAACAGGTGTGTGCCACTCGCTTTCAGAGCTTCAGGGAGCCAGCTTGGGCTCACGGCAGCTAGGAGCGACGGACACAAGGTAGAAGATACAGAAGAGGGAGGGCTCCAGTTTGGCCTTCGTTGGCAGTTGGGCTCCCAAATAAGGGAGCAGGGACATTTCATTGGTGTGAAAGAGGAAGATGTGGGAATGGGAGAGGGAGGAAAGCAGATACAACCATGGGATTGACTTATGGTGGCAGATCAGGGAGTGAGGTGGTAAGCAGAGCTGGTGGTGGTGAAGACGGAGGCACCTGCTTGAGGGAAACCTGTCAGGAGGGGAAGGATCACTGGAGACAGCTCTGGTTCTTCCAGCTGACTGGGCTCACTTGGATTTTGCTTGGTATTTTTTTGGATCAAGTAGTTTTGGGTTCACAGCATTAATTAGCATATGTAAATTTTTCATTAGCATAGGATAATATGACGGATAGTGACATGGTCACATAGCACTGCCCACATAGGCTAGATACATCATGGGTATTGAAAATTGCCCTATCACGAGGCTGTACGGAGCTCCAGAAAAGTGGTCCCTTCAGCAATTCCCAGAGCCATCTTTGGCCGCTCGGACAATTCCATCAAGTGCCACGTTTAGCCAGTGGCCTTGGGGGGAGCCACATGGATCCAGGCGGAGCAGGACATGGTGCTGCAGACAGAGCATGCAATAAAACAGGCTGGCTCCAAAATCTCTGTGCACTTGGACCATGGACTCACTTCTCGTCCATCCTGCTTTTCCGCTGGCCTACATGTGCCAATGTGGCTTCTGAAAATAGATTCTCTGGGAGCACAGCCCTGCAGGGGATTCTTTGATTACATTTCTCTTAGTAACTCATGAAACCCACGGGAGAGCCGGCAATAGAAACTACATCACCTGCCTCGCAGGCCTATACTATATCTATACTCTGCCTTTACAGGCCATCACCCAGTAAGTGTGTACTGCAGGAGCAGTGTTTCACAAGGGTTTATGCAGCTCTGACTGCGTTAGTTACTGCCAAGTGCTGGAGGCTATTGCAGGAATACTTTCCCCCAAGAAAGCCCAGTGAAAACTCCAATAAGCAGTTTGTGTGCAAGGAGTTCACATGAAAAGTGAAAGTTCTAAGTATGTCATCTTGTTCTTCCCCTTTCAGTGTCTTGTTACTGAACTCCTTCATTGGCAGCTGCACCCTGGGGTGGAGGCTTGTGGATGAAAACACCAAGCCAGGTCATCTCATGTAGATGGATGCATGGAGCAGACCCTCCAGGCACACATCTCTTCTGTTCCACCTGCAAGGGTGACTCAGCCATCTCCCCTGCACCGTCTCCATCCCCACCCTCCTTAGGACATGCCAAGATCTCCCTCTGTAATCCAAGGCCTCTTCTGAGAATAAAGACTGGGCGGTGCAGGTGAGTGGGATGTAAATTGTCATCCCCCGAGTCCCATGGGAATGAGTCAGTAAAATAATGGAGCCGTCAATGAGATTATACTGGGGTATATCCAGATCTGGTTCCGTCAGAGTGATTTTGAAGTACTGCTTAAAGTTACAGCTTTATTTCATAGCAGCACATCAGATTTTCCCCACTGGCTGCTCCTCAATAGCCCTTTGCTTATCAAGGGCTACATCTGGGAATAGAAATTGTATGGCAGGCCCTGAATGCTCACAAAATTGGGGTTGGGGTGCGGAAGGGGGTGAGGGCTCTGGTTGGGGATGAGGGCTCTGGGGGTGGGGCCAGAAATGAGGAGTTCAGGGTATGGGATGGGGGTCCGGGCTGGGGCAGGGGAGTGGGGTGTGGGGGAGGGGGTGAGGGCTCCGGCTGGAGGCGCAGGCTCTGGGGTGGGGCTGGGGAGGAGGAGTTTGGGGTGTAGGAGGGTGCTCTGGGCTGGGACTGAGGGGTTCGGAGGGTGGGGGGGATCAGGGCTGGGGCAGGGGGTTGGGGTGTGGGGAGAGGCTTAGGGATGCAGGCTCCGGGCGGCGCTTACCTCAAGCAGCTCCCGGAAGCAGCGGCATGTCCCTTCTCCAGCTCCTATATGGAGGCGCGGCCAGGCAGCTCTGCACACTACCCAGTCCACAGGCACCGCCCCTGCAGCTCCCATTGGAGTGCCTGAGGAGGCCATTAGAGCACGTAGGAGCCAGAGGGGCGCCATGCTGCTGCTTCTGGGAGCTGCATGGAGCGGCCCCCGACCCTGCTCCTCGGCGGGACTGCCAGAGTGGGGCAAGCCCCAGATCCCATTCCCCAGTGGGAGCTTGAGGGCTGGCTTATAACGGCTGGCAAGCTAGATCCAGCCCGCGGGCCATAGATTGCCCACCCCTGTGTTAGAGTGTAGGATCAGAGCCCAGTGTTTCCATCTTCCCTCGTATTGAAATCAGGGTCATCTGCTTGGTGTCAGCCCACAAAATGATTCACTGTGTACTTTGCTGATGTCAAGATACACAAGACGGCCCCAGCAGTTCAGGCCTAGGGAAAGTACTACTGCATAGGGGAACCAAGGTAGATTTTAATTTTAGCATCTCTGCAGTTTGGTTTTCTGTCCTGAATTTCCACTGTGCACACAGCCAGAGAGGACTTTGTATTGATGATGTGGAGCCCTGTTTTTATTTTAGCTCAGCAATTGCCTGTATTCCTCCCCCTCTCCGGATGAGAGATTTTAAAAACTTCCTGGTTTGGGCCAGTCTGGGAATTTTGCAAGAACAGCAGGGGCAGGGATAGCTCAGTGGTTTAAGCATTGGCCTGCTAAACCCAGGGTTGTGAGTTTAATCCTTAGGGGGGACACTTAGGGACCTGGGGCAAAAATCAGTACTTGGTCCTGCTAGTGAAGGCAGGGGGCTGGACACAATGACCTTTCAGGGTCCCTTCCAGTTCTATGAGATAGGTATATCGCCATATATATTATTTTTATTTATTTTTCTCCAGCTACAGTGCAAAACAACAAGAACAAATGAGTCATAGCACCATTGAAATACGGAGAGCTATTCTGATTTACACAGTTGAGAATCTAGCCCTTTGTTCTCATACTTCTAATAATTTTCCACTGTACATACTATTTTAAAATCAGTTCCTCTGTCCCCTCCTGCCTCCCCCTCTGGGGTAAATGAATTTATCTGGCATTTATAGCATTGGACTAGGAGTGAATTCTTGTAGTCACTCTACCGTTTGCTGTGCATCGTTGGGTACAACCTTTAGGTCCTCCATCTATGAGATGGAAACAGGAAAACTTACTCCTCTAAATCACATGAAAGATACTGTGGACACAAACAATGTATTATTATCACTGCCTCCTACTCAGCATGTTTTCCTGTTGCCATCAATTTCCTTCCCTTTCTCTTGAGTTTGTGCAGATCATTTTTGGGGCAAATGCTAGACTCAGCCCCAGGCTACCGCATTTAGACCTTCCGTGTGTGTGTGTGAAAATTCCAATCAATACAACTGACACACAATACCTCTCTTTACAATGTAAAAAGTGATTTCTCCAGCTGCTGCAGGACCTGGACTGAATCCAGCCCAGTGAGGATAAGTTGTCATAACTTTCGCCAGGGATTAGAGCAGGAGAAGCAACCAACTGGACAATGTAAAAAGGTTTAAGATCCAACCCATGGGCTTGATTCTCCTTTCATGCACACCTTTCATGCAGTGTCCATCAGGAGTAACTCAGCTGAAGTCAGTGGAGATGACTGCAAGAAGAGAAATAGCCCCTGTGGGGGGAAGGAGGAGAGCTACTTCTATCTCACAGTTTCCTCTAGGTTCCCTGTCCTGCTACAGCCCACCCCATCCACACATTAATGCCACCTACACTCGCTATTTCGGTAACCTCTCTGTTTGGCCCCTGTTATTTCTTCTCACCTGATTGGGGCTGAGATTATTGTCACTGAGAACATGAATTATCCTATGAGATTCCCATTCTGGAGTTGTCGGCCATTCATCTGAACTACAGAGTGGCGACCCTCATTAAGCTGTTTAGAAGGAAGCCCCTTCTTTGGTTCTCCCCTTTGCATGCTGGATGCTTGGGGGCCCAATTCTCCTCTTACTTGGGTTTGACACGACTGTAACTCCATTGACTCCGGCAAAGTTGCTCCTGCTTTGTTCCAGTGGAAGCGAGAGGAGAATCAGGCCCCTGTTTGTCCAGTGCACTTGCTCCTTCTCTTGTTAAAGGTCTTTGCATGCTTACACAGTAGCTAGCGTAAGATGCGTTATTTTCTTACAGAGATTTCTTTCATCCTTCCACTATTTCCTGCTTTCTGATGCTGCTGGGAGACCAGACATTGACTTAAAAAAAGAATCTAACCCTTTGCAGGTTTAATGTCCATATACCTTTCCAGTTTAGGGTCTGAATTGCTTCTCTGTCCTATTTCCTAGTTTCTACATTACATTGCTACCCTGTGCCTCCTTCCTACTATCTGATTCTTCTCTTCCCACGTTGTTGCAGCCATTTCTCTTCCTCTGTGATCATTATTTCCTGGGTAACACTCCTTCTATACAGTAGCACTTTCATCTTTAAGGTGCATAACAAATATTAAGTAATTAAGCTTAGGTAGGTAAGTATCAATCTCTCTGTTTGACGCATAGGGGAACTTAGAGACAGAGAGGTTAAGTGACTTGCCAAGACAACAGACCTAGGCAGTCACAGAGCTGGGATTAGTGCTCAGTAGGAGTTCCTGGCTTCTAGTCCTGCAGTCTGACCACTAAATAATGCTAATTCTCTCTAGCATCAGTGTTCTTCTTCCTATAGGCCTCCTCCTGCAATCTAGCTTAGCTTCTGTCTTACTGTGGTTATTTCTACCCTGTCTTACATCACTAACTATATTGCAAGGAATAGAGGATAACTGCCTGATGCTTATGGAAAATAGTTTCTTTATAAGGGACAGCAACCTATATCTGTGATACAGTGTCATCCACAACACAAAATCATACACTTGTAGAAGATTACAGTATATGTTTCTTTGCAGAACACTGTGTATTGATACAAGGTGTAGAACAGTAGGCATCAAATGAAGACTAGTTTGTAAAATGCAGGAGAGGTGTCACCCCACTCTGTTTACGCTTCTGTGACACAGTCTGCTTTCTGCTGCCTCTATTGCCTGCTTCACTCACCATTTCCTTCCTGTTTCTATGTCTGTGCCTGATTAACTGACTTTATTATCAGGAGAGGTTTGAAGGGAAACTATGCTTCTGCTTTTCCAGGGTAATATCCCTCTACTACTGAGGTTACCGATACTGGTATTTGAAATGTATTCCTTTGGCCAAAGCCTAATTGAGTTACCAGGGTCCCACCGATTGAGCTGTTCCAGAGCAGTCCCTGTAACCAGGGCTTGAAAACATACGGTGGTGTTTATGCTACGTAAACTGAGTAACTGGTACGTTTTTGTTTCCTGTGTGGTGTGTCTTTAAATTTCTAGGAGTCCTCTAGCCATAAAAATGATTGTCATTTTGTGAGGCCGATCTGATATAGCATGTTACAGAGGAGAACCACAGTGTGCTTCTGCGTGCAGACTTTACTTTAGATGTTACCTTAATCTCAGATCAATCAGTCAGCTCCGAAGGATAGAGCATGAAAAGCATATTGGATAGAATGGGTCAAAAATTTGAATTTTCATCCTGTGGAGAATGCTAATATATTGAAATCAGTTATTATCCCAAATCAGAGGAAATTTTGAAATATCAAAATATTTTGCTTCAGCTTGGTTAGACGGGATTGTGTGCCCCCCTGACCTGCCATGGTGCATCCTGGGAGTTGTAGTTTTAATCCCATAATGCACTGTTCCAGTTCAACCAGAGTGCATCATGAGAGATGTAGTCCAGCCTGGGAGCCCAGTCCATCAGGGAGAATGGGGGCACAAAGCACCTGAATTACAACTCCCATGTGCCACCATGGCAGCTCAAGAAGACACAGATTAATGCTGAACCGAACCAAAACATTTCATTTTGGTTTGACAGACTGACGTGTTTTGATTTCAATGACTCTAATCCAAAGTGAAATTCTTTGTTTAAATTTTCCGGATGGAAAATTGAAACATTTAATCAAAACTGAAATTTTCCCATGGAAAAATCTGGATGTGAGGAAACTGCATTTTCTGTTGAAAAAACATTTTAATGGAGAATTGTTAAGCAAGTCTAACATCAGATACCTACCAGTCAATGGACTAATCCTATTAGCCAGGGGAGGGAACAAAAGAACAAAATGGGGGCTTAACAGCAAGCTGCAGTAGCAATGCCCTCATGAGAAAATTAGCTTCCATCTTCCCAGGTGCCAGGACTCCCATCATGGTGCTGTCCCTAGAGCCTGCTTAGGAGACTCTGTTTTCCAGACTGGCCTCTGTCTAGTAGATGTCTGATATATTTGAAAACTTCCTCTTGCCTTTGGAAGAAAGAAGGAGCATGCTGCTTGGGAACGCTATGAGAAGTAGCAGAGGCATGGGAGCTGTCTGTCTGCAGATATAGGGAGACAGCTTTGCATCATTCAGATTTGCTTCAATGATAAAAGTTAGGAATTGAGCTAGGAAATGGTGTAAAACAATGTTTTACACCTTTTGAGGATATGGCCCCTAATCTTTAAAATGGAAATTGAAATTCTGCAATTGATAATTTAGACGGTGAGCGGGTGACTGGATATGCTGATCTCTGCTAGTTAAAAGAGATTTCCCCACCACTACAATAACCCTAATCCCCAAGGACAATGTGTACTATCTAATCTAACTCTTTATGTAAGATCACATTAGTAACCAGTCAAGCAGGTGAATTAACCACAGTATAAATTCACAACACAATTCAGCTTCCGTCTTCACCAGATGATGAAAGATTCATCTCAATCACTGCATAACCTGTAGAATTTCAGACTGTTTTTCAAAGAAGCACAGCAGAACAGTAGACAAGAATTCCAGATGCTGTAGGGGTATGTTGCTCTCAATAATCCTTAATGCTGAGTCACATTCAGCTGTCTACTAGAGCTGGTCAAGAATGTAGGGATGAAACTCCTTTTGATGACTATTTTTGTTTTGAAAAAGTTTTGAAAATGTCCCATTTTGACATTTTCTGAATGAAATGTTTTGATTTTTTTCAGTTTAAAATAACTTTTTATTTAGAAACACGTTATTTCATATTACTGTTTTAAAAATGAAAAGGTCAAAATTGAAATGTAACATTTCTATTTATTGAAGCAAAACATTTCAACTGACCTGAAACATTTTTTTTTAATTTTGATTTTTAGTTAGTGAAAATTTTTGAGATTTTGGCTTTTTGTCCTGAATTGGGGCAGGAAAAAATTTCAAAATCTCAATGTTCTTCTCGGGACAAGAAATCCATTTCCTGACCATCAATGTAGAATCTGAGAAATCCTCTTGGTATCAACTGAGTTCCTCTGGATTTACATCCATGCACATGGGCTCAGAATCTGCTCCATTAAACCTGACATGAGGGATTGTGTCAAATTGCGCCCAATCCTGTGGGGTGCTCAGTGTCTCTGGTGAAGTTTTCAGTACAGCTGGTTGGGAAAAGATTTTCCTGTCCTTTGAAAATTTTCGAGATTTGAATTTTTTTCCTATTCTGCATTGGGATGAAACCAAGACTTTTTGAACAAGAGAGACCATTCCCTGTTTAGCCAATAGCCCTGAGCACTCACCTGGGATGTGGGGTCAGGGACCCACAGCTGAACCCAGACCCAGCTCACTGCCCTCAGCTGATTCAGCTAATAAACCTGGCCTCCTGCAGGCACATTCTTAAACCCTGCAGCAGGCCTGGGTCCCTGGCTGCTCCGCGGAGTCCCACAGCTGTGTTTCTGGTCCTGCTCCCTGCTCGTGCTTTCAGCTCCTTCCTTGTTCCTGGCCTTTATTCCTCCCTCCTGCTGCTTGTTCCTGGCTCCTGCTCCTAGTTTCCTTCCCTGGCTCCCAGTTCCTGGCCCCTGCCCCTGCTCTGGCTGATACTTTGGTTCTGATTCCTGGCTCTCGGCTCCAGCTTGCTCTCTGGACTTGGTGTTCAGCTTCTGACCATGGCTCTGTCCCTTGGTTCCTGCTTCCTGGCTCTAGCTCACTCGCTGGACTCGATAACTCGGCTCCTGATCAGGGCTCCGGCCACTAAGCCTGGTCATCTCTGCTCCAACCATTAGGCCAGCCTCCTGCTCTGACCATTAGGCAAGACCAGCCACGGCCCAGTCCTTAAAGAGGGTGACCTGGGTTCAAGTTCTCACTCTGCCTGATTTGGAGTAGGGACTTGAACCTGGGTCTGTGCATCCCAGCTGAATGCCCTTCTCACTGGGGTATGGGCTATTCTGGATGGATGGATGCACCGACACTCTCTCTCTTTCTCCCTCCCTCCCTGATAAAAAAACCTCTTTTTTGACAAATTGGTATTTTTCCAGTGAAAAACGGTGTAGACGAAAAATTCCAGACTCGTTGTAGTATGGAGCACCCACAGTTACCAAGGCTGGGAACCATTGTTACGAGATACTGTCCACTCCCTTATCATCAAACCATTTTGGGATACGTTAGCTGCGGCAGTTGCCATGCGAACTAGGGTTGTGCTAGATTATAAAGGAGGCTATAGGTATTTTACAGACCATATTTTAGGTGGGTGAGAATATGTACCTGCAAAGCCAGCATCTGGCATTAGTGCTGCTGCAGAATCTCACCCAGGACCTGGAGCCAGTGGCCTGTAATTGCCCACTAGCTGAGTGAGAGTGGAAAGAAAACGATAGAGAAAAAGTGACAGTGTGTCCTCCTCAAAACAGTACTGAGATTCACAGCCCATGTCAGAGACACTGACCCAACTGTCACGTCTTAGCACTTCCTTTTACAGGTCGCTACGAGAGAGAAAGAGAGAGATGTTGCCATAGGGGAATTCCCTCTCCCTGCCACGCAGCCCCCTTTATTTGTGATGGTATATGAAGCCTGCGTGAGGCAGAGACCTTTGTCTGATAGAGCCAGTGCCGGCTGAGTAATACATGAAATGCCGTTTGGGTTTCCAAAACCATCAGTCAGGAACCCTGCTCTGGACCACACAGCACACACTCATCTGAGCTCACGGAGACAATCAGGGATCGGAATTTCCCCTCCTCTTTGTTCCGGTGGTGAGGAACCACATTTATCAGGCTGAAGTTAAACCTTTTTGTGATCTTGGCCAAGAGATTGCAGCTCTGCATTTCCATGCACTGCCACAGGTGTAGAGTGTCCGCGGAAGGAATCATTACAACAGGGCAACTGCCCCCCCCCCCACTTCCAACATGAAAGAGGATTTGACTGAACCTTTGCAGCATGTCTGCAGGCTTTGTTAGCCACACAATAAATGCTTTTCATTCATGGCTCTGTTGCAAAGGAAACGAAGAAAGTTGAAGGTCATAATAGAAATATACAGTGAAGGGGCCATTGGGTGACTCAGTTTTGCCTGGTGGAATTACATTCCCACTGTTTTTGCTGACAAGGAAAATATCCTTGCAAACTGATGGAATAAACAAAATTTGGGTTATAATCAGCCAAATTCCCCCTCTCTCCCATGGTGAGTGATTGCAACAGGAATGTGAAGACATGTCACATGAGCAGGAAGTAAACAGAAAAGCTCATCAGCCCTGTCATATGACCCCTGTGAATGGAGTCCTTCCCTCCCAGCAGCCACTCTCGCAGCTCTTCCCCTGAGCACTAGTGCATGGGGCGGGGGAAGCAGAGCTGGATTTAACTCTCCATCACATTCTTGGCATGTTTTGTTGCCCTACTGACAAAAGATACTGAATGCTTTATGGGTTCCAGATAATGCTCAGTAAAGGTAATGGGCAAAATGATATGGAAGTAAATATAAAATCACTGCTGATAAAATCTGCGGATGATACAAAGGTTGGCAGAGAGGTAAACAATGATGACAGGGCAGTTGTACAGAGTGATCTGAATCACTTGGCAAGCTCAACAAAATTTATTTTAATATAGTCAAATGCAAAGTTAGACCAAGGAATGCAGGCCATATGTACAGAATGGTGGACTGTATCCTGGAAAGCAACTACTCTGAAAAGGATTTATTAGTCATAGTGGACAAACAACTCAACTAACTTCAGGGAAGAATTGGTTGCGAATCTAAAGGTGAAAGGCAACTTGAGTGAAAGTGAGCATGCTTCGGCAGTCTGGGCGGCTTTTTTTTCTTTTTTTTTGGTTGGAAAAAATGGAGCTGGCCCTGTTGCCAAAGAGATAATATTAAAGGCACAACGGCAAAGTATCCTCACACAAAGAAAAAACAGGAAGAGGCCAATATGGTTGCATAATACGCTCTTTAATGACCTAAAAATAAAAAAAAAAAGGAATCCTACAAAAGTGAAAACACAGATAAAATTGCTAAGGAGGAATACAAAAGCCTAGGCCAAGCATGTTGGAAGAAAATTAGAAAGCCTAAGGCACAAAATGAATTACATCTAGCAAGGGACATAAAACACAATAAGAAGAGTTTCTATAAATACTTTAGAAGCAAAAGAAGGACAAAGGAAAGCGTAGGTTCACTAGTTAGCATGGAAGGAGAGCTAATATCAGATGACACCAAGAAGGCAGAGGTGTTTAATATCTATTTTGCTTCAGTTTTCAATAAAAAGGTTAATTGTGACCAGGTGCTTAACACAATTAATATTAATAACAAGGGGGGAAGGAACACAATCCAGAAAAGGGAAAGAACAAATTGTTAAACAATCAATTTGTAAGCACTTAGGGGATAATAGGGTTATAAGGAATAGCCAGGATAAATTTGTCAAGAACAAATCATGCCAAACCAACCTCATTCCTTCTTAGGCAGAGTTACTGGCCTAGTGGATGGACTGATGCAGTAGATGTGATATATCTTGATTTTAGTAAGGTTTTTGACTAAGTCCCACATGACATTTTCATAAGCAAACTAGGAAAATGTCATCTAGATGAAATTATTATGTGGTGGGTGCACAACTGGTTGAAAGACTGTACTCAAAGAGTTTCACTGTCAAACTGGGAGGATGTATCTAGTAGGAGTCCTCAGGGGTCTGTCCTGGGTCTGGTGCTATTCAACAGTTTCTTTAATGTTTTGGATAATGAAAGAGAGAGTATGCTTTTAAAATTTGCAGATGACACCAACCTGGGAGGAATTGCAAACACTTTGGAGGACAAGATTAGAATTCAAAATGATCTTGATAAATTGGAGAATTGATCTGACACCAGTAAAGGAAATTCAATAAAAACAAGTGCAAAGTACTAGACTTAGGAAGGAAAAATCAAATGCACAATTACAAAATAAGGAATAACTGGCTAGGCAGTAGTACTGCATAAAGGGATCTGGGGGTTATAGTGGATTACAAATTTAATATTAGCTTGCTGTCTGATGCAGATGCAAAAAAAGTAAATATAATTCTGGCATGTTTTAACAGGAGCGTCATATGTAAGATCCAGAAGGTAATTTTCCTTCTCTACTTGGCACTGGTGAGGCCTCAGTTGGAGTACAGATTTGGGAGCCAACCTTTAAGAAAGTTTTGGACAAACTGGAGAGAGTCCAGAGCAACAAAAATGATAAAAGGTTTAGAAAACCTGACCTATGATGAAAGGTTACAAAATATGGGCATGTTCAGTCTTGAGAAGGGGGACCTGATAAAAGTCTCCAACTATGTTAAGGGCTGTTATAAAGAGGATGTGATCTATACTTCTCCATGTCCATTGAAGGTAGGACAAGATGATGTCACTCCCTGCATTATATAGCTTTAGCATATGGCAGGAACCCTTTGTTTCAAAACTTGGTTCCCAGACCAGTTTGTGGAAAAATACTGACATCCCAAGATGGAGTCCAGAGTCATGTGGCCTGGTTACCTGGCCTTGTAGAGTCATAGCAGCCATTGCTTACAGGCTGTCTGTAGCGTTCTCAGGAAGGCTCACCAGGTGGGGGATAAGCTTCTCCTAAGGCCTATTGTTTCCCCTAATGGCTCTTTGTGCTGAATAGGCCCTTCCCCACTCACTATCTAGACTGAAAGCATCTTGTTTAGTTGGTGTTACCCAGGTGTAACTACATTTGAAGAACAGATACATAGTCAGTATTTATAACTTCAGATACAAAAGTGATATTTGCATACTAATGGGATAATAATATTCAGCAAATCATAACTTTCCTAATGACACTTCACATGACTTATCTTGTACAAAATGTATCATAATTATGTCATAATCATATCACTATGAAGCATATGGGGTGCAGTGTCACAGTCACTGCACCATTCTAGGAGATGTCATAGTTGCCACCCCTATACTGGGCTTTTTGGCCACTGGATCTGAATAAACATGGATGTAATAACGTCTCCCCAGCTCACACCTAAATTCTACCTTCCATGCTGGCATATTCAGAGCCAGCATGGAGTCTACCTATCCATGATGCAGGAAATGCAAATGGCCCTCAGCATGGCCACTTTACCCCTTGCATGGAGGTATCATGGGGTTCCATAGCCCAGAAGCCTTGTTTGAGTCCTTCCTGTTGGACTGCAAGATCTTTGGTGCAGGGACAATCCCTTTGTTCTAGCTGTGCACAGTGCTCAGCACAATGGGAAGCTGATCCCTGACTGGGGCATCTAGGCTCTGCCACCTTACAAATAATAAAAGACAATAGAATAAAATAATAATAATAGTGCTTTTTGAAACACTCCATCTTTCCCAGCTTACTGGTACTTGGAATGCTTAATTTTCCCTCCCAGGAGTGCCACTTTCCTCAGCTCTGCTAGACGGGTTAGAGTTGGATTTCACATGGCAGAACACAGCATTTAGTTTGGCATCATGTGGCAGAACTGCTGAATTGATGAAGGAAGCGTGGGATTGAAAACCTCAGCAAAGATTGGGGTTAGACTGTTAACCAGGAAGGCAGACATCAAACAAGAAAGTGTCACCCATTTTGGAGCTTTTTTATGTTAGTAGGGACGGATCCTCACACGGCATAAATCAACATAGCAGATAAGTCAGTAGAGCCATAGCGATTCACAGCATCTGAGGATCTGGCCCATAACATTAATTTCAGGTTACAATATCATTAATGTTCAAGTTACTGCTTGAAGTGGAGAACATTAAAGGACAGATCATGGTCCCTGACTGTTCCCTCTTTGTGTGAACACCCATGCTGGAAGAACTGCTGTCTGAGGGTTTCATCAGCAGGGGGAAATCCCTGAGTGGTATAAAGCGGGTACGGGCTCCTATGCCACCCTCTCCTGACGTGGGCACAGAGGGAGGGGTTTGGTGCAATTTGGAATGACCTGCATGTTCCTTCACCCTGATGATCACCATCTGCTGGAAGAGTTCCTTGGCTGCTCTGAACTGTACCAAGGATCCAGCCTAGCCCCTGGAGGAAGTAGTAAGGTGGCCATGACATTAAGGTGAGGAACAGGCTGGGAAACTTTAGACCAATGGTTCTCAAACCTTTGTACTGGTGACCCCTTTTACATAGCAAGCCCCTGAGTGTGACCCCCCTTATAAATTAAAAACATTTTTTTACATATTTAACACCATTATAAATGCTGGAGGCCTGAGGGGTCCCGACCCCCAGTTTGAGAACCCCTGCTTTAGAAAGATGTATTATTATAATAGTGTGATACAGAATTGAAAATAGGGACAGTTAGCCCAGTTCTTATTTCAATTGCAAAGTTGCCGCTCAGTCTATACATAGTATTTTTATAATCAATTTGTTTGTGACACAGTTCCAGTTCGGATGTGGGTTTGTACAGATGCCAGCTCAGAGAAGGAGCAGAGCATTAGCATGTGTGATTCACACATCCCTTTAATATAATGTATCACAGTTCGTGTAGGAAAAGCAGGAACGGGGAATACAATTGCGATTGTACTGTCTTGGCTATGTTTGAAGGGACGGAAGGAAAACTGGCTGTTTGGACGGGACCACTTAAGTTTTGTTCATAAATCCTGAGAATTTTGTCCAAGCGTTTCCTCTTTGTACAAATACACAAAGACATTCCAAGATTTTGCTAAAAGAATTTGCAAGCTTTCCTATGCTTTTCTTACTGCTCTGATTCCTGGGGAAACTGAGGTGCATCTGAGTTATCACTTAGGATTGACTTGGAAAAGGAATATTAAGAAATCCTGAAAAGTCTCACTTTAAAAAGTGTCTTAGCTATTACTTTACAGGAATGAAAACATAGGCTGTAATGATTCTATTTTTGCCATAACAAATGTGTTTCAAATTCTTTGAATCTAGCTGCTTAGCCTGAGTGAATGTGATTATTTCTGTTTTGTCACTGGGGCTATGTCTACACTACAGAATTAGGTCGGATTTATAGAAGCCGGTTTTATAGAAACCGGTTGTATGCAGCCGATTGTGTGTGTCCTCACCTAAAATGCTCTAAGTGCATGAAGTCGGCGGACCGCGTCCACAGTACCGAGGCTAGCGTCGACTTCCGGCGCATTGCACTATGGTACCTATCCCACAGTTCCCGGAGCCTCCGGCGCCCATTGGAATTATGGGTTGAGATCGCAATGCCCGGATGATGCAAAGCAGTGCCGCGAGGGGT
>NW_020664561.1:4670165-4733310 GCF_002925995.2 Terrapene triunguis | reverse complement strand
CCCTAGAATGGCATGCAGCTCCGCGTAGTAGCGGCATGTTTGCGGCTCTGCCCCGGACCTTCCGTTTGCGTCTCTGACTTTGTGGTAGGCTTGCCTTAGCTCCTTAATTTTCACGCGGCACTGCCGCGCGTCCCTGTTATGGCCTCTGTCCTTCATGGCCTTGGAGATCTTTTCTAATGTTTTGCCGTTTCTTTTACTGTTTCGGAGTTCGGCGAGCACTGCTTCATCTCCCCAGATGGCGATCAGATCCTGTACCTCCCGTTCGGTCCAGGCTGGAGCTCTTCTGCGATCCTGGGACTGGGACTGGGACTCCATCATGGTTACCTGTGCTGATGGGCTCTGCATGGTCACCTGTGCTCTCCATGCTGAGCAAACAGGAAATGAAATTCAAACGTTCGCGGGGCTTTTCCTGTCTACCTGGCCAGTGCATCTGAGATGAGAGTGCTGTCCAGAGCGGTCACAATGAAGCACTGTGGGATAGCTCCCGGAGGCCAGTAATGTCGAATTCCGTCCACACTAACCCAATTCCGACCCCCTAAGGCCGATTTTATCGCTAATCCCCTTGTCGAGGTGGTGTTAGGAAACCGGTTTAAAGGGCCCTTTAAGTCGACAGAAAGGGCTTCGTAGTGTAAACGTGTCCAGGCTTAAGTCGATTTAACGCGGCTAAAGTCGACCTAAACTCGTAGTGTAGACCAGGCCTGGGTGTTGTTATTTTTATTCATTATTTGTATTGCAGTAGCACTTAGGATTCATAGATTCATAGACTCTAGGACTGGAAGGGACCTCGGGAGGTCATCGAGTCCAGTCCCCTGCCCTCATGGCAGGACCAAATACCATCAAGCCCCAGACTTGGACCAAGACCCCCCTGCGCTAGATGCTGTACAAACACAGAACAAAGAGATGATCCCTGCCCTGCAGGAGAAAGGATATGTTATTATCTGCAGTAGTACGGACGGGGAACTGGGACACAGAAAAAAGAAGGCCAGAATTTTCAGAAGGGCTAAGCACAGTTTGAGATCAGGCTTCTGAAACAGCTCTATTGAGAAAAAAGGGAAAGGCTCAGTGCGGTGCTCCTGTGAGAAGCTGGCCCCAGTTGTGGCTGTTGCTGAGCACTCTTTGAATATCTGACCCCATGTGACTTGCTACAGGTCACACAGGAAGGCTGTAGCAGAGCTGGGGAGTGACCTAGATCTCATGATTCCTAAGCCAATGCTTTAACCAGCCTTCTTCTGTAGCTTCCAGTGGTAAATTGCTCGTCCCATCCTAGCTGCCAATAGTAAAGTTAAGCATATGTTGGAGCAGTTTAAGTTGTCTTGGCATCTGTAATTCAGATGCTTAGAAGAGTCATGCTGGCAAGAGGTGGGGAACACTTTATTCATTCAGTAGGGTGGGACATATCATACCAGTCATTAGTGATAAGTGGGATGGTTCAAAACGTGCAGTATAGAAGACAAATCACCCCTGAGTTTGCACTTGTGCTAACAGGTGTCTGAGTCCAGCCAATCCATGTGGTTCAAACTTCTTGAGGTAAGGCATATCCTGTGAATCACTTCTTAGGACCAAAAACCTGGCATGGTCAACAAGCCTGCCGGCCTCCCAATCTCTAGAGTGCTTACAGCAGAGAAAGTAACATTAGGACAGTGTAAAGGAGACCTAATGAAAATACACCGGCTTTAATGCAGTGCGTGCAACTGTTTGGTTACATTTCCTGTTCCCCGGTCCCTGGCTTGCATCTGTGCTGCTTATCACTTCTCCCTCAGAGTAGGATTTTACACTGATCAGAAGCAACTCTCCCCTTGCTGCCCATTATCCTGATGCTTCTAATCATTCCAGTTCTCAGTGCAATTTACTTTTGACCACTTTGGCATTTGCTTGCTCCATCTGAAAATGTGATCATGGCCGAATATACACCAAAGAGCCACCTGAGAAAGGAGGACACGAATGCAGTGAAGGGCTTTTGCGACTCCCCAGCAGAGGTTCTCCTATACACTGGTTAATCCTGCCAGTGGTTATGCTGGCCTTAGGGGTGCTTTGCACCAGTGGCATGGTACAAAGCAACCTGAATGCAGGGGAGAATCTGCTCTGGTGCCCTGGGAATATCAAAGGTGCTATTTAAAAACTATATGTAATTCACAGTCCCCTGGTCTTCCTATAGGGCAGCAATCTCTACCCTCTGGAGCCACATGCAGCATTTGAGCACCTACATGTGGAGTCCATGCTTGAAGCTTTTCTCACTCTTGGTGGTCACAGTGCCTTAATCACCTTTCGTTCCCAGGTGCTTTACAAACTGGCATAGGCAGTGCCATTCCAGGGAGCACAAGTACTGCTCCCTCCTTGTGCTCTAAGGTACAGATCACCCCAAAGGGAGCACTGCACCATCCACAACAGCCCCTGGAGATGGCTGGCTGGTGCACGTGTACAGGGCCGGCTCCAGCTTTTTTGCCGCCCCAAGCGGCGAAGCAAAAAAATAAAAAATAAAAAAATAAATAAATAAAGCCAATTAGCGGCACTTCGGCGTGTGGGAAAATGGGCCTGGCCAACTCCATTTGCACCGACCATGAAACCAACATGGACTCGCCTTACAGGTCGCAAGCCTGAACCAGATTAAGTGTCATGTTCTCTGCCAGTAACGGCCAAGGGTTATGACCAGAGGAGGGGGCGGATGCTGGGGGGGGAAAGAATGGAAAGCCCCAGCAGCAGTAATAATAAAGTGTGTATTTACGGCTGGCAAAATATAATAACCGCTTGTGTGGAGCAATAAGCAATGCAGTAATTAGCTAAACTGACTAATCATGCCTCCCCATTGGTGTAGCCATGCCCCCCCCCCCAGTCCAATTGTAGAAATCCCCCATTATGTAATTGTACCCTGCTTGGAACATTTAAGTAACAGGCACCACCAAGAAGCCCTCCACTCAATTTGCACCCTATTCTGGGAAGATTGCAAAAGGAGTACCGGGAAGAGCGTAAAGACCCTAACTCTCCTATTCCTATAAATGACGTGTAACATGTTTGTGGTTTTTGGCTTTAGAAAGGCTCAGTGTACTCCAATCGGGGGAATGGTTTCTAACTGCTACCCCCAACACATTGGTATTTATTCAATAAACGGGCCTCAGGCTTGAGTCTCTGATCAAAATGATGCGTGGGTGACTTTTTCCACAACAGGCGGCACCTCAATCGTGTCGCTTCCTTTTCCACGGCACTTCGGCGGCAGCTCAAAGAGGAAGAGAGGGAGTAAGGCATCCGCCGCCGAATTGCCGTCGAAGACCCGGACATGCTGCCCCTTTCCATTGGCCGCTCCAAGCACCTGCTTGCTGCGCTAGTGCCTGGAGCCAGCCCTGCCTGTGTATCACTCACCGGTGCTGGGGAGCTCTGAGAGGGCTTGTGCCCCTTTACGTATGATTCCTCCCAGAGCTCCCCTTTGGGATGCCACCTCTCTGCTCTGCACAGATTGCAAACCACATAGCTAAGATTATTTGCAGATGGGCTATTACACTTGTGGTGAACTGTCACAAATCCATGTTGCAATCGTCTTAGTCACTGCCCCTTAATTCTAGGAAACGATGCAACATTCTAAATATAGAAATGGGAACATCAAACAACCATGCTTTTTTTATGCTGAGATTACCAGAGGGAACAATCTTGAAGGCATGGAGTTGAGGGTCGGTGAAATGTTAGATAAATAAGCAACATCCCAAACCTTTGCCCATGGAATCAAGCAGCTGTGAAAAAGTTTGACTGAATATTTCTCCCCTTGTTTTTCACCTTTGTGGTGGTCGACGCTTATGAAAAATAACACGAGACAGTTTGTCCAGGGGCTTTTTTTTTTTTTTCCACTGCAGTGTTAGCATGAGTTATCCACTCTTGAGTTAGCCTAACTCGTGAGAGCAGCCTCATTGTGAAATCAGGCTCACGCTGCACAGCGTGACTGGATGAGGAGCACAGAGAAGTGGAGTCCCTGCTGTATTGCTAGCTTCAGCATCCGCAGCACTTGAACTTTAACTCACACCCCTGATAGGCCAGGTAGCTCTTCTTTAAAGCACCACTTAACTTGAGCTAGAGATTTTTGTGTGTGGACGCGAGTTGGGTCAGGAGCAACGCTCACATTATACCTCGAGCTCACACTGCAGCAAAGACAAGCCCTAACTCGTTATGGCCCTCCCCACTTCTTCCACTCATCTAGCACTTACATCCTTTCGGGCTCTTCACATGAGTAGGGTGACCAGATAGCAACTGTGAAAAAACGGGACAGGTGTGGGGGGTAATAGGCACCTATATAAGAAAAAGTACCCAAAAACGGGACTGTCCCTATAAAAACGGGACATATGGTCACACTACACATGAGCCACTTCCAGATGCAACTGTTCTCTGCAGCTCCTGCCATCTGGGGCAGCCTCCCTCTATCTCTCCACCTTGTCATCTCTCTAGCTCATTTCAAATCCCAGATGAAAACAGCTGCGCTCCTTTGAGAGACATGATCTCACTTCCCTGTAGCTCTGCAGCTGTATCACTGCTAGGAAACAGACAAAGCCTTGGCTGGGATGATTTAGTTGGGGTTGGTCCTGCTTTGAGCAGGGGATTGGACTAGATGACTTCCTGAGCCCTAATCCAGCCCTAATATTCTATGTGGTGCAAACTAAAGGCATGCTGTGCTTCATTGCGCAGAGGTTACACAGAGCAGAGGAAATGAGCACTTTGTGCTTTCTCCCAGGCTGCCCCTTATACGTGGGAGGAGTGCCCTGTAAAAATCTGGCCACAAAAACTGGTAGTTGGTGTGCTGCGAGCACGGTTCATGACACTGATCAGAATCATCTCACTGTTCCATGCATGTTTGTTTTACCCACCCATTCAGTTCAATGTGACTTTATTGGCACGACCAGCTACACAAGTGTTGCTAAAGTGTTAGGAAAAGACAGCCCGCTCAGGTGTCTGTCAGAGGCAGGTACAATGCACCCAGGATAGGGTCATGCAGCACATTGGAGTTTGATCCCCTGGGTCCATTTATCATTATTGTCTATTCCTGAGCTGGGGCCCCAGGCTACCCACTCCTTTCTCCCAGGTTAGGTAGTTTTTACTTGTCTCTTTTTGATGAAATTTCCCTTATGGTTTCTGATCATTTGAGGGATAATCTGGCTCACGGGTCTTCATATTTGGGACACCCCTTATCCCTCATCTGACACTTAGATTGTAAGCTCTTCAGCAGGGTTTGTACAGGCAAATAAATAATAATAAACCTCATGGAACTTGAGCCAGGATCTGCATGCTCCAGTTTGAAAAAGTCACCTTTGGGAAAAGCCATTCATTCAAAAGCATTTTAAAATTACCTTAAGAAACATACGGATGTTGCTTAGAAGTGGTGGTGCTTCCTTTGCCTCTAGGAGCCAGGAGAAGTTATGTGCAAGAGAAACTGAGGGTCTCAGGACCTGACTTTTCCTTCTCAGCTCTGTTCAGTTTTGGAGCCTGGTTTTCAGAAGCAAGGCACCTACAATTAGAGCTGGTAGAAAACTGGAAAGACAAATTCAGCCAAAAAAATTGAAATTGGTTTCTGTTCTGTAGGGTTCAAAATGGAACAATATTTAGTTTTTTCATAATTCCATTTCTCCCCTTTCTTCCCCTTGTAAGAAGGTGGCTTATCTCTTATGGGCTGGAGGGCCTGGAGCCAGCCAACCCTGATTACTGAAAAGGCACACCTGGGTATGGATCAGTGATTTCCTTATAAAGAGCAGTAGAATGCTGTAGTAAAGGAGGGGGAGGGGGAGGGGGAGGGGGGTGAGACTGCTCAGGGAGATCAGAGACTGATAGGAGGCTTCAGCAGAGAGAGAGAGAGAGAGAGAGAGTGCGAGAGAGAGTGCGAGTGCGTGCGTGCGTGCGTGCGTGCGTCCTGGGACTGAGAGAGCAGGCAGGGCCTGGGAATAACCTGCCAAAGCAGGGAAGGCCTGGGAGCAGGGTGATTAGAGACTGCTAGGAGTGAGCAGCCTCTGGGACTGAGACATGACAAGAGGGTAAAATGGAAGGATTTTGAGTTGTTTATTTTAGCTGAATATCCCCAGAACCCAGAAAGGGGTGTTGTGAATGGACAAAAAGGGTGTGTGGAGTCATTGGGAACAAGTTTTGGTTTAAAAAAAAAAAATCATCCATTTCTACACAAAATAGTTCACATAGAAATAACTTTGCAATTGTATGACTAACTTCCATGTACAGCACCTGTGACTAAATTAACTGCATATGCTAATAGTCAATTAGCATGGTAACTGGGCACTTGCATATGCACTGATCTGATTTAGGTGTGAATTTGTGGTAATTACACACAATTTAATTTGACAATTATGCATGCTCAGTTTTGAAAACTAGATGCCTTATCTTTCAAAAATAAATTTAGTGCTGAGGAAGGTACATGACTGGCTGTTCAAGAGAGCAAAGGTCTTAATTTCCCCACCTCAAAGTCAGATTAAAACATACAGACTTGTAAACTCCTTGACAGGCAGTGTCAGTGTGACACTAGTGGTAAGTAATAATGTTCATTATCTGAGTCTGAGACAGGGTCTGATCCAAAGCCCATTGGATTCAACAGAAAGATTGCTACTGACTTTAATTGGTTTTGGATCAGGCCCTTAGTTGCTGGCCTTTGTTTAATTCCTGACAGATTAATGGGTAAGGGTCAATATCATTTTTTACCATATCTTAAAAACAAAAATTAAGAACTTGTAATTGCTATATTGAGGGTAGGTTTTCTGGACCTCAAAGCAAGTGAAAGATTTAGTGCAGGGGTAGGCAACCTATGGCACGTGAGCTGATTTTCAGTGGCACTCACACTGCCCAGGTCCTGGCCACCGGTGCAGGAGGTTCTGCATTTTAATTTAATTTTAAATGAAGCTTCTTAAACATTTTAAAAACCTTATTTACTTTACATACAACAATAGTTTAGTTATATATTATAGACTTATAGAAAGAGACCTTCTAAAAATGTTAAAATGTATTACTGGCACGCGAAACCTTAAATTAGAGTGCATAAATGAAGACTTGGCCCATCACTTCTGAAAGGTTGCCGACCCCTGATTTAGTGTATGGCTGTACTGCAAGTGAAGCACAGGTGGACACATGCGGTCTAGCTAGCATGCGTAGCGATAGTAGTGCAGACCCTGTGGCACAGGCTAGCAACCTGGCTACATGACCAGAGTCTCTGGGGGGCTGCCAGTCTGAGTATAATCCTGTGCCACCCCCCTTCTCCATGGTTATGACCTGTCCTAGCTAGATTAGCACTAGAATGTGTATGCCTACGTGGGTGTCAGGGGCCATGAGCCCTGGTCCACAGGGCTCTTTGAAGCTAGTAGGTTCCAACCAGCTAACCTAGGACCTGCTAACTATTGTCAGACTAAGACCTGAACTCAGTCGGCGGGCCTCAGTCCTGGGAGATGATTGGCAGAATACTGGTGGCCCGGATTGGTCCACGGTCCCAACTTAAACCCAGCCCAGAAACAGGAAGCTGTCCATGGAACTGGGATCCACCTTGTTCTGGACTGTGGGTCTTGTGTGTCGTGTCCCCCCTCCAGGGCCGGCTCCAGGCACCAAGCACCCAAGCTGGTGCTTGGGGCGGCACCTGGAGGGGGGCGGCGCGGCGCTCTGGCTGCCGGGCGGAGAGCCGAGCCGAGCCCCAGCCGGGGCTCGCCGCCCTCTCGCCGCCCTGCCCCCGGCGCTCTGGCTAGAAATTACTGGCCAAAACTATTTGGCCTTTGTTATACAGGAAGTCAGACTAGATGAGCATAATAGTTCCTGCATCTATTAATATAATTGCAACTGAAAATGATATCCCATTACTCTAACCATATTGTGCTATTGCATTATATATAACTAGCATTTTCAAATCATAATGGTTTGATAGCATTGTATACAGTAGCTTGTAAATTTCCAGTGACTTATTGTGTTTTGGGTTCTGATCCTTATATATGTGTCAAATATTACTCATTTTAATCCAGTAGTAGGGCTGCTATTACTCTGAGTTTTCATTCCCTCCCACCCCACTTCCACCCCACTCCCCCACATGATGTCTTCAGATACTGTGGTTTTAACATTTGTCGAGGACCATGACTGCACACCATATTGTGAACTGTCAGTTCCAGTCATTTTGAGAATCACGTACTTTCTCCTCTCTAAAGTGGTGCTGAGATGATTCTTCATTGCTCGTTAGAGGCCTGGAATGCAGCAATTTTCTGCCATATTCCAGTAGCAATCAACACACTGAAATACATTCTTTTGTGATTTCATAAGTGTAAATCCCTGGCAAATCCAATGAAAGCAGGAAGATCAATCACTAGCAGACTTCCTTCTGAGTCAGAATTAAACCAATGCCGTAGCATGTTGTAAGGACCCAGTTCATACCATATTTTGAATGGGACATAATACCAAAGTCCTGAACCAGTTGTGGTCACTAGAGATCTTATGGCACTTTTCACAAGACAAGCATTGCAAGACCTGGTACTCTGACCAAATCCCAACATGGGTGGTTAATTTGCCCTGTTTTAAACTAGGCTTGTTCAATTTTCTGGTCCTACTAGGATGGCTACCACACTCCACCCCAGAAATGGCTGCAATCCAGTAATCACAGAAATGTAGGCTTGGAAGGGACCTCAAGAGATCATCTAGTCCCACTCCCCATGCTGAGGCAGGAAATGATCTAGTCCTAATAGGACTAGACCATTCCTGACAGGTCTTTGTCTAACTTGTTCTTAAAATCCTCCAATAATGGGGATGCCACAATCTCCCCTGGTAACTGATTCCAATACTTAACTATCTTCATAGTTAGAATTTTTTTTCCTAATGTCCAACTTAATTCTCACTTGATGTAGATTAAGTCAATTTCTTTTTGTCCTACTTTCAGTGGCCTGGAGAATAAGTGATCGCCTTTATAACAATTTGTCTTTATAACAGTTTTTAGCATATTTGAAGACTATCAGCTTCCCCCTCAGTCATCTTTCCTCAAGACTAAACATTCACAGTTTTTTAATCTTTCCTCATAAGTCAGGTTCTCTAAATCTCTTATTGTATTTGTTGCTCTCTTCCAGACTCTCTTCAGCTTGTTCACATCTGTCTTAAAATGTGGTACCTAAAATTGGACACAGTACTCTAGCTGAGGCCTCACTAGTGTTGAGGACAGTGGGACAATCACCTACTGTGTCTTGCATACAACATTCCTATTAGTATACCCCAGAACATTAGCCTTTGTCTCAACTACATCACGTTGTTGACTCATATTCAGTTTGTGATCTACTATAACCCCCAGATCCTTCTCTGCAAGTACTATCGCCTAGCCGGTTATTCCCCATTTTGTATTTGCAGATGATTTTTTTTTTCCTTCCTAAGTGTAGCACTTTGCATTTGTCTTTACTGAATTTCATCTTATTGATTTTGGATCAATTCTCCAAATTATCAAGGCCATTTTGAATTCTAATCCTGTCTTCCAAAGTGCGTGCAACCTGTCCTAGATTGGTGTCCACTACAAATTTTATAAGGATACTCTCCACTCCATTATCCAAACAATTAATGGAAATGTTGACTAATACAGGACTCTGTTGGATCCCACTCTATGTCCTCCGAGTTGGACAGCGAATCATTTTAACCAGTTGTGCGTCCATCATATAGTAATTTCATCGAGACCACATGGAGTCCATCCTTATTCTGCTGCTCTCTCTCCCTCTTTTCCTTATGGCCATGAAGTCAATAATTTTATGACCATTTTCATATAAATTGCCTTTTGCCTTCAGAGTCAGCACAAGTACTCCTCCCTGTTGATTATAATTAAGGCTATGATTTAGTCATGGGTATTTTTAGTAAAAGTCATGGACAGGTCACGGGCAATAAATAAAAAGTTACATCCTATGACATGTCCATGACTTTTACTAAAAATATCCCTAACTAAATCTTAGGTGCTGGAGAGGGGTGCTCTCACAGCTGCTGCTGCTCCTGTGGGGGTGGGGAGTGTGCTCCAGGGTCCCGCCGCTGCTGCTGCTCCAGGCATCTGAGCAGCGGCCGGTGTGGCTGGCCCCATGGCTTCCTGAGCTGCTCGGGCAGCCCTTGGGTCAGCCACACCAGCCAATGCAGAAGTCACGTAGGTCCTGGAAAGTCACGGAATCCGTGACGTCTGTGACCTCCGTGAAAGACTTGCAGCCTTAATTATAATCAAGTCTAAAATGGCTCACCCCCCTGGTTACATCCTCCATTTTCTGAATCAAAAAGGTGTCCCCAACACTTTCCAAGAACTTACTGGACATATTTTGTTTTACCTTATTACTTTTCAAACAGATGTCTGGGTAGTTAAAGTTCCCCATTACTGCCAGGTTCTTGTGTTTTGGATATTTCTGTTATTCTAGAAACGTGTCCTCCACCACTTCCTCCTGATTTGGTGGTCTAGACTCTAGAGTAAACCCCTACTATGATATCACCCCTGTTTTTCCCCCCTTTTATCTTCACCCTCAGACTTTGAACCAGTCTGCCTCTCACCTCCTTGTGGACCTCAGAACAAGTGTATATAATGTTGATGTATAATGCAACACACCTCCTTTTTTTTCGCTGCCTGTCCTTCCTGAACAAGCTGTACCCCTCTATACCAAGATTCAAGTCATGAGATTTATCTTTCAAAGTCTCTGGTGCCAATGAAGTCATAATTTATCTTGTGTACTAATATATCCAGTTCTTCTTGTTTATTCCTCATACTCTTTGGATTTGTGTATAGACATCTAAGATGTTGAGTAGATTCCCTCTTTGTTTTCCCTCTTATGCTCCTGAGGATGGATGGATGAGGACTGAGGTTAATTATCATTACACAGTGACACTATTAAAATATCTACAGTTACTTGCATTTGCAAGTAAGTAATATTACCACAATATATGTGGTGTTCTTTCTACTTAGGGTAGGCACTACCTAGGAAATCCTGCAAACATTACTTTTTTGCAAAGACATTTTAAAGCTTTCAGTGGCAACCACAGTATGTATCTTTTGTAAGGCTCTCAGGAAGTGAGGTTATGATTAAAAAAAATAAAAATATCCCTTGAAGACATTCTCACATGTAAATTTCCCCATGTGTCACGTCTTCTGTCTCTCTTTCTCTCTTAGATTGTCAGCTCTTAGGGGCTCTTTTTTATATTATCCAGCACTCACCACACAGTCAGTAGTAAACAGATAATTATTCGGTGTTTTGTAACTGTGTAAACCACGATCAAAGCAGCAGCTAGAGCAATCAATCAATCAATCAATCAATTGATAAGAGTAATATTTAAGTAAATCATTTACGAGAAGGAAGGCCTGGTGGTCAGGGCCGGCTCTAACTTTTTTGCCGCCCCAAGCCAAAAAATAAAAGAGCATTGCCCCGCCGAAACAAAAACAACCCCCCCCCCAGCACCGCCCCGCCAAACAAAAACAACCCCCCGAGCGCCGCTCCGCCGAAACAAAAACAACCCCCCGAACTCCGCCCCGCCGAAACAAACAAACAAACAAAAACCCGAGCGCCGCCCTGCCACCCGAAGATTGGCCGCCCCTTACAAGGTGCCGCCCCAAGCACATGCTTGGTCGGCTGGTGCCTGGAGCCGGCCCTGCTGGTGGTTACAGCAATCACCTAGGATTTGGGAGACATGTGTTTAAGACCCTGCTCTGCCACAGAATTCTTATGCAACCTTGGGCAAGTCGTATAGTCTTTCTGAGCTTCAGTTCCCCATCTGTTAAATCGGGATAAATAGCATTGCCATGCCTTGCACGGGAGGTTATGAGAGTAAATACATCAGAGATTGTGAGGTGCTTAGATACTGTGGTGATGGAGGCTGTATAGTACCTTTGATATTGTGTGGATTTTCTGGCGCCTGAGAATAGGACAACAGTTGGTCATTGTGTGTGGGATTATCCAAATTGTCTCAGTTATTTAGCCCATTGGCTTTCCTTGGCACATGTCCTTCTCCATCACTTAGAGGAGGTTGAGAACCTCACTCTGTGTCTGTATCCAAACATCATAGCTTGGGCCTATGCCTATAAAGGGTAGGAAGTGGAATCCTGAATTGGGATAGCCCTGAAAAATGGAAATGTTGGGGTCAGATTTGTATTCTGTGTCTCTGGTCTGTCCATATAAAATGATCAATAGCCTATTACTGAAAATCTGTGGGTGAGGCAGGGGTTGTCATTGGAGGGGCTCATCTTTGTATCTGTGCTTTTAGAGACCACGCTGAGCATTACTTTATTATTATTTGTATTCTCTTAGAGTCCTGCCCCAGGGCCCCATTTTGCTAGGTGCTGTACATATACAGGACAAAAACATTCAAGGCTCGGAGCATTCAGCTTAACATATCTTTGGGGCTTCTATTTCCTTTTTCACTAGCAAGTCGTAATTATCTGATTACTCTCAAACTATTGTTTCCTTTGTGTATTAACTACACATCCTGTTCGCACGTATAGGCAATTCAGTCTCTGTCGTTGTTTGTGCCTCTTTTGGCTTTGATAGTTGTAAAACTCTGTATGGAATCTGTCACTATCCTTTAACCAAATGTAAAACAGATAACAGGCGATATTTGGTTAGTGTTACTTTCTCTGGGCCAGACCATGACAATGGAGGGAAAAAGGATGTTTGACCTACGTCATGGTAATTTTTCCTCTTAATTGAGCAGCTCATTTACAGAATATTCTTTCTGATGTGTGGCTGTGTAAATTCCCCATTCTGTGCCCCTGGTGACAGCACTCGTGCACTCCAGCAGCAGCCAAGAGACCAAGAGCTGCATGCACGAGAGGAATTCCTCTGGGTCCAGGATGAGATACGGTGAAATTCCCACTGCAGCCAAGACACCGCCAGTGTAAAGAATATCCTCGTTCTGTCGGCGTCATGGGGAAGCAAAACTCTTTTCTGGCATCACCCGAATTTGTCAGTGTTTTCCATGGGGGAAAATACTGGGGTTGAGGGAAATCACAAGAGCTTCCAGATGTGATGAAGCCAGAAGCAACTTGGCTGAACTGGTGGCAGTGCTTCACTTCAGAGGGCTTGGTTGTGCAGTTTGGCTCAGTCACATTTTGCTATGGCCCATTTTTTGCACATGATCCCTAGAGCCCACGTCCTCAAAGGTATTTAGCCGCCTAGCTCCCATTGCTTTCAATAGAAGTTAGGTGCCGAAATACCTTTGAGGATCTGCACCTGCATCATATTCAGCTCTAGCGTAAGCAGGTGCAAATCCCATTGACTACAATAGATACCCTAGCACTTTCTCCAGGGCCAATTGGCCTAAGACTGCTCAGTACACTCTTATGTGACAGCTGCCCACTGTAGGTCATCAGTAGGGATTAAATGCAGGACCTCTCCGTTTAAAAAGCAAGACTCTACCGCATAAGCTAAAGGACTACAGCCCCTAGGTGGGAGAGGAAGCAAGCTAATTAATATCTTATGGGGAGCACTCACACTGAGTAGTACTTTCCCACCCAACAAGAGAGCACAAAGACCCAGACTGTGGCAATGGGGGTTACACTTACACTTACCTTCTCGCATGCAGTCTTCCGGGACACTTAGGTTTTGTGTGTTACAGGATCATTAATTTCAAGTTTAGAGCTGGGCAAAACCTTTTCAGACAATAGTTTATTCACCAAAAAATGTGGCTTCAGTTGACCTGAAATGATTTGTGATGAATTTTTAGAATAGCTTTGATTGAATCTGACAATTGAAGTCCCCTTTCCACCTCAGGCAGAGTGGGGAACTGAACCCTGGTCTCCCACATCCCAGCTGATTAAATGTTACAAAGAGAGTCCCACTGCCTCCACCACTTCCTCCTCTGCTGGGTGTTCTATGACTGTAGTCTCCTTTGCTCTTGTTAAAACGTCCAAAAATGAAACAAAAAAAAAGTGTGTCACTTCAGTCAACCCGACTTGTAATATTTTCATACTTTTCAATTTACCAAAAATGTATGAAAAAAATTGGTTTGGGGTCAAACTGAAACAACACTTTTTAATTTTTTTTTCAAAATTGCCAGCAAATCAAAAAAATCCACTCTTCTCCCAGCTCTTATCAAGTCAAACTTACCATGTGAGCAAATGGCCATGTATGTTATCTGTATTGTGATGAGCTTGTAATAGGGTCACGGGACTGGGAACGAAGAGATCTAGGTTCTATTCCTTGCTGTTCTGCTGACTTGCTGCTTGATTGTGGGTCAGTCATTTCACTTCTCTATGCCTCAGTTTCCTCATCAGTAAAATGGGGGTGGTGATGGTGTGTGAGGTTTAGCTCAGTGAAGTTCGTAAAGCCCTTTGAGTTCCTTGGATGGAAGGCGCTGGAGAAGGACAAAGTATTTTATTATGAAAACTCAATAGGTAAATTATCAGCTAGCTTCCAAGAAGAGGTAGATGAAGAATCCTTCTGTGCGTATGATCATAGCAAATGTCTCTGAACCAAACTGTACACCTATCCAGTGACTGGGTCCAAGGGTGGAGAGAGTCCCAGGAGCTTCTTCACCCTTTCAGTCCCTGCTTGGGACCAGCCAGAATGCAATGACCTTGCAGGGTTTGCACTGCTACTGGTGCAGACTTCTGAAAACACAGGAACATGGGAAATGCCTGAGCAGATCTGTACTCCATCTAGTCTAGTGTACTGACCCCATCAATAGCCAGCACCAGCTGTTTCAGAAGAAAGTGCAAGAAATCCAGCAGGCGGCAGCTATGGACTAACCTGCCACTAGGGGAAATTTCTTCCTAACTCCCATTAGTGTGTGGTTGGTTTATGCCCTGGAGTGGCAGAGTTTAGATCCCTTCCAAACTTTATTTTTAAATCTTTAGTATAACAACACTGGATAATCTCATTCTGCATATACAAATCCAACCCTTTTTTGAATCCCACCAACATCTTTGCCTCAATGATATCATGTGGCAATGAGTTCCACAGGATAACTGTGCATTGTGTGAAAAAGAAGTGGATGGGGTAAGGGGTGGGACCATGGCATCCAGCACGGGCCTGTGACTAATGCCACAATTTGGCCATACATCTCTCTCCTTTTTAAAGAGTGGTTACTAGTAGGGTTAACATATTCTCCTTGCATTCCTCCTAGTGCACTTGGTAAAACAAAACAAAGTAACTGAAATGAAATAAGAATTAATATTTGGTGTTATGGTTTCCTCTCAAAGCAAGACCTCAACTGCTGCTTCAGTATTGCACCCAGTGGGATCTATGGAGGAACCAGGATTTACCTGAATCTTTTAAAAATATCTGAAATATTTAGAATCAAAATAAATGAGTGGAGGAAAATGAGAGAAATTTGAGGGAGTGAATGATTCAAAACCAAAAGGGCTTTCCTACCCTTATTGCACAGGAAGGGCTGCCCTGATTCTTTGCTGCTTCACCCATGGCATAGTCATTTACACCTGTCAAAGTGCGTATAGGATGGTACCCAACTAGAATTATCCACTTATCCACAGTAGCACTAGCCACTAGAGCTAGTTGGGAATGTTTCCACCAAACATTTTTTGGTTGGAAAATGCTGATTTGTAAAAACCAAAATTTTTACCCAGGATCAAGTCCAGCTCTGCTTGGTTCATAGGAGGTATTTGAACTAACCACTGGGTATTGGCTAGCCTGAGAGGTCTCTTATTCTCTCACTCATTTTCATGATAAAATTTGAAAGGTCTTGGTTACATCCCAATATGGAGTGGAAAACACATGTGCAATCTTGAAAATTTTCATGGGACAGGAAAATTGTTCCCCCCGCCCACTTTGCACTCTTTACATATGTGTAAATGACTACAGAAGGTGCTAGGTAGTTCAGCCCCTGTAGTAAAATGTTCAAAAGCATGTAAGTGATTGACAAGCCTAAGGCCATGTCTACACTAGCACTTATGTCAGCAAAACTTTTGTCGCTCATGAAAAAAATGCGGCCCCACCCCCGCCGCACAACATAACCGCTGGTGTGCACAGCGCTATGTCGATGGAAGACGCTCTCCTACCGCCAGAGCTCATTGAGCTGGTTTTATTGATGGGAGAGCTCTCTCTTGTCAGCATAATGCGGCAATACAAGTGATCTGACAGTGGCACAGCTGTATTGGCACAGCTGTGCCGCTGTAAGTTTGCAGGTGTAGCCATGGCCTAAGTCCCACTGAAGGTGGTTAGAGCCAGGAACTGGGAATCGGGGCGCCTGGGTTCTATTTCTAGCACTACCACTGGCTTGCTGGGTGATGTCTCTTAGCTTCATTTTGCCCATCTGTAAAGCAGGTAAAATAATATTTATCTCCCTCAAAACTCCTAGTCTTATCACTATTATCTGTAAGGCATTTGAGAGGAAAGGTGCTGGTGAAAGGCAAAGCAGTAGCGTTATGTGCAGCGATATGTTGCAATTGTTCATTGTGTATGTGGGACCCATAGGTTGCAGTGTCACCCTGCAAGCTGCCCCAATGTGCATTCTGAAACCTCTTGTGCAGTTAGGTCACAGGGAAGTTCCCTGGGGCTTGCCACACACTGTGTGGTACAGTCCAGTTTGCTGTGGATCCCAATCTAGCATGTGTAACAGGAAACTTCCCCAGCAAGCTCTGCACTGGGTATCACTAAGACGTCACAAGCTGCAGCTTTTCAGCCTTTCTCCTTCAAGTAAGTCAAAGAAACACACGAAGTGAGAAGCAGCAGCATTACTCAAAATAGGAGATGATGGCTTACTGCAGGCAATTTGCAAAGCATCAGTCAGGAAATCAGGGCCCTCTTCCCATGCGTCCCCTTTGCACATTTATGTTATGGTACATATTTCTGCATGTTTTCTATGTGCATTGCTTTCTATACAACAGGTGTGTCTGAAATACACTCCAGTACTTTTACAACTGGAAATTAGTATCTTGCCACATATATCAGATATAAGGTCAAATTCCTTTGCTGGTATAAATCAGGGTAATTCCTTTGATTTCACTGGAGCTACGCTGACTTACACCAGCCGAGGATCTGGCCCATAATGTGAAAATATTTTGCTTTGCAAATAACAAATGCCTGGAGCTTGCAGGTAGTATTTGAGCAGAGGGTGCTTTTGTGATGTCAGCAGTCAGGTCACTCTTGTTCTGCAGACTTGGTATTTCCGCTCAGAGAGTTGTTAATATAATGCTGTCCAAACATAAGAGCAGATTCAGCTTGACCATGACTTGGAAAAAGGGGAAGCAGAAGTGGACAAAGGAGAAGAGGGGGGGAAACAGGCAAAGAGAAGTAGAGGAAGAGAAGAAAGAGAGAGAGTTTTTAATTCCTCTGTGCATGCTTTTACCTTCCTGCACTTCCACAGACCAGTTTGCTATAATTCAGTTTCATGGTTTGCTTTCCCTTCATTATGAATGTTAGCTACCAATGAATAGTGAGGAGATTGAGACTGGGAGGGATGAAAAGGGTAGCAGGGTAACATTGGTGTTTTGCTACGTACATTGTGTTGTCACCCCAACTGTTATTCACCCCCTCACCAGAAGCATTGGCCTTTCTGGGTGATTGATGTACCTCAGGCAGGGAGAGATTACTGTCAAGCCTGATGAGGGTGGTGAGAGGGCTCTAGTCTCTCAAAATATTGCATTATGGGGTGGGATATGTAGATTCATAGAATCCCAGGCCAAAAGGCACCATTGTGATCATACGGCCTGACCTCCTGTATAACACAGGCCATAGAACTTCCCCAGAATAATTCCTAGAGCGGAGGTGTTAGAAAAACATCCAGTCTTGATTTAAAAATGGTCAGCGATGGAGAATCCACCATGACCCTTGGGAAATTGTCCCAGTGGGTAATTTCTCTCATCATTAAAAATGTACACCCTATTTCCAATTTGAATTGGATCGTGTTAGACCTTTCTCTGCCAGATTGAAGAGCGCATTATTGAATATTTGTTCCCCATGTAGGTATTTAGAGACTGTGATCAAGTCACCCCTTAACCATCTCTTTGTTAAGATAGATAAATTGAGCTCTTTTCGTCTGTCACTATAAGGCATGTATGCTAATCCTTCATTCTCGTGGCTCTTCTCGGAACCCTCTCCAATTTATCAACATCCTTCTTGAATTGTGGACCCTAGCCCTGGACACAGCATTTCAGCAGCAGTTGCACCAGTGCCAAACACAGAGGTAAAATAACCTCTCTGCTCCTACTCGAGATTCCCCTGTTTATGCATCCAGGCTCACACTAGCTCTTTTGGCCACAGCATTGCACTGGGAGCTGATGTTCCCATATCAGCTGATCCATTATCTTGCATGGGATTGATGTCAGGCTGGCAGATTTATGCCTGAGTTATCCCATGTATCCTTTTTAAAAATTGGCACAACATTAGCTTTCTTCCAGTCTTCTGGAACCTCCCCAGTGCTCCAAGACTTACTGAAAATCAACATAGTAGTATCCATCTAACACTGCATGATACATCTTTGTATTTAGGGACCTGGCAGTCTCATTGGTTTCAGAATAAGACCTAGCTCTGGCTTTGGAAAGTGTTTTTATCATTGGACCATGCTTCTATCACTGTTAATGTTGATAACTCCCAGTAGGGCCGATAACTCTGTTTCCTAGAAACCAGGGATGGCAGATTCAGGAGGTTTCCTCCAGTTTATTGACAGCCTCTATTATTATCCTGCATTATTTCTATTACAGTAGTGCCCAAAGTCCAAATTAGGATCTGGGACCCCATTATCTATTAGTCTGTTTTATCTGTGCTCAGCACAGTACAGAGATACACTGGTTGGTCTGAAGAGCTTACACTCACTTCCAGCGTTCTTCCCCCATAACATTGATCTGTTCAGTGTCATCAGTGGTAGAAGCCCCACTTATTTAAAAGCAAGTCTGGAGGAAGGACTAGGAAATAATCTGTAGGGAATGGCGATGAGCACAAGCTGGCAAATTTGGATCTAGATTTTAACACTGCACAGTGTCGCGATGCTGGGATGCTACCCTGGAGGAGGCATAGACCAGGTGACTGTAGACGTCTTTTCTTTCTCTGGTTTCCATGATTCTAAGATAACAGAAAGGATGTTGGTTGGGTATTACATCAAGGGGCAGATCCTCAGCTGGGGTAAACTGTCATAGCTCCATGGACTTTGATGGAGCTATCATAATTTATACCAGTTGAGGATTTGGCCCCAAGTTCCTTCCTCTCTGATTCACATATACACCATTCCCAAACTTCCCCACCTACAGCCAGCTTAAAAACTTGTAACTTGCTGTTTTCTATTTTTTCCCTAGTGTTCTTTCCCCATGACTTTCCCCTAGTAATGGGAATTATGTTCAGTTGATCAGGGGGCTGAGTCACTGCATGGAAAAAAGCTGGGATAGAATCATAGAATATCAGGGTTGGAAGGGACCTCAGGAGGTCATCTAGTCCAACCCCCTGCTCAAAGCAGGACCAATTCCCAACTAAATCATCCCAGCCAGGGCTTTGTCAAGCCGGGCCTTAAAAACCTCCAAGGAAGGAGACTCCACCACCTCCCTAGGTAACGCATTCCAGTGCTTCACCACCCTCCTAGTGAAATAGTGTTTCCTCATATCCAACCTAGACCTCCCCCACTGCAACTTGAGACCATTGCTCCTTGTTCTGTCATCTGCCACCATTGAGAACAGCCGAGTTCCATCCTCTTTGGAACCCCCCTTCAGGTAGTTGAAGGCTGCTATCAAATCCCTCCTCATTCTTCTCTTCTGGAGACTAAACAATCCCAGTTCCCTCAGCCTCTCCTCATAAGTCATGCGCTCCAGACCCCTAATCATTTTTGTTGCCCTCCGCTGGACTTTTTCCAATTTTTCCACATCCTTCTTGTAGTGTGGGGCCCAAAACTGGACACAGTACTCCAGATGAGGCCTCACCAATGTCGAATAAAGGGGAACGATCACGTCCCTCGATCTGTTGGCAATGCCCCTACTTATACAGCCCAAAATGCCGTTAGCCTTCTTGGCAACAAGAGCACACTGTTGACTCATATCCAGCTTCTCGTCCACTGTGACCCCTAGGTCCTTTTCTGCAGAACTGCTACCTAGCCACTCGGTCCCTAGTCTGTAGCAGTGCATAGGATTCTTCCGTCCTAGGTGCAGGACTCTGCACTTGTCCTTGTTGAACCTCATCAGGTTTCTTTTGGTCCAATCCTCTAATTTGTCTAGGTCCCTCTGTATCCGATCCCTACCCTCTAGTGTATCTACCACGCCTCCTAGTTTAGTGTCATCGGCAAACTTGCTGAGAGTGCAGTCCACACCATCCTCCAGATCATTAATAAAGATATTAAACAAAACCGGCCCCAGGACCGACCTTTGGGGCACTCCGCTTGAAACTGGCTGCCAACTAGACATGGAGCCATTGATCACTACCCGTTGAGCCCGACGATCTAGCCAGCTTTCTATCCACCTTACAGTCCATTCATCCAGCCCATAGTTCTTTAACTTGGCAAGAATACTGTGGGAGACCGTATCAAAAGCTTTGCTAAAGTCAAGGAATAACACATCCACTGCTTTCCCCTCATCCACAGAGCCAGTTATCTCATCATAGATGGCAATTAGGTTAGTCAGGCACGACTTCCCCTTGGTGAATCCATGCTGACTGTTCCTAATCACTTTCCTCTCCTCTAAGTGTTTCATAATTGATTCCTTGAAGACCTGCTTCATGATTTTTCCAGGGACTGAGGTGAGGCTGACTGGCCTGTAGTTCCCCGGATCCTCCTTCTTCCCTTTTTTAAAGATGGGCACTACATTAGCCTTTTCCCAGTCATCCGGGACCTCCCCCGATCGCCATGAGTTTTCAAAAATAATGGCTAATGGCTCTGCAATCTCATCCGCCAACTCCTTTAGCACCCTCGGATGCAGCGCATCCGGCCCCATGGACTTGTGCACGTCCAGTTTTTCTAAATAGTCCCGAACCACTTCTTTCTCCACAGAGGGCTGGTCACCTTCTCCCCATATTTTGCTGCCCAGTGCAGCAGTCTGGGAGCTGACCTTGTTTGTGAAGACAGAGGCAAAAAAATCATTGAGTACATTAGCTTTTTCCACATCCTCGGTCACTAGGTTGCCTCCCTCATTCAGTAAGGGGCCCACACTTTCCTTGACTTTCTTCTTGTTGCTAACATACCTGAAGAAACCCTTCTTGTTACTCTTAACATCTCTTGCTAGCTGCAACTCCAAGTGTGATTTTGCCTTCCTGATTTCACTCCTGCATGCCTGAGCAATATTTTTATACTCCTCCCTGGTCATTTGTCCAATCTTCCACTTCTTGTAAGCTTCTTTTTTGCGTTTAAGATCAGCAAGGATTTCACTGTTTAGCCAAGCTGGTCGCCTGCCATATTTACTATTCTTTCTACACATCGGGATGGTTTGTTCCTGCAACCGCAATAAGGATTCTTTAAAATACAGCCAGCTCTCCTGGACCCCTTTGCCCTTCATATTATTCTCCCAGGGGATCCTGCCCATCTGTTCCCTGAGGGAGTCAGTCTGCTTTTCTGAAGTCCAGGGTCCGTATTCTGCTGCTCTCCTTTCTTCCTTGTGTCAGGATCCTGAACTCGACCATCTCATGGTCACTGCCTCCCAGGTTCCCATCCACTTTTGCTTCCCCTACTAATTCTTCCCTGTTTGTGAGCAGCAGGTCAAGAAAAGCTCTGCCCCTAGTTGGTTCCTCCAGCACTTGCACCAGGAAATTGTCCCCTCCACTTTCCAAAAACTTCCTGGATTGTCTGTGCACCGCTGTATTGCTCTCCCAGCAGATATCAGGGTGATTAAAGTCTCCCATGAGAACCAGGGCCTGCGATCTAGCAACTTCTGCTAGTTGCCAGAAGAAAGCCTCGTCCACCTCATCCCCCTGGTCTGGTGGTCTATAGCAGACTCCCACCACGACATCACCCTTGTTGCTCACACTTCTCAACTTTATCCAGAGACACTCAGGTTTTTCTGCAGTTTCATACCGGAGCTCTGAGCAGTCATACTCCTCTCTTACATACAACGCAACTCCCCCACCTTTTCTGCCCTGCCTTTCTTTCCTGAACAGTTTATATCCATCCATGATAGTACTCCAGTCATGTGAGTTATCCCACCAAGTCTCTGTTATTCCAATCGCATCATAGTTCCCTGACTGTGCCAGGACTTCCAGTTCTCCCTGCTTGTTTCCCAGGCTTCTTGCATTTGTGTATAGGCACTTAAGATAACTCATTGATCGTCCCTCTTTCTCAGTATGAGACAGGAGTCCTCCCCTCTTGCGCTCTCCTGACCAAACTCAGTTAGAATGGCGCACATGGATCTGAGAGACTTTCCCTTTGACAATGTCAAATTGTATAGATTTGGGGACTGATTCAGGCACCCTTATGTTGGGCAATACCAGCTCACTCAGGGCTAGGTTATACCATGCCCTGGGCAGGGGGCAATGCAGAGCTACAGCACCCCAAGGGACGTGCTGGGAACACTGCCTTAGGAAAGCAGGAAGAGTCTTGGAGCTCTGTACTGCACTGGAGGAAGAGGCTCACTGATATACCCCTTTAAAGTGCAGCATGTCTTCCCCCTCCCAACCAGGTGTTTTGTTAGCTCTGGCCTTTCCTGCCCCCATGGGGTGCCCATGGCCCTTGGTGCTCAGGCTCTGGGATGGAGCTGGGCAATGGGAAATTACAAAGGGAATCCCTGTGTCAAAGGTAAGTTCCATCCGGCGGAGGGGTTGGGGTCTACTGCTGTTTAGACTCTGCAAGACCAAGAACAGTAAGTGGTGTTGAGCTGGTTGACTGAAGGATTGATATCATCCCATTCTGGTTCATCTTAATGGTGTTTAATGCTGTGTAGTGTAGTAACCGGGACATTTCTTTACTCTGATCTAGCAGAGAGAAGGTAGAGAGGTTCTCTCTTATTTTTTGACCTCTGAGTCTGATTCAGTCTTGGATGAACCCACCAAGTATCAGATGCCCACATGACTCTAAAACTGGTGGGTTTTGCCTTCAAGATTTGGGGTGAAGTTTTTCTGGCTACCAATGCTACCAAATTTCCATGTGCCACTATTAACTTAGGATCAGACTGATATAAGATGTTTTGTTTTGTATAAGATGTTTGATGTGTTTTGTTATTACAGTATACCAGGAGCAGGGAAGGAAGGCATCCATCATCCTCTCTTTCCCTAGATAACTACTAAGTGGTTGTCCTCACTTACTCTTCCTTGATAGTGAGGGAGTGTTTTACGCAGGACTCCTGGTTATTTAAAGGGACAGTCCCATTGTTTTGAAGAGGAGGTGTTAACTGTATGCTTTGGCATATGGTTGAAATGGTTTCTGAGAGTGAATCCTAACCTCTTCACCACACCATTCCCTCTAAATACACAAATGGAGCTTCAGAAAACCAACCAACCAAACAAGAAAAAACCCTCAGCCTGGGAAATTCCCTTTGCTAAACCACCTCCCTCCCTCTCAGGACCTATCCCAATTCTACAAAACAACAAAAGTGGCCACTTGAGAATAACATTCATTAGTCAAAACTGCCTGTATTTTTCAAAACTACTTTTGATGAGCAAATCCTGTTTCTTAAACTCAGTCCCAAAGCTATGGAAAAAAATACCCACTTGACATTGTTGTTCTGCTAGGTAACATACAGAAGAGGAGATCTCTTTAATGAAGACAATAAAATTATGGGGCCAGGTCCAGTTCACCTAACTTATGCAATAAATTCATACAGCTATCAAATCCCTCCTTAGAACCTAGTTCTGCTGGGATGGCTACAAGTCACTCCCATCTAGCATTGGTTGGGCACATGGTGAGCTGTCACTTATGCTTTTCTGCTACCCTCTCCTCTGCTACCTCCTCCTTGCACTCATCCTGCTCCATTCGCCTGTTTGATACAACTGCTGCATCCTCCCTGTTGTTCATGTTGTGAGGTCTCTGGGGCAAAGACTGTGGGTGGGATTCACAAAGGTATTTAGGGACTAACTCTGGGAATTAGGCGCCAAAACATCACACCTAAAGACGAGAGAATGGAATTGACAAAAGTTCTTGTCATCTGTTTGTTACTTTGTTACAGTGCCTAGCACAATGGGACATTGATCCTTCCATGGGGGTTTTAGGTACTTCTTAATATAAATAGATAATAATGGTCATGCAAGTATTTCCATTGGGTCAATACACTGCATGGCTGTGGCAGGACTGGTTAGCCACTTGCAGCACAAGCCCATCTAAAACCCTACGTATGGGCTTGGGGTGGTTTGCTCATTCCACTGCCCATGTCGTGTATTGATCAAATGGAAATACTCACATGACCATTATTATTAATTATTTATATCAGAGAAGCACCTAAAATTTCTTACTTTTAGTGAGCTAGGTCTACATCTCCAGCTCCAGTGTAGACATACCCTGTGGTAGAGTCTCCTAATGGAAGTTGGCAAAGCCCCCTCAGTTAAGTGATTTAAAAGTGGAGCTGGAGACAGCACTTGAGAACATACTGAAGGGAACGTTCCTGCATTAGCAGGAAGATGTTCTAGACACCTCTGTCCATCTGGGTGTTTATACTGTTATCACCACTGTAGTGACTGGTGAAGGAGGAATGGATTTTCAACAGGCAGCTAGGAACCAACTTCTAGTCAAAGTCAATTGGAGTCAGGCGCCTAATTCACATTTCTGTCTTTGGAAATCTGACCCTGGGCACCTTTCAAAAAAAACCCAACAACCATCCAGAAGCAGAGAGTTCTTCGTATACTGTCTCTCTTCCCCTCATATCCCCTCATATCTTCAATGGCAGAGAGGGTTGCGCATCTGTTTGGGATTTTTGTTGCTTTTGCTTTATTGCTGAAGAGAAGCTAAGGTGGAAAGGAATGAGTCTGGCCCTTTGGGAATGAGATACAAAGTTGTTTTGATCACCAATTGCATGATTTCCATCACCAATTTCTAGGAAAAGATGGTGGCACAGTGAGGGAGACCAGCATTGTGCAGATGACAATGGGAACCTCTTTGTATTAGTATTGTTAGTCAGCTTAGGCATCTAGGGAAGTGCTGAAAACCACATTCCTTGAATTAGTTAGAACTAGGTCAACAAAACACTATGATTCCACAACTGCATAACCTTGGAGGAGCGAACAGGACAGGTGAGGATTTGGTTATGTTCAGCACTTAGACTGGTAGTTATGAAGCTCCTTTGGATGGTTTATACAGTTCCTCAGGGTGTACTGGCCAAATGGAAGTAGTCGAATGATCTTTATTGTCTATTATTTACATTAGTGAAGCACTAAAAATCCCAAACAAGGATCAAAGCCGGACTTTGCCAGGCACTGTAACAAGTAACAAACAGGTGCCAAAGACGATGGGGAAATTCACAAAATGACTTAGGTGTGATGTTTTGGTGCCTAACTCCCAGAATTAGGTACCTAAATACCTTTGTGGGGGGGATTCACAGGCCCTGCCCCAGAGACCTCACTGGAACAATTTCACAAGGGGCGGGTAGATTCTCTGTCACTGAACATTTTAAAATCAAGATTAGATTTTTTTCCCTAAAAGATCTGCTCTAGAAATTCTTGTGGGAAGTTCTAGGACCTGCTTTATACAGGAGTCAGACTAGATGATCACAATGGTCCCTGCTAGCCCAGAGTGCAAGGAGGAGGTAACAAAAGAGTTTAGCAGAAAAGTAGAAGTCAAAGCTCCCCATGTGCCTAACCAATGCCAGATGGGAGTGACTTGTAGGCATCCCAGCAGAGAGAGGTTTTAAGGAGGGATTTAAGAGCTTTATGAATTTTATGCATAAGTAAGGTGCACCAGATCTGGCCCTATTTGTCTTCATTAAAGAGATCCCCTCTTCTGTATGTCACCTGGCAGAACAACAACATCAAGTGGGTATTTTCCCCCACAGCTTTGAGACTGATTTCAAGAAAAAGGATTTGCTCATCAAAAGTAGTTTTGAAAATCACAGACAGTTTTGAGTAATAAACGTGTTACTCTCAGGTGGCCAGTTTTGTTGTTTCGTGGAATTGGAACATGTCCTGAGAGGGAGGGAGGAGGTTTTGCAAAGGGAATTTCCAAGGCTAAGTGGTTTTCTTTTCTCTCCCCTGAACATCCATTTGAGTATCAAGAGGATCTAAAGCTGTGGTGAGGAGGTTAGACTCCCTCTCCAAAACTCAGAAACCACCTCAACCATATGCAATTAATACCTCTTCAAAATAATGGGACTGTCCCTTTTAGTAACCTGGAGTTCAGCTTAAAGCAAACCTCCACTCTTAAGGAAGAATAAGTGAGATTGACCCTTTGGTGTTTGATTAAGGAAAGAGGATGATGGGATGCATTCCTCCCTTGCTCCTGAAATACTGCAACAACAAAACACCCTCATAAAAGTGTAGCCGTGACTGCACAGGCAGCAGGACTGGCTAGGTGCCCTGAGTACAATCTGCCCTGAGTACAATCCTGTGTAAAGGCCTAGGTATGTACCCAGGGCAGTTATCCCAGCACCACTTGTGCTGCCACAGCTCCACAGCTCCATTTCTATGTTTAGCATGCTTGCTGTAGCAGAGCTAGTACAGGTATATCTATCCAAGGGGAAAATTACACCTCCTGCTCCAGTGTAAACATACCTACAATCTCCCAGATCTCCCTACTAGGAAATACTTTTTGATATCCAGCAGGTATTTCCCTTTGCCCAGCTTCATCCCATTATTCCTAGCCATTCCCCTCAGATGGTTACTCCCTCCTTGATGCTGATATTATTATGAAAGGGCATTGGGAGGCTGGTGGAAGATGACAGGCAAACCTGATGCACAATGGTGATCCCAAAGCCACTTAATAGTAGTGGGAAATGATTATACTGTGTCTGAGTTGGAACAAGGGAGGCCAAGCTATTCTGTTTGCCCTCAGGACTTTCCACTGGGCTAGAGTATCAAAGTGACTTACAGTTGGGTTGGCACCAATCACAAGTATGCCAGTGTTTTCAGCTTCTTCTGAGCCCATTGCTTTTTTCTGGTCCCCCTTCAGGAGGTTTTCTGGTCACTGATGTTATGGCTAACACCGTCCACAGTGATTTGTGAAACATGCCTGCACTTATTGGGTGGTCATGTGACTGAGTGCACCTGTGAGGAGAGTTCCACAGTTACTTCAAAGCTACGGAAGCATGGATGAGTCATACCCAGGCTAACAATGCTTGCATTCACCATCAGATAATTACTACAGTACCATGTCCTGCTTGTTACCAGGAATGATATCAGTTCTTTCTGTCTGTCTGTCTCCTGGGTTGTTAACCACTTCACTGCTGAGCCTCTGCTTCAGCGTCCGTGCTATCTCTATTTAACTGAATGATGTCTCACTGGAATTTTTTTTTTTTTTAATAGAGATATACCTATCTCATAGAGCTGGAAGGGACCCTGAAAGGTCATCGAGTCCAGCCCCCTGCCTTTACTAGCAGGACCAAGTACTGATTTTTGCCCCAGATCCCTAAGTGGCCCCCTCAAGGATTGAACTCACAACCCTGGGTTTAGCAAGCCAATGCTCAAACCACTGAGCTATCCCTCCCCCACTAAGAAAGTGCCTGGTAGATGATGAGGCTTCACGGTATGAGTTTCATCTGACATACCTGCTTTTTAGGTGACAAATCTGAGGATAGATAATACAACAAAAATATCATAGTGCCACTTAATAAATCCATGGTATGCCCACACCTTGAATCCTGGGTGCAGTTCTGATCACCCCATCTCAAAAATATATATTGGCATTGGAAAAGGTACAGAGAAGAGCAAAAAAAATGATTAAGGGTATGGAACAGTTCCATATGGGGAGAGATTAAAAAGACTGGGATGGTTCAGCTTAGTCATCTCTTTTCCAAGGGGAGATATGATAGAGGTCTACAAAATCATGCATGGTGTGGAAAAAGTGAATAGGGAGGTGTTATTTACCTCGTCATATAACACAAGAACTAGGGGTCACCAAATGAAATTAATAGGCAACAAGTTTAAAATAAAAGGAAGTATTTCTTCACACAACACACAGTCAATCTCTGGCATTTGTTGTCATGGGATAATTTTGAAGGCCAAAAAGATAACTGGGTTCAAAAAAGAATTAGTTCAGTTCATGAAGGAGAGGACCATCAATGGCTATGAACCAAGATGGGCTGGGGATGCAACCCCAGGATCCAGATGCTCTTAAATCTCCAACTGCCAGAAGCTGGGACTGGATGAGAGGGGACAGATCACTCAACAGTTGCATGTTCTGTTCATTGCCTCTGAAGCATCTGGCACTAGCCACTGTCAGAGACAGGATATTGGGCTAGATGGACCATTGACCATATTGGGTCAGACCATTCTTATGTACATGGCGTACTGCTGGAGATACACAAAGTGTGTCAGACAAATGTATATATAGGGCAGCCCTGTAGGTGTGTTTTGCACACTTTGCATGGAAACGGAGGATAAATATGAATTAAGATGCACTTAGACACTCACTTTTGAAAATGTTTGGCCTTAATGAGAAGCTGGTGGTGTGGTGGAGTCAAAGGGTGATAACGGTGTCTGCTCACAGAAAGGAAAGGTGGTTTGCACGCATATTACACAAAGTTATGAGGATAGCGCCTTAGTAAGTAACCATAATGCTCAACAAACTGAGTACAAATTATAAAACCATCACAACACATAAGATAAGACACAGATTCAACCTTGCTCTTAAAATCAAATTACGCTTTTAACAACAGTCCAAAAAACAATAAAACTGAAATTACAAAAGTTATGAATAAGTAAATCCATTTAGGATAAAAGTGCCACAAAAGTCATAGATACCCAGCCCAGAAGGGACCATTGTGATTATCTAGTCTGACCTCCTGGATAACACAGGCCAGAGAACTTCCCCAAAATAATTCCTACTGCAGATCTTTTAGGAAAACATCCAAACCTGATTAAAAAATTGGCAGTTATAGAAAATCCACCACGACCCTCAGTAAATTGTTCCAGTGGTTAGCTACCCTCACTGTTAAAAAAAAATTTACACCTTATTTCCAGTCTGAATATGTCTAGCTTCAACTTCTAGCCACTGGATTGTGTTACACCTTTGTCTGCTAGATTGACAAGTCCATTATCAAATTTGTTCCCCATATAGGTACTTATAGATTGTAATTAAGTCACTTCTTAAGCTAAATACATTGAGTTCCTTGAGTCTATCACTATAAGGCAGGTTTTCTAACCCTTTAATAATTCTTGTGGCTCTTCTCGGAACCCTTTCCAATTTATCAACATCCTTCTTGAATTGTGGACACTAGAACTGGACATAGTATTGCGATCATCCCAATGCCAAATACAGATGTAATAGAACCTCTCTATTCCTACTTGAGAGTCCCCTGTTTATGCATCCAAGGATCGCTTTTGCCCACAGCATCACAGTGGGAGCTCATGTTCAGCTGATTATCCACCACACCCACCAAATCTTTTTCAGAGTCACTGCTTCCCAGGATAGAGTCCCCCATCCTGAAGAATGGCCTACATGCTTTGTTCCTAGGAGTATATATTTACATTTAGCTGTATTAAAATGCATATTGTTTGCTTGCACGCAACATACCAGGCGATTCAGATGACTCTGTATCAGTGACTTGTCCACTTCATTATTTACCACTCCCCAAATTTGTGTGTCATCTGCAAACTTTATCAGTGATGGTTTTATGTTTGCTTCCAGGTCATTGATAAAAATGTTAAATAGCGTAGGGCCAAGAACTGATCCCGGCTAGAAACATTGTCTGGGAGTGTAATGTAGTAAAATCTCATTCCGTGGGGAAGGTAGTGATGATGGAAAAGTGAGGGCAGTGTCATTTGATTAATAAAATTCTACAGAATCATAATTTCCATGATGTCACCCTCTGCAAGTGGCAGGGGGGATTCACTGCCCTCCCAGCTCCAGGTCCTTCGGTTGGTGGAAATTTTGATCATACGGTGTAGTCAGAAATGGGTCAAGTTGGGTATCATTAGTGTCAGCCTCCTCATGGAAACCATGAAAGAACTTCCCTGAACAATGAGAGGCAGCAGCTTCATTACATCACACAACGATGACATTCTTTGAGTAATTCTTTGCATGCTGGAGCATTTTTCCTGCAAGGTATGCAGATATCTCATCCTTCATGCAAGTATGAATTAGTAGCTTCTCCACTGTGACAATGGAAATGTTCACGGAGTCAATTATTTTGTATTGGACAGGTGCAATATCATATGTGTCAGACACGAGGTGGACTTCATCATAGGTCCAATATTTTCTCTGTAGCCTCAATAAGTGTTCAGGCAAATCTCAGCAGGCATTAACAATTTCTAGTTTGTCGAGAGCGTTTACCTCAGCCATACCATCTCTGATTGCTATGCTGAAAGGCCTCTGCTGGTGTAAGATACTGGTCACATTGTCAGTAGGTGCTGGTTTAGGAAGACCATGCAAGATGTGCATTAGTTTGCTTTTTGTGTGGCACATATGCATTGTTCCATCACATTCAAACATCAATCACGGGACCATGGAGAACTTGTACTTTCCCAAAGTCTTACAAAGTTCAACAATACACTGAGATCTGGACACGACCAGGAGATAAGCAAACAATGACCTGTCTGCATTTAGCGCTGGAATAGTATCTGCCATCCTCCTCTGACTTCTTTCCATTCAAGGACAGCTTTAGTTTGTTCTTCTTGATTGGAGCCCATAGACTGATGGAGTCTTGGATAATTCTTTGTGTGTTTAAGATTTCATACAAGTCGTGACCAGAGTATCCAGTCGACTGATCTCTTTAGCTGTCATTTCATTGAAAACTGCTTTTATCATGATATTAATGAGCTCTGGTCTGTCACATGCAAATGGGTTGCCAGTGCGACTAGGCTCATCCTGTAGCTTTAAAATTGCCCCCTCTTGGCATTTAACTTCACCTAATGAATCTAGATGGTGCTTGGTTATTTCTGGGGAAGAATTCCCAGCCATGGTTAATGTAAATATTGCCAGTAAAGCTGCCTTAATCAGCTAGTATAGGCTTTCCCATGCAGCCCCTAATGAATGGGGGTACATTGAGGGCCTGGCCAGAGAGGGAACATGGGCAGAGTACTTCTGGAGATCCCAGGATGGCATAACAGCCCCTTGGGAGCCATTATCAGACAATTCAAATAAGAGCAGCTTTGAGGCTGCTCTAACTTGTGCCATAGGTCAAACCAGCCATTAGCTGGCCCTGGTATAGAGTGATGTGTAGATTATGGAAATCCAACCCTTTAACCATCCCCTTAGCCCAATGGACTTCAGCCAGACTTGTGTTTCGAGATCTCAACAGGAGTTGTACTTCTCACTTTTCCACTAGAGGGCAGTTTTATCTTGTATGTTTTGTTTCATGGAATTGCAAATCTGATTCAGAATCATTAAAGAGACACAGTGAGTGAGGGAATACCATTCACTGGACCAACTTCTGTTGGTAAAAGAGATAAGCTTTCGAGCTACCACAGAGCATTACTCAGACAGGCAGAAAATCAGATACAAGCAAAGAACATCCTTTTTCTGGGAATTCTCTCATGCAGAGGAAGGAAAAAGCCTGTTGTCTGTCCTCACAAAACCTCTTCCACAACTCCTAAACATCAGTGTGATGGATGAATAATTTTAAATGAAAATGTGCTATCATGTGCCTACAAAATGTGGAGCTGGGAACAGGCATTCTGGAACTATTTTGAGTTTGGCTGATGTGCGGACAGAGACACAGAAGAATCATAGGCAATGTGAAATATTTTGCAAGGAAAGTATTTTTCTTCTGCTTCTGGATGTAAGCCCTATTACACAGAGCACACACGAGGAACCAGTTGATGAAAGGAAAGTGTTTGCAGATACGTCTATTTTGTATCCTATAGGTCTGACTCTCAAGACTGTAGATTCCAATCACTCTTACTCGGCATTTACACGGATATAATTCTATGGCATTCACAGCAGTTAATCTAGATTTGCAGCAGTGTAATTGAATTCAGAATATGGGTCAAAAGACAAAGACTTATTCTGTGTGGAGAAAGATCTCACCAAAAAGCTTTGGGATGGTCTAATGAAGTTCGTTAGAAAGAACTAAGCAATGATGGAGACGCTTAATTTCTTCCTGCCATGGAAAGTTGAAAGAGGTGTAATATAAATCTATAGATATTAACACTTCACAGCCCAACAGGTTTAAAAACAATTAACATCTACACGAATCAAAGTCTTGATTATAAAATACATAGTAATCTCAGGTTTAGGCAGAGTGGCTGCCTATAGGCTTGTCTGCATTGTAAAATGTTGTTGGGATGGGACCAATGCTTCAGCGTGTTTAGGTAACATGATGCTGAGCATGATTTGTCCTGATCTACACTGGCCACAAACTCATGGTCAGTGTCTTATCATAGAAATGTAGGGCTGGAAGGGACCTCGAGAGCACATCTATTCCTGCACTGAAGCAGGACAAAATAAACCAAGACCACCCCTTGTTCAACCTGTTCTTAAAAACCTCTGATGGTGGGGATTCCACAACCTCCCTTGAAAGCCTGTTCCAGAGCTTAACTACCCTGATGGTTAGGTCAGGTATTGGAAAAAACTTTCTATATCTCTCTTGCTGCAGATTTAGTCCATTACTTCTTGTCCTACCTTCAGTGGACATGGACAGCAATTGATCCCCATCCTCTTTAATAACAACCCTTAAAATATTTGAAGACTCTTATCAGGTCCCCCCTCCATCTTCTTTTTTCAAGACTAACAACCCAGGTTTTTTAATCTGTCCTCATAAATCAGATTTTCTAAACCTGTCATTTTTTGTTGCTCTCTGCTGGACTCTCTCCAATTTGTCCACATCTTTCTTAAAGTGTGGTCCCTAAAATGTACCCAGTACTCCAGCTGAGGCCTCACCAGTGCCGAGTGTAGCAGACGATTACTTCCTGTGTCTTACATATCACACTCCTGTTAATACACCCCAGCATGACATTAGCTTTTTTCACAACTGCATCACATCATCTGACTCAACAAACCACAGATGTGCTCAGACATGTGGTAGCTCTCTTTGAGGTAACTGATATTGGCTGGTGTGGTCTTGCTTTCTGCAATTATTTATATTACTGTAGTGCCAGTAAGGACCCGACCAAGATCAAGGTCTCACTGTGCTAGGTGCAGTACAAATACATAGAGATGGTGTCTGCTCCAAACAGCTTACAATCTAATTGGATAAAACAGAGAAATGGAATGTCCTCACTTGACAGCTGGGAAACTAAGGCACCAAATGGTTAAATAACTTGTCCAGGCTCTCTTTGGTAATCTGTAACAGTGCAGGGAAATTGAACCAAGCTCACCTGAGTCATTTCAGTGCCATACCTTCAGGGGATCTCTCCTCTCCCTCCTGAGGGTCTGTCTGAATCAGGTGTTCTCAGGTTAGACATTCCAGCTATGATGCACCTTTCTTGAGACTGCTTGCCAGAGGTCATCCATGGCTAGTGGCAAGGCCTTTGCATTAAGGCATCTTTGACCATTTTATCCTCTGTAGACATTTTCCCCAGCTCTTTTTGGATCATTTTCTCTGGCCCTCTTTTCTCTGGTTTGTTTTAATTTTTGATTCCTCCATGGAATATTCCAACTCCTGGTCTTAGAGAGGTTGAAAGTCAATCTAACAAGGATTCAGTTGAGTTGCTCACTGATTCATCGTGGTTAGATAGAAAAGGATTGTGGTGGAGTCTTCAATAGCATGGGAATTGCTGTTCTCCCTTTTTTGCTCCTGCCTGCCCTATAGTTCAGAGGGCAGGTATTAAGGATAGTACAAGCACAAAAGACCTTGCCAAAACAGTACTCCAATGTCATCAACACCCTGCCCAGTTTGCAGAACACTTGTATTCTACCATCCTCATTGTACATACTATGACAAAGTCAGGCTAGGCACCTGCAAGAGGGTGATGGAAGGCAGTATGTTAGCCCTAGAATGATAAAGGTTTTTTTTCCTATAAGCTGAGAATGGGTTACCTCAGGTCAATTAGGGACATCTGAGTCCAATTAGGGGCTGCCCGAGACCTTTAAAAGACCCTCCTCTGGTTAGAGAGGAGGAGGTGAGACAAGCTGCTGCAGGGCTGGTAGCAGCCTCTCACCCTGTTTCCCTGATGCCCTCTTCCCTACTGGGGGAAACCCCCAAAACGAAGTGTCTGTTTAGGGGAATGACTGACGGCCCAGGACCAACAGCAAGACACCACCACCCCAACAAAGGGAACAGGGAAAGATATTCCCCTTTTGTATATGTAAACTGGTTTCTTTTGGTTTGCTGGAGGAACCCTCTTTGGGCCTGCTGTGAGGCCTACCTTGAAAATACTGATAAAAGAATACAGAGGGGGAAGACAAACACTGTCTAGAGTGGGGCTGATTTAACCCAGGCGTTACCACCAACAGAGGGGGACGTGCAAAGTCTGACGAGACAGAGGAGGTGCCTTGCCACAATACCTGTACTTGGAGCATTCTTTATTAACAGATGATGGCAGTAATTTATTGTGTGTATTATGGTACTGGCGTAGAGGCCTCAATCAACACTGATGCTCTGCTGAGCTACACAGTGTACAGCACAGTCCCTGCCCCAAAGAGCTGACAGTCTAAATGGACCAGACAAATTCTGGGAATATGTCAGGATGCCAAGTCCTAGGAAAGAAGACATTGGAACAGGCTTTTTGCACTGCAGTGTGAGGGGAAAATTGGCTTTTGTCAGGAGAAGGAAGGATCAAGCCAAACCAAAACCCTGAAGGTGATCGAATTGGGAATCCTTTGTTCCAGGTGGGCCTTGAGTGGTTGATTGGAGGGAAGGCTTTGAGCTGGGCCACCTGCTTCGAGCCAGCAGCTTTATAAAGAGGCAGCCAGTTGCGAACAGAGTGAGCAGCGAACAGAGGACAGGCAAACAGAGGGAGTTCACCTGCGGGGATTTCGCACAGAGTGTTTTTGCCTTTCAGCTCCTGTGAGCAGTACATACAACATCTGAGGAGTCTCTTAGAAGGAAGACATGGCTAGTGAGTGATCAGCTGTTGTGCCCTGCTCAGAATGTGCCATGTTTGTCTTTCTCCCAGAGGACAGAAGCGACTTTGTCTGTACGAAGTGCAAGCTGGTCTGCATATTGGAAGAGAAGGTTAAAGGACAAGAGGACCAAGTATCAACCCTGCGTTGCATCAGAGAACATGAGGATTTTCTGGATAGAAGTCAGTGTTTGGTGCTGGAAGCACAACATGCTGAAGAATCAGAGTGCAGTGCAGAATGGGGAAGAATATTGGCACCATGTGACCTCCAGAAGAAGAAAGAGGAGAACCTATGTACCCCCAATGCAGATAGAGGTGTGAAACTGTTTTCAGGCTCTCTGCACAGGTACTACTGCGGAGAAGGATTTGGAAGAGCCCTCTGAGGGAAGGGATCAGAAGGAGCCCCCATCGACCAGAAGGCATGGGATGCATTGTCCTAGGGATGGGGGTTCCATGACCACCACTCCCAAGAGGAGGAGACGGGTGGTGGTGGTCGGGGACTTCCTCCTAAGGGAGATGGAGTCATCCATTTGCCAACCAGACTGGGAGACTCGAGAAGTGTGCTGCTTGCCTGGAGCTAGAATCTAGGATGTGACGGAGTGTCTGCCGAGACTGATCAAGACCTCGGACCGCTACCCCTTTCTACTTCTCCATGTGGGCACCAATGATACTGCCAAGAATGACCTTGAGCAGATCACTGCAGACTACATGGCTCTGGGAAGAAGAATAAAGGAGTTTGAGGTGCAAGTCGTGTTCTTGTCCATCCTCCCTGTTGAGGAAAAGGCCCAGGTAGGGACCGTTGAATTGCGGAGGTGAACACGTGGTTACACAGGTTGTGTCGGAGAGAGGGCTTTGGATTCTTTGACCATGGGATGTTGTTCCGGGAAGAAGGATTGCTAGGAAGAGATGGGATCCACCTAACGAAGAGAGGGAAGAGCATCTTCACAGGCAGACTTGCTAACCTAGTGAGGAGGGCTTTAAACTAGGTTCGCCGGGGAATGGTAACCCAGAGGTAAGTGGGGGAGTGGGATACTGGGAGGAAACACAAGGAGGAAGGTACAAGACAGGAAGCCTCGTGATTCATACTGGGAAAGTAGGGCAATCGGCTAGTTATCTTAGTTATCTTAGGTGCATGTACACTAACAGCATATATGGCAGGCGACCAGCTTGGCTTAACTGTGAAATCTTCGGTGAGCTTAAACTCAAAAAGGAAGCTTATAAGAAGTGGAAATTTGGACAGATGACTAGAAAGGAGTATAAAAATATTGCTCGAGCATGCAGGGGTGTAATCAGGAAAGCCAAGGCACAATTGGAGTTGCAGCTAGCAAGGGATGTGAAGGGTAACAAGAATGGTTTCTACAGGTATGTTAGCAACAAGGTGGTCAGGGAAAGTGTGGGACCCTTACTGCATGGGGGAGGCAACCTAGTGACACATGATGTGGAAAAAGCTGAAGCACTCAATGCTCTTTTTGCCTCTGTCTTCACAGACAAGGTCAGCTCCCAGACTGCTGCACTGGGCAACACAGTATGGGGAGGAGGTGAGCAGCCTTCAGTGGTGAAAGAACAGGTTAAGGACTATTCAGAAAAACTGGACATGCACAAGTCCATGGGTCCAGACCTAATGCATCCAAGGATGCTGAGGGAGTTGGCTGATGTGATTGCAGAGCCATTGGCCATTATCTTTGAAAATTCGTGGCGATTGGGGGAGGTCCAGGATGATTGGAAAAAGGCAAATATAGTGCCCATATTTAAAAAAAGGGAAGAAAGATTCCAGGGAACTACAGACTGGTCAGCCTCACTTCAGTCCCCGGCAAAATCATGGAGGAGGTCCTCAAGGAATCCATTTTGAAGCACTTGGAGGAGAGGAAGGTGATCAGGAACAGTCAACATGAATTCACCAAGGGCAAGTCATGCCTGACCAACCTGATTGCCTTCTATATGAGATAACTGGCTCTGTGGATATGGGGAAAGCAGTGGATGTGAAATATCTTGACTTTAGCAAAGCTTTTGTTACGGTCTCCCACAGTATTCTTGCCAGCAAGTTAAAGAAGTATGGATTGGATGAATGGACTATAAGGTGGATAGAAATCTGGCTAGATTGTCGGGCTCAACAGGTAGTAATCAATGGCTCGATGTCTAGCTGGCAGCTGGTATCAAGCGGAGTGCCCCAGGGTTCGGTCCTGGGGCCGGTTTTGTTCAACATCTTTATTAATGATCTGGACGATGGGATGAATTGCACCCTCAGCAAGTTTGTAGATGACACTAAGCTGGGGGGAGACTTAGATACGCTAGAGGGTTGGGATAGGGTCCAGAGTGACCTAGACAAATTGGAGGATTGGGCCAAAAGAAATCTGATGAGGTTCAACAAGGACAAGTGCAGAGTCCGGCACTTAGGATGGAAGAATCCCATGCACTGCTACAGGCTGGGGACCGACTGGCTAAGCAGCAGTTCTGCAGAAAATGACCTGAGGATTACAGTGGACGAGAAGCTGGATATGAGTCAACAGTGTGCTCTTGTTGTCAAGAAGGCCAACGGCATAATGGGCTGTATTAGTAGGAGCTTTGCCAGCAGATCGAGGGAAGTGATTATTTCCTTCTATTCGGCACTGGTGAGGCCACACCTGGAGTACTGCGTCCAGTTTTGGTACCCACACTAGAGAAGGGATGTGGACAAATTGGAGAGAGTCCAGCGGAGGGCAACAAAAATGATTAGGGGGCTAGGGCACATGACTTATGAGGAGAGGCTGAGGGAACGGGTTATTTAGTCTGCAGAAGAGAAGAGTGAGGGGGGATTTGATAGCAGCTTCAACTACCTGAAGGGGGGTTCCAAAGAGGATAGAGCTAGGCTGTTCTCGGTGGTGGCCCTGATGGCAGAACAAGAAGCAATGGTCTGAAGTTGCAGTGGGGGAGGTCTAGGTTGGATATTAGGAAAGACTATTTCACTAGGAGGGTGGTGAAGCACCGGAATGGGTTACCTAGGGAGGTGGTGGAATCTCCATCCTTAGAGGTTTTTAAGGTCAGGCTTGACAAAGCCCTGGCTGGGATGATTTAGTTGGTGTTGGTCTTGCTTTAAGCAGGGGGTTGGACTAGATGACCTCCTGAGGTCTCTTCCAACCCTAATATTCTATGATTCTATGATTCTAAATGATGGGGTACTCTGGCAATGTGACCTCTTCCAGCCACCAGCACCTTACAGGCTGATTGTGTCCCTAGAGGATAGGCCAAACAACCATTTCTTGGCTTCTGAAAATGTAGGCATCTGTGTTTCTGCTAAAATGATCTGCAGCGTGAAGTGAAATGGTCAAATTCAACTGTATTCCCATCCCGTGAGCCCACGGGAGCTGTTGTATCCTTAGAAGGATTTCCCCCTGGGGGAGGATAGGTGCTGTTTCCACTGAGACCTGCCCTTGTGGGGGCTTTTGGCTACAGACACAGCTTGAAAATGTGACCAGGTGTCAAGGCTGAATCCCAACTCTGTCATTCCGAGTGCAGAAGTGGGGCCCGCAAGGATTTTAAAAATTAATACTTGCCACTCCAGGTTTGTATTTAACTCCCAAAGTTACAACTTTTCTCTGACCTTGGCTTGGTAAACGCTGCCACCACCCAAATGCAAAAAAACAAAACAAAACACCTTTTGAACCCAGGAAGGAGCACTTGGGAATTCCTCCCTGTGGGGTACCCTCAAACCCTTTCACCCCCGAGAAAGGAAACAAAGGAAATTAGCTGTGGCTGCCAGCTATTCAAACAACATGCACAAACCTCTTAATACACCAAAAATCCAATCCTGTTCTTAAAAAAGGTAAATTTTATTAAAAACAAAAAGAAAGAAAATACATCTGGAATTTAGGCTTTTGCTAGATTTTAAAAGAGCAATTCCAAAAATCAAGCACTCAAAATAGCTTTCTTGGGGGTTCAGCTTACAGGTTATAAGCAAACAAAAGCATCTGGGGTTAGCACAGAGGAGTCCACAAGCCAATAAGAAATAAAAGAAATAACCCTAATCGTGTCTGTGACGGGTTGGATCACAGAAACCCCCTTGGGACTGCCACCTAATGTGCCTAGACTACCTCTGAGCCCGTTTTTCCTGCCAGCTTGGGACTCCAGTACCTTGCCTTGTTTGAGCCAGACACGCTTGCGTGCTGCAAACACAGATCCAAATCTGAACCACGTCCCCCACAAACTGCAGGCTTAACTGAAAACACCTTAAGAAGTGCTCCTGTCTCCAGCACTCAGATACCCAGCTCCCAATGGGGTCCAAACCCCAAATAAATCCATTTTACCCTGTATAAAGCTTATACAGGGTAAACTCATAAATTGTTTGCCCTCTATAACACTGATAGAGAGACATGCACAGCCATTTGCCCCCCCCACCCCTCAGGTATTAATACATACTCTGGGTTAATTAATAAGTAAAAAGTGATTTTATTAAAGTAGGATTTAAGTGGTTCCATGTAAAGACAGACAGAACAAAGTACATTACCAAACAAAATAAAATAAAACACGCAAGTCTAAGCCTAATACAGTAGGAAACAATGCAGGTAAATCTCACCCTCAGAGATGTTCCAATAAGCTTCTTTGACAGACTAGCCTCCTTCTAGTCTGGGTCCAGCAATGACTCACACCCTTGTAGTTACTGTCCTTTGTTGCAGTTTCTTTCAGGCATCTCCTTGGGGTGGAGAAGCTATCTCTTGAGTCAGCTGAAGACAAAAATGGAGGGGTTTTCCAAGGGGCATATATAGTCTCTCTTGTGGGTGGAAACCCCTCTCTCTCCCTCTGTAGAATCCAGCTACAAAATGGAGGTTTGGAGTCACATGGGCAAGTCACATGTGCATGCATGACTCAGTTTTCTACAGGACATTCCCAGGAAACTCAGATGTGGATTTGCATCTATCAAGGTCCATTGTTAACCAAGTACTCCCAATTACTTGAATAACCCCTTCACACTGTGTTGACCAAATCTGCTTTAGGTGCTTTCTACAGCAAACACTTTAAATACAAGCATAGAGCCAATGCTCATAACGTCAGATATAAAAATGATGCATGCATACGAATAGGATGAATACATGCAGAAGAACATAACCTTTGCAAAGATATGTTACATGGCATATTGAGCATAAAACATATTCCAGTTATGTCATATTTACACTCATAAGTATATTTCTATAAAGCATTATGGGGTGCAACGTCACATCATCTTTTTAGACATTCCCTAATTTTACTTACATATCTGAGGCTCCAGATAAGTAGGTTTGAGGTATGAATTGATAATCTATAATCCTACCTGACTTAAAGCTGGTTACAGCATTACTGCCCGTGTCCCTGCAGCCCAGAGAACAACAGACAAAGGGAAAGTTTCTTTCCCAATTTTAAAAAGTTCTACCTTCCCATTGGCCCTTTTGGTCAGGTGCCCACTTTTTTTTTCTTTACCTGGGGGACTTTTTAACCCTGTACAGGTAAAGCAAGTAAAGAACAGCTACCAAGAGGATTTTATAGCTAATTGGCTGGCTGGGTATCCATCAAAGGGAGCTATCCCTCCTTTATTTATCACACGCTCCCCAAATCACAGACGGTGCTGGCCAGCCTGGTTCAGGTCGGGTCCACACTGGCTGGGATTTCTTCTTGGAGGTTTAGGAAACAGAGTTAATAAGATACATGCACCTCTAATTTTACTAATAATTACATGAAGAACTAAACAGTACTTTTTACATTTCAAGGACTACAATGACTTAGAATGCAGGGACATTTTTACCCGGCTGATTCTGTTAGTCTCTTTAACTGTATGAAGCCACTTCAGTGCAGCATGGTCAGTCTGCAGGTGGAACTGCCGTTCCCAAATGTATGGGCATAGCATCTCCAGAGCATACACAATGGTGTAACATTCTTTTTCTGAAACTGACCAGTGGCTTTCCCTCTCAGAAAGTTTTTTTGCTGAGAAACACGATTGTTGATCCGGTTCTTCCTGCATTAAAACTGCTCCCACACCACACTCGGACGCATCTGTGGTTACGACGGATGGTTGGTTGAAGTCCGGGGCCCTGAGTATAGGGTCAGACATAAGGGCCGCCTTAAGCTGGTTAAAGGCTTTGACACTTCTCAGTCCACTGAACTGCATTTGGTTGATTTTTGGTGTCCTAAGAGGTTTGTGCATGTTGTTTGATTAGCTGGTAGCCACAGATAATTTCCTTTTGTTTTCTTTCTCAGCTCTTCCCTGGGGGAGGAGAGGGGTGGGGGGAAAGGGCTTGAGGGTACCCCACAGGGAGGAATTCCCAAGTTCTCCTTCCTGGGTTCAAAGGGTTGGGTTTTTTTGCATTTGGGTGGTGGCAGCCAATGTCAGAGAAAAGCTGTAACCTTGGGAGTTTAATACAAGCCTGGAGTGGCAAGTATTAATTTTTTAAATCCTTGCGGGCCCCACTTCTGCACTCGGAGTGACAGAATTGGGATTCAGCCTTGACACCAGGTCTTAATAGGACTCTTGCCAGTGGAGGCTGCCTAGAGGTTGTGCTGAATCACTGGGGCAGAGCTGGTTGCAGGGTCCCAGGGGAGTGAGGATGGTGGTTACCTCATGCCATCACACCACCACACTAGGTGAGCTTTCCACTGCTGGCAGCTCGAAGCCCTGGGATGCGCCTGTGTGGGCCAGCAAACCCAGGAGTATACTAAATTGTGCAGCTCTTCACCCCTCCCCCCTTCTTGCTTCCTGCGGAATGATCCGGATGACAAACATGGTGCCATCAACCAGGAAAGATTGAGGCAAAGCATAAAAAAAGGCAGAGGACCTAAGGCAGATGCCACCCCCAGCCCCTCAATGGCCTCCTCACTTGGGTGCCTGGAATTTCATTCTCCACTCATTCTTTCCCTCTGGGAACTTCTTATGAGGATTAGGACCTAAGAGGAACAAGAAGGACCAAGCCAGAAAAGGCCATGACTAAGCACTGCCTGTGCTGAAGGAACATCTGAGATCACCTCCCAGAGGATCCTATGCCAGGTGTGTGGGTCCCACCTTGGCAGGAAGATTTTTGGAGGGAAAACTCCAAGGGATCCATGCAGGAAGATTGGTATCTCCGGGGAATATAGTTCTGCCTTTATTCTTTCCACTCCCCATGGGTTTGATCCCAGCTGGCCAGTCTCCTCTAGTGGTACATTTAATTCTGATGCTGGTTTGGTTCACCTCACCCTCAGCTTTTGCACTGTGACTCCTGGCTGGCTCCTTCATCTTCCACTGCTGCCTCCTCCTGGTCCCTTCCCCATCTCCTTAGTCTTTTCTCCTCCCCACCCCCGCGATCAGATAGATCAGATAGAAGACTGTTTATAATGTAGGGTGGGGCAAAGCTTCCTTCTCTCTCTTTCTCAATCAATCATCCAACCAGTCAAGACAAAAACCTGGAGAGGATGAGGAACAGCAGATAAAGTTTCTGGTTCACACTGTGAGGAGGGGAGATAGAGAGGGACTGTTTCCCTGTAGACCTTCAACTGTGGGAGGGAAAGGGGTGAGCTGGAGTCCCCTTACCCGGCTGTGGAAGAGGGGTCCACCCCAGGTGAAACTGGAGCAGGGAATTTTAAAGGGCTTGCTGAGAAAGTGGGTGAGAGTGGCTCAGTTATAGGGTCCCATTGTTAGATGGACTCCTTAATGTGCAGGCTGCCACTAGCAGAAAGAATATCTGAGCTAACTCTTCAGGGGACCCTACACCTCGTATGCTGGTTTACTCACTGCGGAGAGAGACAGTGGCTCTGCCTCTCAGCTCCCCTAGCTCCCTTTCCCCCATATCTCTTATTCGGGCCCTTGGTGGTGCTGTTTTTGTGATTACTCGGTGCCTTTTATCCTGTGTTCTCAGAACCTACAGACATTGAGTTACGCTGTATCTCCACTGTAATGTGTATCTGTTCCTGTTCCTAGGGGAGTCTGAGCTACAGAGGTGTGTTAGCATTCACTGAGTTTTTTCAGAAGGTGGGTTGCAGAACCAGGGCTAGAAACCTGTATCAATAAAAGATTGGTTTGTGTGGGGAATCTAAGGGTGGTGTTGCTGTGTTATTAAGGGCTCTAAGTTGAAACACCCATCATCCAAGAAGCACTGAGGGCTTCCCCATTCTTCAGTCCTCAGCTCTGTTTTATCTATTGCCTTTTCTCTTTTTCTGGTACAAGAGAAAAAGAAGAAGTGTTCCACATTTCACACTTCCATTCTTATATTCCAGGATTTGCACCAGGAAGTGTCCTCTCCCTCTGTCATCAGTGGGGAATTCCCTCAGTGAATTGGTCTGCCTTCAGATCCTAAGCCACAGGTTCTGCTCTTGGCCCTTTAATGTCTTGGAAGGAGGCCTACTCCTGGGACTAAGAGAGGCATTTGATTTTCTATTCCCCTCCTCAGACCTTGTGTCAAATCAGAGTGGATAAAGAAGTCGCTGTCCTGGATGCCCCCAGCCAGCCTCAGAGTTCCTGCCCTCCCACTCCTGAATCTTGCCTTGTAACAATGTGTGGACCCACCCAGTCATACCTGATCTTCTCCAGAGCTCAGGTCCCCTATCTCTTCCACATGTTCTTGAACCTCATTGTCATGGAAGATGTCAGAGGAAGGTTTCACCCTCAGGGTTGCACATATGTTCACTAGTAGCCACAAGCTCTAATCAAGAAGCTTAATCATGAGTCTGCTGATCTTTTCTTAGTCACATATGTACAGGCATCCTACTCCCTTTAATTGTTTCCCATCATGTCTGAGTTTGTTTCGGCCAGGTTGAACAGAGGTCTGAAATTTCCCTCTCTGAGGTCTGGTTTCAGATGTCTTGGCCTTCTCAGGGTTATTCCTACCAGTTCTTATACCTCCACGTTTTTCTGCTTTTGGAGGAGACCACTTGCAGAGACATTTTCCCTCGACTGGACTTCCCTTCTCCAGAGTCTGGGTGGATAAGCATTAACATTTTCCCTGCATCTAATGACTGAGGATGTAGCTCATTTAAATGATGAAACCTGTCTGGTGCACTGGAGAATGAAGGTTTGTTGTTTAACTCCCCATTCTTTCAATTTCTCATCAGACAAGCTGGTGTATCAGTTGCCTCAGGAGTTCCTCCCAAAATGTTTTTGAAAAACGTGATTGAGCCCATGGTCTTGCTGTACCAGCCTCTATCCAAATGTATCCTATTCCCTTGAAAATAATTGTATCTATCTGTCTTACTTATACGGGTCCCACTGCACAGTATCTGAGCACCGCACAATCTTTCGTGTATTTTTCTACACTCTCTGGATGAAATCCTGGACCCCTCAAAGTCAATAGCAAAACTCCCATTGACTTACATGGAGCTAGGATTTCACCCTCTGTATGGAGTGAGCCATTAAGTTTAACTTAATTTTTGAGGACAAGATTGTCTCTTTCCTAGACCCAGAGTAGGGTCTATGGCTACCTTGTCCCTATCAGTCATTGGTTAAAGCCACATACTAACTTTGAGTTGTGAACAGATGGGTAAGGTTCCACCTGTGCCAATTAAGGGCTGCTCTAGCCAAGGTATTTCCACTTAGGCTGAGAGGGCTGAGATCATTACACGGGAAATTTGTAAACTCAGTTATGGTCTTTTTATCTCCCTTTCCCAAGTAAAAATAGATGGTAGAGGCAAACTTAGCTTCTAAAGTTGTCTATGCTGTTTCTTATCTAAGCCCTTCTTCATACGGGACTGCTTGCTACATCTGCTTGTAGCTTGGAATTTTTCAGAGGATGGGAGAAGAGGGGGACAAATGACAAGGAGAAATTATTCACCAGTAATTCAGTTAGTCAGAGTCTCTCCTCTTCTCCCATCCTGAATGCCTGCCTCCCTCCCTCCTCCCCTTTTGGTATGGGGAATCCTACCTGGGTTGGGACTTTATGGCTTTAAAACTCACTGAGGAGCTGGTGGGTGCAGCTTGCCTTATATCCTCTGGCTTTCTCTATTCTTTGCCTCTATGTTTCCTGGCTGATGTCCCTATAATGTTTGTAACCTGGAATGTTGTGCAGGATGGGAGAAGAGCAGGGAGACTGACAAACTGAATGACCAGTCATCATTTTCCAATCATTAAGATTCGGATTTATCTTCAGATTCAATATTAATGGAGCAGTTTACATCTCGCAGCTATTGTTTCTTGTGTCTGCAGCCTCAGGCTTACAGTCAGAAGGGTTTTTTTTACAATCATAAGGGTTGAAATTTCTTGGGCCAGATTCCTCCCTTGGTGTAAACTGGGTACCCTCCACCAATTTCAATGGTATTACACTGATTTACACCACCTGAGCATCTGACCCTTGAATTTTTCTATAAAATGAAAACTTCAATTCTGCAGAAAGTGATGGAACACGGGAGAACTGCAGGTCCCCAGTTGTGTGTACCAGCTCAATCTGACCATGCCTCTCTTCATCCAAAGATCAGGTACAGTGCAGGAAGAAGTACTTTGCACTTTGAGCTGGAGATGTAACATTCAGCTTGGGTAGATCTATGGGCACTAGCTATGATGGAGCTAGTGTGCTCAATATAGAAGCATAGCTGTGGCGGCATAGGTGGCTGGTTGGACTAGCTGCCCAAGTATGTACCTAGGTCCGCAGTGGTATTGTACTTGGGGCAGCTAGTTTGTCCCACTGCTTGTGCTGCCATGGCTATGATTCTGTTTTTAGCACACTGGCTCAATCAGCACCAGCACAGGTACGTCTACCCAGGCTGGAAATTACACCTTCCAGCTCCAGTGCAGAGATACCTAGAGTGGAAGCTTCCCCTACACTGCCCTGCCTGTCTGTCTCCACAGTGAACTTGAGGGGCCATATCTCAGAGTGGTGCTGAAATGGTAATTCATGACTCTGGCTTATTGAGACCTCTTGGCTAGGACAGCCACAAAGGTGCCAATTTAATCCAGTTGTGCTGCTGATTTTTGTGATATATGGATACTTGTGCCCTGGACTGAACTAGCCAATTTATAGCTTGCTTGTATGAGAGATGACATAAAGGACCAGATCCTCAGCTGGTGATAATCAGTATGGCTCCATTAGTGTCAGTGGAGTTGGACAAATGTACATCCACTGAGAGTCAGGCTCCTAATTGTCAGAATGTAAAATTGGCCAGAAAATGATGCCTACAGTCGTAGATGAATCTTAGCCTGAGTGAACTTGCTTTTTTCTCTTGTGGGCAAAACAATGAATCCGAGTAGAAATGTGCATTAAATCCATTTAGGATGCAGTCCAGCATTCCTTTAGGGACTTTAGCTGAGTTAAGATCTGCAGGAATCAGCCCTTTCTTTGGAAGCTGTTTTAGGAAATTATCCTCAGGGCTAATTACACAGTTAGCCCTGGTCTACACTACAGGGTTAGGTCGAATTTAGCCGCTTTAGGTCGATTTTATAATGAATGCATCTACACAAGCAACCCCATTCCGTCGACCTAAAGGGCTCTTAAAATCGACTTTTGTACTCCTCCCCGGTGAGGGAAGTAGCACTAAAATCGACCTTGCTGGGTTGAATTTGGGGTAGTGCAGACGCAAATTGACGTTATTGGCCTCCCGGAGCTATCCCAGAGTGCTCCAATGTGACCACTCTGGACAGCACTTTCAACTCCGATGCACTAGCCAGGTACACAGGAAAAGCCCAGGGAACTTTTGAATTTCATTTCCTGTTTGGTCAGTGTGGCGAGCTCAGCAGCACAGGTGACCATGCAGTCCCCCCAGAATCGCAAACGAGCTCTAGCATGGAGCGAACAGGAGACACTGGATCTGATTGCTATATGGGGAGAAGAATCTGTGGAGGCAGAACTCCGATCAAAAAGAAGAAATGCTAATATATATGCCAAAATCGCACAGGGCATGATGGCCAGAGGCTACAACAGGGACAAACAGCAGTGCCGTGTGAAAGTCAAGGAGCTCAGGCAAGCCTACCAAAAGACAAAGGAGGCAAACAGTCGCTCTGGGTTAGAGCCCCATACATGCCGCTTCTATGATCAGCTGCATGGCATTCTGGGGGGACCCTACCACTGCCCCACCACTGTCCGTGGACACCTGCAAGGCGGGAGTCTCCCACAACACGGAGGAGGATTTTGTGGATGAGGAGGAGGAGAATGCGCAGCAGGCAAGCAGTGAATCCGTTCTCCCTGGCAGCCAGGACCTTTTCATTACCCTGGAGCCAATACCTTCCCAAGGCGGGATCCCCGACTCTGAAGGCAGAGAAGGCACCTCTGGTGAGTGCACATTTGTAACTACAGTACAGGGTTTAAATGCAATAGTGTTTAATGTTTGATTTGCCTGAAGACTTGGGATGCATTCGCGGCCAGTACAGCTACTGGAAAAGTCTGTGTCTGGGGATGGAGAGGGAATCCTCCAGGGACATCTCCATGAAGCTCTCCTGGAGGTACTCTGAAAGGTTTCTGGGGAGGGCTGCCTTATTTCGTCCTCCACGGTAGGACACTTTACCACGCCAAGCCAGTAGCAAGTAGTCTGGAATCATTGCAGCACAAAGCATGGCAGCGAATGGTCCTGGGTTTTGGTCGCATTCAAGCCACATTTGGTCTATATCTTTCTGTGTTAGCCTCAGGAGAGTGATATCATTCATGGTCACCTGGTTGAAATAGGGGAATTTTTGTAAGGGAACAGTAAAAGGACCCCGTTCATGCTGGGCTGTTTGTGCTTGGCTAAAAGGGATCATCCCTGAGAATAGCCACGCGGGGAGAGGGGTGAAGGGATCATCCCAAATAGCCAGGTGGAGGGGTGGGGGGAGGTGTGTGCTGCACTTCCACCCGAAAACCGCAGCCCCTCCTTTTAAATGGCAAACCCAACCGGCATTGCTTGCTATGGGAAAGGAGGGCACTGCAGTTTGAAAACATTCCCAAATGTTATGAAGGCGTTAGAAGCCAAACCCGCGTACCCTTTGGCTTACCATGGCTGCCTGGAAACTGAATTCTGTTGCCCAGCCGTGTGTGATGTGTCACCATACCGGCAGGTGCTCAATATAAAAGGCAAAATGCAACCTTGTACTTAAAGCACATGTGCTGTCTGCTGTGAATTGCTTGATTCACTGTGAAAGAGTCTCCCTTTTGTTCTCAGAAATGTATCATCTTAAATTTTACTCTCTTTTTATCCCCCTGCAGATGCAATGTTTCTATGCTCCTCCTATCAGCTCCGTCCCTGAGGTTATCGCAGATTAGAAGGCAAAAAAAACCGCACTCGCGATGACATGTTTTCCAAGCTCATGCAGTCCTCCCACACTGATAGGGCACAGCTGAATGCATGGAGGCATTCAGTGGCAGAGTCCAGGAAAGCATTACATGAGTGCGATGAGAAGAGGCAGAATGCAATGCTGAGGCTAATGGGGGAGCAAATGGACATGCTCAGGCATCTGGTGTAGCTGCAGGAAAGCCAACAAGAGCACAGACCGCCGCTGCATCCACTATACAACTGCCTGCCCTCCTTCCCAAGTTCCATATCCTCCTCACCCAGACGCCCAAGAACGCGGTCGGGGGGAGGCTCTAGGCACCCAGTCACTCCACTCCAGAGGATGGCCCAAGCAACAGAAGGCTGTCATTCAAACAGTTTTGATTTGTAGTGTGGCTACAATAAGCAATGTGGCCTTGTCCTTTCCTCCTCCCCTCCTCCCCCAGCCCACCCGGGCTACCTTATCAGTTATCTCCCTTTTTTTTAATTAATAAAGAAAGAATGCGTGGTTTCAAAACAATAGTGACTTTATTTCCTTTGCCAGCTGTGATCGAAGGGGGGAGGATGGTTGGCTTACAGGGAATTAAAATCAACAAAGGGGGTGGATTTGCATCAAGAAGAAACATACACAACTGTCACACCGTAGCCTGGCCAGTCATGAAACTGGTTTACAAAGCCTCTCTGATGTGCAGCGCACCTATCTGTGCTCTTCTAATTGTCCTGGTGTCTGGCTGTTCAAAATTGGAAGCCACGCGATTTGCCTCAACCTCCCACCCCACCATAAACATCTCCCCCTTACTCACAGATATTATGGATCACACAGCAAGCAGCAGTAATAATGGGAATATTGCTTTGGCTGAGGTCTGATCTACTCAGCAAACAGCGCCAGCGCTTTTAAACGTCCAAAGGCACATTCTACCACCATTCTGCACTTGCTCAGCCTATAGTTGAACTGCTCCTTACTACTGTCCAGGCTGCCTGTGTATGGCTTCATGAGCCATGGGAACAAGGGGTAGGCTGGGTCTCCAAGGATAACAATTGGCATTTCAATATCCCCAACAGTAATTTTCTGGTCTGAGAAGTAAGTCCCTTCTTGCAGCTGCTCAAACAGCCCGGAGTTCCTAAAGATGCGAGCGTCATGCACCTTTTCCAGCCATCCCACATTGATGTCGGTGAAACATCCCTTGTGATCCACCAGTGCTTGCAGCACCCTTGAGAAGTACCCCTTGCGGTTTATGTACTGGTTGGCAAGGTGGTCCGGTGCCAAGATAGGGATATGCGTTCCATCTATCGCCCCACCACAGTTAGGGAAACCCATTGCAGCAAAGCCATCCACTATGACCTGCACATTTGCCAGAGTCACTACCCTTGATAGCAGAATGTCAGTGATTGCACTGGCTACTTGAATCACAGCAGTCCCCACAGTAGATTTGCCCACTCCAAATTGATTCCCGACTGACCAGTAGCAGTCAGGCGTTGCAAGCTTCCACCGAGCTATCGCCACTCGCTTCTCAACTGTCAGGGCAGCTCTCATCTTGGTATTCCTTCGCTTCAGGGCGGGGGAAAGCAACTCAGAGTTCCAGGAAAGTGGACTTACGCATGCGAAAGTTTCGCAGCCACTGGGAATCATCCTATACCTGCAACACTATGCGGTCCCACCAATCTGTGCTTGTTTGCCAGGCCCAGAATTAGCGTTCCACTGTATCAACCAGCCCCACTGCTGCCATGATGTCCCAATTGCCACATCCCATGCTTTCAGGAACATCTGTGTCCATGTCCTCCTCACAATCATCCTCGTGCTGCCGTCTCTTAGCCCGGTTCTGCACATACTGCAGTATAATGCGCGAAGTGTTTACAATGCTCACAACAGCAGTGGTGAGCTGAGCGGGCTCCATGCTTGCTGTGCTATGGCGTCTGCATGGGTAACCCAGGAAAGAAGGCGCAAAATGATTGTCTGCAGTTGCTTTCACAGAGGGAGGGAGGGAGGGAGGGAGGGGAGACTGATGACATGTACCCAAAACCACCCGCAACAATGTTTCCCCCCCCCCCAATCAGGCATTGGGAGCTTAACCCAGAATTCCAATGGGCAGAGGAGACTGCGGGAACTGTGGGATAGCTTCCCACAGTGCACCGCTCTGTGAGTCGATGCTAGCCACAGTAGTGAGGACGCACTCTGCCGACTTAATGCACTTAGTGGGGACATACACAATTGACTGTATAAAATCGATTTCTAAAAATCGGCTTTTATAAAATCGACCTAATTTCGTAGTGTAGACTTACCCTTAGGGTAATTCTTGGGCAGAGGGCTCTGCCAGCCACTGAAACATCTGGAACTAGATATTGTTAGAGACAGGATTCCAGACTAGGCTTAATTATTTTACTTTGGCAATTTCAAATTTTGACTGTAATGAATATTTGGCTTATGAGACGTCTAAACAATTTGTCTGAAACTTTGGCAAAATGTATCAGAGAACCTTCATTCTGATAAAAATCTTTTAACGTTAATCAGCTGGAATTTATTAACAGCAAATTACTTCCCATGATAGTTATAATGCCTTTCCAGAGAAAAAGGTCATGTGCTTCTGTTTCCTAAATATTTGATTTCCCAGCACATAAAGGCTTGCAATTTCACTGTGTATTTTCAGTTCTATAAAGAAATTTGAGAGATTTGTATGAAAGTTGCTGTATAAAATACAAATTATTATTATTACTGTTATTTGACTGTAATTAGGAAGCTGTCCATCGGGTAGGAAAGGTTGTTATGTAAATATAATAAAATAAAATAAAATTAACATATTGTTATTAGTTTACTTTATTTGTATAGTTCTAATGGTGTGGTTTAGACATTTTGAATACAGGACCCAAGACACAGTTCAAGCCCTGATGAACTTACAAATTAAATATCCAGCCATTTTAGGCTATAGCAGGTTTTCTCTTTACAATCACCACCATTCCTGAGCTGGGGAAATACTAGAGAGATGTTTTACTTTCCTCTTCACCCACCCCCGCCTCAGCAAACCATTTTGGAAATCAGAACAATGGCAAACTAGCTCCTGTAATGTGTAAATTAAGTATCAATTTAAACTTAATTGGAAATGGTAGCAAACCACTCTGAAACCACAGCTAAAATCACCTTGTTCATGCTTGCCAGTGGATGTGATGTAACTACTGTAAAAGCAAGAACTGGGCAGGGTTTCAAACACCAACAACCATTTCCATCACTGTGCGAATGGGGGAGGAAAAAGCCTCAAGGGCCTAGTCCTTTTCCTCTAATCATCTTCTGATTTCTGACAATCCCACCCCTCCACTGTCACGTGACATGGCCAAACTCCATGTTGCATTTTCCCCCCAGCCATGCAATCTTGGCTGTTTATCCAGCCACGTCATAATAGACATTAGGAAATGGGTGTGGCCTAGAGGATGGAGCAGAGCACAGAAAACTGAGTCACAGATGTAAATTCTGTTCATGGCTCTACTATGGACTTCCTGTGTGTCCTTGAGCTATCCATTTTAATCTTCCTGTGGCTCAGTTTCCCTGTCAATAAAATGGGGAAATGCTTACCTCATGTGAGAGGAGTATGAACTAATTAATGCCTGTAATGCACATTGAAATCCCCAGATAGCAGGTCTAACAGAAGTATGAACTGTTATTTCTCATGTGATTTCTGGTGCTCCTTACCTGGGAATGGACTAGAAACACTAAGGAAACAGACTTCCTTCTCTTATTTTGATGCTTTTACTCCTGGTTCCTAGACAGAACTCAGAATTACAGAAGCTTGAAAAAAAATAATCTTCATATAATGCCTAGCAAAATGGGGTCCCACTCCAACTGGGGCCTCTGGGTGCTACCATAATAGAAATAATAAATTGAATTAAAGTTAAATAATGTCTTCTGGGTTTGGGGATAAAGGTTCGGGTCAGCTCTCTTCTTATCTAACCACTTCTGTCTATCTCTAGCAAATACTGACTGTTATTCTGAATGACATATGCCTCAATCCCGCAAAGCACATGAGTAGTCCCTTTGAATTCTAGTTTAAGTGCTTTTCTGAATTAGGAGCTAAAATCAGTTTTTCATGACTACATTGATCCTAACCACTTTGACCCTACTGTCCATGGCTCTGAACCGTATAATTGACTTTTGCTGTTATTGTTTCTTTTAGGGGTTTTAGTTGCTGTGATTTGAGGCAGAACACAAGGAGTTTTGCATATAAAAATCACATGCCCCAAAGCTGGAGAAATGCCCAATCTGCAAAATTTGGATCTGGATTTAAGTCATCTCCCCCAAAGTGTTCTGAGGTGTTCAGACCCGGGGCTTTAATTTAGCTCATGACGGCTATGGACAGGTCTGATAGCCTTCAACCTCCTTCTAAAATTTGAGGATGTTCCTACTCAAGGTTACATCCATTGTAGAGATGGACATGAACCCTAAATTCAGATCCTGATTCAGGAATGGGAGGACTTTTCAGTTCTGAAGTTCTGTTTTTACGCCCATTTCTAATTACAGAGATAAGGATCAGCTTTGAAAATCAGCTCTGGAGCAATGGTTCAGATTGCAAACTCCCTGTCAATGTCTGAAAGTGGAGGGTGCAGACCCACTGTGTTTAATGAAGGCCTAGGTCAACCAAATACTGAACAAGGTTTTGAAACAACCATTCCTTGCCATCCTTAATTACATTGCTGTAATTAGTTCTTCAAAATGGCACCTTGAACTTTCCCAAAATGCTTGAGGTTCAATGATCTAACATTGTACTTAAACTTTTCTCTCTTTCTTTCAGTTTAATACCATCTGAGTTACAGACAACCGAGCATCTGTAAACTTATCCATCCTTTCAGGTAAGATAGTTGTGTCTTAGAACAATGACAACTGCTGTTTAAATGTTAGGAAAAGCCTTTGAAATTCCTAAACACATTATTGATGAAAATACCCAGGATTCAGGAAAAGAACTAGACATTTGTGTGGCTCATGGGAACAGCCACAGTTACCTTATCTGGGAACTTGCCATCAACTATAGTCACTGGTGCAATGGTCCTTAGCAGACTGTTGTGATATCATAGAATCATAGAATATCAGGGTTGGAAGGGACCTCAGGAGGTCATCTAGTCCAACCCCCTGCTCAAAGCAGGACCAATTCCCAACTAAATCATCCCAGCCAGGGCTTTGTCAAGCCTGACCTTAAAAACCTCTAAGGAAGGAGATTCTACCACCTCCCTAGGTAACCCATTCCAGTGCTTCACCACCCTCCTAGTGAAAAAGTTTTTCCTAATATACAACCTAAACCTCCCCCACTGCAACTTGAGACCATTACTCCTTTATGTATCCATAATTATTATAGTGCAATGATAATGAAGTCATAGTTGTGGTTGGATCAAAAAATTTTGCTTAACAAGGGAAAAGAGTGGGAATAACTGCTAAATGTCTTCTATAAAAATCTGGAACATACAAAGTAGTGTAGGAAAGCTTTACATTTTCTATGCAATTAGAATTTGTATCGGAATAACACATTTTGGAAATTAAAATGGATGCCTTTTGAAATTGGGTCCCTGGTATCTCACTTTGTTTCAAAATCTTTTGCAAAGACTACACATGGCAATCCTACTCAAAACTTCCAGTGTGGATTACTGTATATCTATAGTCTGCATAAATATCATTTTTATATTTTGGTGTTTGAAAGTTGCTGAAAGTTGTTCGTTTTGTCCTGAAGAAATGCGGAAAAAGAACCATGTAAGCAGCTGTACTTTTAACATGTGTGTATAACAGTACCAAGGCTGCATGAAATTTTATGAAGCCTCAAGTGTTAACAATGTGTGTTGGAACAAGGATAGTGTTAGATTAGAATTGATAAGTTTTATGCTGGTGTATGTATAGAAGCAAGTGTGCTTGTTGACCTTTAATTTTTATTTCCGAGCCTTTCAGCTTTGAAGGAAAATGTGATTAAAGCAGAACAGAGGATCCTTTACTAAAATTAAACCAAGTTTTTTTCTGTGTGAATTGTAGGTGGAGCTGCTAGGGTTGCGTAGAGTTCAGCGTGCCCAACACTTTCCATTCAGACCCTAGTTCAGTGGCTTATAACTTTGCCAGACTGGTTGGATTGAAATCTCCTATGCTGAGTGTTTGCCTCAGGCTGATTATTAGTATTATGGTTTTGTTTAAGTTTCAGCTAAAACCCTTCAGCCAGATAGGGGAAAAATAAGTTGTTTTGTCCCTGTTTAAAACAAAAATCTTCCATCTTTTTGGTTGAGAAGCTCGTCTGCCTCTTTGCTTTGCAGCAGGCACTTGAGGTTTGGAAGGGAGGTTACACTGGGCTTAGGGAGGTGTCTTTGGCAATCCCCATGAAAATTTGCTTAAATTTGGCCGAGTTATGAGCCTTAGTTTGCACATGCTCATTAGAGACTGATTAGAGTTTGGCAGTCAAATTGTTCTAAGGGTCCCACTTTATTAAGCATGTGCAGAGCAGGACTTCCCTCACCATTGCTCCGGTGTAAGAGCAGGGAGACTCTCTCCCTCTCTTGTGTTCTCAATACTCCCACTGCTAGTGTCCAGCGGCAGAATGCAGCCTGATCTGCATATAGAGGGGTTAGGAATCGTGTGTGCAGGTAGAGAGGACAGGGAGAGTGGGGAAGAACAGCTGAAGGGGAGGGTGACGGTTATGTGAGCATGGAAAGGAGCAGAAGAGAAGAGGTCTAGAAGGCAATGTAGATGGAGTGGAAGGGGCAGGGGTCTGGGGGTGGGTAGGCCAGGAGGAGGAGGGAAGCAGAACCCGGAGTTGAGGAAGCTGGATTGTAGCAGAGGGGAGGAGGGCAGGATCTGGAGGGTTTGGGGAGTAGGTTGGAGCAGAGCAGGAGGGGGGCAGGAACCAAGGGGTGTGGGGTAGCTTAGAGCAGAGGGGGATGGGGACAGGTTGGGAGCATAGAGGCAGAATTGTCTATAACAACCAGAGAATACTCCCCTCCATGTATATAATGGCATTATCATATATTCAGTATTTCTAGTCTATTTTGGGTGCATCCAGACATTTTTGTAGCTTTTTTTTTTTTTTTTTTTTTTACTGCTGCTGCACATGGAGTATATGTTGCCATTGAGCTGTTCACGTGACCTCCTATTCTCTTTCCTGAGTGATTACAGTTTATTGAGAAGGCAGAGATGTATATAAGTACCGTAAATTATTCCTTCCTGTAGGCATTACCCTGCCTTTGTCAAAAGTGAATTTCCTCCACCATCATCTGCTTGTTTACTTAGTTTATTAGGTCTGTGCAGTAACATGTTTAGTCTCTCACAGTGACTCCAGATCAAAGTTGTTCAGCTTAAACAATGAACTCACTGACCACTGCTGCAGCCTTAGGCTGGGATCTGAAAACTAAGCTGCATTCCTTACACATCTTACATCATCTCCAAGAATAAAGAGTCTGCCCTTGGAACTGAGCAGAATTTTGTTGCTGCAGCAGAATATAGTCCAGCTTGCTCTCCTATCATGGAATTGTCTCTGCAGAGTTGACAGCAATGAGAACTTGTTTGTGTTACTAAAGTCAAAAGCTGTGACTCAAAAATACACACGGAGCTAATATATTGAGTAAGAGGGTATTGGTCTTACAAACTCACTTTCAACCTTGTTCCTTTCCCTCTCTCTCAGGGAGAATCTTATCTCTGCATCAGTTTCAACTCATCCAGGAACCATTGACTACAACACTTTCTTCCCTTTTATAGTCTTGCTTGTTTTCATAGAAAGATTTTTGTTCTCCAGTTACTGCAGCCATATCTCCCACTTCCCCCTGACTAAGTTCCCTGGCCATCCAGCCCTGAGGATAGACACTATACAGCTCCTTTGCTTGGTGGGAGAGAATAGTGGGGTTGGGAGAGCATTTTAACATGAATTTTTAGTTGGAATGACTTTTCGGCAGAAGATGCTGTTTTCACAAAATCAGAATTTTCCATGGGATGGTGAGATGGGGTGTCCACCCCACACAAGGCCTGAAGGGATAAATTAGGCCAATTAACATATAGGCGGCACCTGGAGGAACGCCAGGGAGTGCTAAGACCTAATTTGCTGATGAAGTCCAGCTCGGCAAAGAGCTGAGCTGGGTTTATAAAGCCAGGAAGCTGGCACCAGAGAGGAGCTGCAGGGAAGTCGTCTGCAGTCACTCCCTGACCATAGAGAGGTGAGTTTGAGGCTACAGGGTTCAGTAGTCCACAGTTACTCTTTGGGAGGGGGGAGTTTGAGCTGGTACACCCAGAGAAGGGGGAGAACGAGCAGCTGTTGGAAGGAGTCTAGGGAAGGAGCAATGGGGTCTGAGGGAAACAACAGTTACCAGGTATGGGTCCCTGGACTGGAACACAGAGTAAAGGGTGGGCCTGGGTTCCACTAACTGCCACTGGGGAAGTGGCACTGTCACGGCAGTGCATGAGAAGACACCCTGAGACCATTGGAGAGGAAGGACTTTGATACCCTGGAAGGGGAAGACTAAAGTGACCTGGGCGGAGGGCCAAGCCACTAAGACAGACTACCCTCATATGCATGAGAGTCGCAGGGAATGAGAGAGAGAGAGACAGCAGGATGTGCAACCTGTGGCAGAAAGGGGCGTCAAACCTGAGTGGAGCTAATCCCCAGATGTGGCTTTGAGGAGTGCCCCTAGTGGTGAGTGGAGTTCCCTGTAACAGATGGGATTTCCTTTTTCCAGCCACCTAACTTTAATCCTTTCCCCACATAGCATTCTGTGGGGATGTTGTGACGGGTTGGATCACAGAAACCCCCTTGGGGCTGCCAACTGATGTGCCAAGACTACCTCTACCCCTGCTTTCCCTGCCAGCTTGGGACCCCAGCACCCTGTCTTGTTGATCCAGACATGCCAGCCTGCTCCAACACAGACCCAGGGTCTGAATCACGTGCCCCAAAGCTGCAGACTTAACTTAAAGCAACTTAAGAAGTGTCCCTGTCCTTAACACTCAGACACCCAACTCCCAATGGGGTCCAAACCCCAAATAAATCCATTTTACCCTGTATAAAGCTTATACAGGGTAAACTCATAAATTGTTTGCCCTCTATAACACTGATAGAGAGATATGCACAGCTGTTTGCCCCCTCCCCCAGGTATTAACGCATACTCTGGGTTAATTAATAAGTAAAAAGTGATTTTATTAAATACAGAAAGTAGGATTTAAGTGGTTCCAAGTAGTAACAGACAGAACAAAGTGAATTACCAAGTAAAATAAAATAAAACCCGCAAATCTAAGTCTAGTACAGTAATAAAACTGAATACAGATAAAATCTCACCCTCTGAGATGTTTCAATAAGTTTCTTTCACAGACTGGATGCTTTCTTAGTCTGGGCACAATCCTTTCCCCTGGTACAGCCCTTGTTCCAGCTTAGGTGGTAGCTAGGGGATTTCTCATGACTGCAGCCTCCTTTGTTCTGTTCCACCCACTTATATATCTTTTGCATAAGGCAGGAATCCTTTGTCTGTCTGGGTCCCCACCCCCTCCTTCTAAATGTAAAAGCATCAGGTTAAAGATGGATTCCAGTTCAGGTGACATGATCACATGTCACTGTAAGACTTCATTACCCACTTGCCAGCACACACGTATACGGGAAGACTTACAAGTAAAACAGAGCCATCTACAGTCAATTGTCCTGGTTAATGGGAACCATCAAGATTCCAAACCACCATTAGTGGCCCACACTTTGCATAATTATATTTCATATTTCTAGTTTCAGATACAAGAGTCATACATTTATACAAATAGGATGACCACACTCAGTAGATTACAAGCTTTGTAATGATACCTTACAAGAGACCTTTTGCATGAAGCATACTTTAGTTATATTATATTCACACTCATCAGCATACTTTCATAAAATAATATAGAGTGCAATGTCACACCCTCCTCCTGAACTTACTGCCAGAGACTTGGACACTGACCATGGCGGAGGCAGTATACCTAAAATTTGTTTTTGGGCTCCCCTCTGGGGCAGACAATCCTGTGTCCCCCAAAAGGGAAAGAGACCCTGATCCAGCTGTGGGCTCACAGCTACCAGCTATGACAGACCTTTCATGGCCAGCAAAATCCCCTCCACCCCACCTTTCACTCATGTTGGGCTTGCTTGCAGCTACAGAGTCCTTGGGGTCTGTTCCCACCGCAGCAGTCATCAGGATCCCAACTTCCAGCTCCAGGATACATGTCTCTGTGCACCTCTTCCACTCCATTACAGCCAGTTCATGCTTCTGGGTCTCAATTTGCTTTGTCTTTTAAGTCCAGGGTTTGCTGGTGGGCAGCCTTCCAGGTCAGACTTTTCCCGGGCAAATTGCACATCAATTTCCATTTGTCTTCCCTTGAGACTGTCACTCGATGAGCTGGGATACCACAGAGAACCCCCTCCTGCCAGAACAGGCACCCCCCCCCACTCCTGTCTTGCTAAGTTAGACACTCCAGTCAGCTTCAGCACAGACACAGAGGTTGGGCCACACCCATCTACAGTTCACTGAAACTGAGATGCACTCAGCTCAGGGGCTTCTTAGTTAACAGCGCCCAGTGTTCAACCTTTCTGGGCAATTTGCAACTAGTGTAGTTCTAGATTTTTCTGATCTTCAATCTTACTTATTTTACTTCTTTTTCTGTCCCTATTGCCCTTACCCAAAATAAGCAAACAGAAAATAACAAACCAGTAACCACTTTGTCTGTTCTCCAGCCACCACACTTAAAACTCATTTAAAATCACTACCAGTATCTCAAAGCAATCAGCTGTGCACAGATCCTGCTGACTATGCCACTGTGGCGGGTTGGATCACAGAAACCCCCTTGGGGCTGCCAGCTGATGTGACAAGACTACTTCTGCCCCTGATTTCCCTGCCAGCTTGGGACTCCAGCACCCTGTCTTGTTGAGCCAGACACGCCAGTCTGCTCCAATATCCTGAGACCATTGGAGTGGAAGGACTTTGATACCCCGGAAGGGAAAGAGAAAGGGAAGGTGAAGGGGAAGACTAAAGTGACCTGGGCGGAGGGCCAAGCCACAAAGACAGACTACTTTCATATGCATGAGAGTCACAGGGAATGAGAGAGAAAGACAGCAGGGTGTGCAACCTGTGGCAGAAGGGGGCGTCAGACCTGAGTGGAGCTAATCTCCAGATGTGGCTTTGCGGAGGTACACCTAGTGGTGAGTGGAGTGCCCCATAACAGATGGGATTTCCTTTTTCCAGCCACCTAACGCTAATCCTTTCCCCACATAGCATTCTGTGGGGATGTATAGACCCAATGATATATTTTTGTTTGATGTTTTTCAAAAGGAATTAAGTAGCAAAGGAAAAAGCAAGAATAGAGACAGCATGTAGTGGTGAAAGATCATTGTCAGAATGATCTGTGATGACCTTTGATCACTCTATATCCTATTTCTCTCTTTGCTGTAGCCTGTGGCTTTGCATGAAGATCCTTTTTACAAATGTAACTAAGAATACAAGAGAGAAGGTTATGGAGCCATTCCATGCAGGAGAGTGAAACTGACACCATGGGAACTGGCCATTACACTGAGACAACACCCTGCCAGAGATACAGGGAAAACTGAGTGAGAGAGAAGTACTCAGCTCCTGTTAAAATCAAGCCACTTAAATTTATGTTCCTAAATATGGCATCAAGTGCCTAGTTTCAGGCAGCTAAGTTTTTCAGTTATGGCTCTTGTGTATACAAAAGCCATATGATGAAAAGAATATTCAAAGCCACTCTGTGCATATGAGATTATAATACATAAAGGGCTTTGGTTATAGCATAAACCACAAGTATGATCTTAAGTCACCTCAGCCCCCAAATGGAATTTCTTACACTCGCTCTGTATTGTTTTCTTATTGTTCTTCTGCAAATGAGGTCAGAGAGTTCATAGACACATAAAAAAGAGCTTGAAATTTCCATATCAAGAGACCCAGATAAACTTACAAACTGTTTATATGAAACAACCTTAGCGAGCTTCACCCATCCCTAAATGCTCAGATTTCAAACTAAACTGGATCCCCATGAAGACTCCAGCTCCATTTAGATTCATTGCTGTGTTTTATACTCATACCAGAGGAAACTAAATAAATAAATGTCCAAGGGGGTGGGACACTAACCTACTCCTTGGTGATGGTGTAATGGTATGTGTAAGCCTATCTTGACTCCATGAAACCAAACATTCATATCCTACAGGAATCCATTCAGCCCTTTGACACTCCAACATTGATGAACTAGGGTGTTATCTATGCAGTTTTCTGGAGTTGTCTTTTGAGGGAATACTTATCTACTGTGTGTGCACAATGACCCTTTCTAGGACTCCAATCTCCCCAGGCCCCTCATCCTTATGTGCCCTGTATGCATAACCCTGTGTTGCAGTGTGAAAGCCTCTCAGAACTCCTGGGTGTGCAGGGATTGTGCCTGCTTCTCTACGCCTTTGGAGAGTCATTCCTATTCTATCTCATCCCATGCGTGACTGTCCCACTTCTCTGGCTTGTGCGCAGCTGTGTAGGGCAGAATTAGTGTTTGCACTCCCCTGAGCACTCCTCCACCTTGTTTCTCTCCAATATCCTGGGACCAATACAGCTACAACAACACTGCAAACAAAATCTGACAAGCTTTTTAGACACTAAATGTAACTTAGCCATTTAAACTATTGTCTAAAGTAGCTGTCTTACCTAAAGCAACCTCCCAGCGTTTCCAACAAACATGGCTGGTATCCTCCATTTATAAGTGCAAAAAATGTTGTCTTTTTTGCTTCCTCGGTCAAGGATCAAAAAAATTGTCCTTTTGCCTTTTATGTGTACCCCAAAGTCCATTGTTTTGTCCCCAAAGTCAGGACACCTTCCTTCCCCCCCCCCATCATTTATTCTGGAGTGCTGGCTCCATGCCACACCCTCATGTCCACATCGTATGCAAACAGATTTTCATTGTGCTTACAATGCTTATTTTACATGTGAACCAAGACTGACAGGTGAATATACATCCCTTTGCCTGGCAAAACCTGCCTTAACACTGCTTTTAAAACGTATTTTCCAGTATATCTACAACATTCCTTAAATATCATCGTACATAAATCTCACAATGATTATGAAGCTCAGTATGACATAAGCTTTTATTAGATCCCTCGCTTGGTCCTCTTGGGATAAGCACTATGAAAGTGTTGGGTGTGATGAGTTTGTCAAGCCTGTTACAGAACAGTGAACCCATTGCCAGCTGGCATTGAGGAGGGTCACAAACCTCTGGGTGGTAGAGTTTTTTAAAATTATGACCAGAGTGGTCACTGTCACAGGGAATGGGGCATTGGTGGGACAGTTGCTGGAGGACTGTTAAGGTCAAGGCAGGTATTGCAGTGTCTACACTCCTACTGCGTCAACCTCACTAGGTCAACCATGGCTCTACACTCTTTGGGGAGGTTGTTTTACTCTGTTGCTGTAACAGGGTGCTTAAGTTGGCCAGAGACAAATTTGAGTGTAGACATAAGCTCAAATAGGTTGACGTGAGGCGACATACGTCAACCTAACTTTGTAGTGTAGGCCAGGCCTAAGAATGAGTATAGCCTGGTGATTAGGGCACTTACCTAGGATGTAGGAGCTGCTTTGGTCAAAAAGGGATAATAGTATACTTCCACAGAACTATATAAAATGATGATGAATAATAAATATAGAATTAAGTGATGCATTGCCCTCAAAGGGGTGAATTTCACCCTAGACGTATTATGCTTTTTGCACTGGGAGTGGGAATTGCCTTCTTGTAAAGTATCCCCAGTATGGGCTCTTGCTGAAGATGGCCCATCACATCTTTCATTCTAAGTTAGATCTGGTATTCCCTGCTCTTATTTATGGCCATTCTTTCAACGTCAAGAGCTTTACTGGCTTGACCCTCCTGTGTACAATACTATAAAATCCCTCCTGGCCAGAGACACCAAAATCCTTTTACCTGTAAAGGGTTAAGAAGCTCAGGTAACCTGGCTGACACCTGACCCAAAGGACCAATAAGGGAACAAGATACTTTCAGATCTTGGGGAGAGGGAAGGCTTTTGTTTGTGCTCTTTGTTTTGGGTGTGTTCGCTCTTGGGACTAAGAGGGACCGAACATCAATCCATGCTCTCCAAATCTTTCTGAACAAGTCTCTCATATTTCAAACTTGTAAGTAACAGCCAGGCAAGGCGTGTTAGTTTTATCTTTGTTTTCTCAACTTGTAAATGTTCCTTTTGCTAGAGGGTTTACCTCTGTTTGTTGTAACTTTGAACCTAAGGCTAGAGGGGGTTTCTCTGGGCTCTTTGAATCTGATTACCCTGTAAAGTTATTTTCCATCCTGATTTTACAGAGATGATTTTTACCTTTTCTTTAATTAAAATTCTTCTTTTAAGAACCTGATTGATTTTTTCATTGTTTTAAGATCCAAGGGTTTTGGATCTGTGTTCACTAGGACTAATTGCTGAGGGTATCTCAAGCCTTTCCTTTCACCCAGGAAATGGGGTGTAAGGACTGGGGGTGGGGGGGAGGAATTAGTCTCAAATCTGCCCAAGAAATGGGGTATTAGAGACTTGGGAAATATTTGGGGAAAGGCAGAGTTCCAAGTGGCTCTTCCCTAAGATTTGGAACACACTTGGTGGTGGCAGCTTACTGATAACCTAAGCTGGTAAATAAGTTTAGGGGGCTTTCATGCGGGTCCCCACATCTGTACCCTAGAGTTCAGAGTGGGGAAGGAACCTTGACACCACCTATTTAGCCACATAAATAGGGAATTAGGAGTCTGATTCTTAGGCACCCATGTTCTAAAACTTTGGCCACAGATTTTTTTTCTTCCTTGTTTTTTTTTTTAACCTGAAAATCACTATTTCCTGCATATCCAGACAGTATTGGTCTCCTACTTCTTCATCTATTGTATACGGAAGTAGAAAATATTTTCATTTCAATTTCTCCTGTGTCATTAATACTGATTATACAGTTAGTCCTGCTTGAGTTTCCAATGTCCTTTATGTCTCAGTTTCGATTCCTAACTGGTTTCTGTATTTGGTATCAGTTTCCCTACATGTCTCCCTTTTGACTGCAGTAAAGTAGTCAGCTAGTGTGAAGCTTCTGTGCAGGGATCTATGGGAATCTTGCCTGTTTCTTGATCTGCTCATTACAATAGGCTGTAAACTGTCTTTTTAGGACTTGGGCTAGCATCC
>NW_020664561.1:4627064-4655165 GCF_002925995.2 Terrapene triunguis | reverse complement strand
CATATATATGCTGAAATGGCTCCTCACCCAACTCCCATATTCCATATAAACAAACTGAAATACTACATATTTGGGGGGAAAGTGAGTAGTTAAGCATGTTGATGTTTGTATATACAAACACCCATTTCATCACTGTACTGGAAAATATAGCTGAATTCAATTTTCTATGGAATTTGAAGAAAGTATAACAGCCCCAATTGTTTTTTGTGTTAATCAGTGTGAACCTGAAAAAATTACATGCTTTCTAAGAGAAAAGAATGAGTCCACACTTAGTGAAAAAAAAATTCCTTCCAACTGGTGTTCAGAAGAGTGCTACAAGACACATACATAACCTCATGAGCAGAGGGCGGAGAGAATACCCTCCCACATTATGACCAGCAAAATAATAATAGTAATAATAATTAATAATAAACTCCAAGGAGGCAGAGGTTCACAGATTTGCAAACCTAAAAACCTGTGTTATGCTTTAAGCCACCCCAGCACATACCAAGTTTATGAACATTAAAAAGTTACCTGCAAAGGAACATTGAAGCCCATTAACCTGAATGTGTGCCAGCCAGTGTGCCCTCACTGACTAAAGGTGCCGTCACCCCTGAACAGCTAAAAATTAATCTTGCCCTTTTGAGCTAAAAAGAGTCATTTCACTGGCTCCATCACTGTTGTTACATAACAGATGGGGCATGGTGCTGGCACATAGGGTCTCTGGTACGTGGTGTGATTTTTCAGAATCTCTTTTGGGAATAGTCATGGAGGTGAAATAGCTGCTACTTATGATTCTGCTATTTCTATGCATGTATATTCATCTTGGTATCTGAAGTTATGAATATTAGCTATGTTTACTATATGTTTGCTCCTGTGGTAATGCCCTCAAGGTATTTAGCGAGCACATGAAGGAACAAGTCAAGTTGAATGGCCCATTAAGGAGCACTTAGCTCACAATGGACCATGGAAAACGCCTGTCTACACTTAATGGACTTTTTGTGAATGTTTTAACTAGAATATGAGTGGGGGTGATGGACATGTAACTTGCCCATGTGACTCCAAACACCATCTTTCACAGTAAGAACAGATTTTCCTTTACTTGGCACTTGTCAGAAGCTAAAAGACCCTGGCATGGAAACATCCATTTTGCCTCTTTCCTCCTCTGGCCTCTTTCCAGCCTCTGGACTATGAACATACACTAATGGGAGCATTTTAACCAAGGGACTGAGGACTTTAAGGTAATCTGGAGCCTTCATATTTCCTTTGCAGATGGCCTTACGGATATGGTACAGAGACTGTTCTAGCCTCATTGATTGCTAATTTCTCCCTTGCAATGGACAAAGATCAGATGTCTGCTGACTTTTTCACATGAGTCAGCAGCCTTTGATACCTGTGGCATAAGCAACATAGCTTTTGCTTGAGTGGTTTTGTTCTTTCCTCTCCAAATGTCAAAGCCTGTTCCCATTGAACTCAATAGCAAAACTCCTTTTGATTTCAATGGGAACAGGATTTGGCCCCAAGAGATCAGAGAATGTGATTTTGATCAATTGGTTATCTGTCTAGAGACAGTTCTCATGCACGTTCTGCCAGACTGATTTTGATTGCCCCTCCAGTATGTAATACTGAGGAAAATAATAAAGCAATTTGGGCTGTAGTTCTATCAAGATGTACATGGCACAGACAGTTATATGCATAGGTGCCGACACCGTGGGAGCTCCGGGGCTGGAGCACCAACGGGGAAAAATTGGTGGGTGCTCGGCACCCACCGGCAGTTCCCCTGCCCTCCCCGCCCCCGCCTCCTCCCCTGAGCGCGCTGTTTCACGGTGTAACAAGCTGTGGGAGGGAGTGGGAATGCAGCGCGCTCAGGGGAGGAGGCAGGGAAGAGGCGGGGCTGGGCGGGGCTTTGGTGAAGGAGTCCAATGGGGCAGGGAGGGGGCGGAGTTGGGGCAGGTACTTTGGGGAAGGGGTTGGAATGGGGGTGGGGCAGGGGTGGAGTCAGGGCAGGGCTGAAGGTGCGGGGGCACGAGCACGCACTGGCACCAGGAGAAGTTGGCGCCTATGGTTCTATGCTTCTTTTCCATCAAACCCAGATGGCGCAGCATCTTTACTTTCCTAGTGCATGGTGGAGATACTTAGATAAAGGCAAGCTGGCAGAAGCTTAGTTTGGACATAAGAGAGGCACCGATAGTATGTTAAGGGAAAGTGGGGTAATTATCCTTCCTATCCTTCTTTCATTTAAGAATGAATTTGGGTGTGCTGCTGGATTCTCAATGACACCTGGAAGTACAGGTGGCACCAGGGGCCCAAAGCATCATTTTACAACTGCATAGACTCATAGACTTTAAGGTCAGAAGGGACTATTATGATCGTCTAGTCTGACCTCCTGCACAACGCAGGCCACAGAATCTCACCCACCCACTCCTGTATCAAACCCCTGACCTATGTCTGAGCTATTGAAGGCCTCAGCTTGTGGTTTAAAGACTTCAAGGTGCAGAGAATCCTCCAGCAAGTGACCCATGCCCCACTCTGCAGAGGAAGGCGAAAAACCCCCAGGGCCTCTGCCAATCTGCCCTGGAGGAAAATTCCTTCCCGACCCCAAATATGGCAATCAGCTAAACCAAGACTCACCAGCCAGACACCCAGGAAAGAATTCTCTTTAGTAACTCAGATCCCACCCTATCTAGTGTCCATTATAGGCCATTGGGCATATTTACCACTAATAGTCAAAGATCAATTAATTGCCAAAATTAGGCTATCCCATCATACCATCCCTTCCATAAATTTATCAAGCTTAGTCTTGAAGCCAGATATGTCTTTTGCCTCCACTGCTCCCTTTAGAAGGCAATTCCAGAACTTCACTCCTCTGATGGTCTAATTTCAAGTCTAAACTTCCTGATGGCCAGTTTATATCCATTTGTTCTTGTGTCCACATTGGTATTGAGCTTAAATAATTCCTCTCCCTCCCTGGTATTTATCCCTCTGATATATTTATAGAGAGCAACCATATCTCCCCTCAGCCTTCTTTTGGTTAGGCTAAACAAGCCAAGCTCTTTGAGTCTCCTTTCATAAGACAGGTTTTCTATTCCTCGGATCATCCTAGTAGCCCTTCTCTGTACCTGTTCCAGTTTGAATTTATCCTTCTTAAACATGGGAGACCAGAACTGCACACAGTATTCCAGATGAGGTCTCACCAATGCCTTGTATAATGGTACTAACACCTCCTTATCTCTCCTGGAAATACCTCGCCTGATGCATCCCAAGACTGCATCAGCTTTTTTCACAGCCATATCACATTGGCGGCTCATAGTCATCCTGTGATCAACCAATACTCTGAGGTCCTTCTCCTCCTCTGTTACTTCCAAGTGATGCGTCCCCAGTTTATAACAAAAATTCTTGTTATTAATCCCTAAATGCATGACCTTGCACTTTTCACTATTAAATTTCATTCTATTACTATTGCTCCAGTTTACAAGGTCATCCAGATCTTCCTGTAGGATATCTTGGTCCCTCTCTGTATTGGCAATACCTCCCAGCTTCGTGTCATCTGCAAACTTTATTAGCACATTCCCACTTTTTGTGCCAAGGTAGGTAATAAAAAGATTAAATAAGATTGGTCCCAAAACCGATCCCTGAGGAACTCCATTAGTAACCTCCTTCCAGCCTGACAGTTCACCTTTCAGTATGACCCATTGTAGTCTCCCCTTTAGCAAGTTCCTTATCCACCTTTCAATTTTCATATTGATCCCCATCTTTTCCAATTTAGCTAATAATTCCCCATGTGGAACCGTATCAAATGCCTTACTGAAATCAAAGTAAATTAGATCCACTGTATTTCCTTTGTCTAAAAAATCTGTTACCTTCTCAAAGAAGGAGATCAGATTGGTTTGGCACAATCTACCTTTTGTAAAACCATGTTGTATTTTGTCCCAATTACCATTGACCTCAATGTCCTTAACTACTTTCTCCTTCAAATTTTTTTCAAAGACCTTGCATACTACAGATGTCAAACTACCAGGCCTGTAGTTACCCAGATCACTTTTTTTCCTTTCTTAAAGATAGGAACTACGTTAGCAATTCTCCAGTCATATGGTACAACCCCTGAGTTTACAGATTCATTAAAAAAAATCTTGCTAATAGGCTTGCAATTTCATGTGCCAGTTCTTTTAATATTCTTGGATGAAGATTATCTGTGCCCCCCGATTTAGTTTCATTAAGCTGTTCGAGTTTGGCTTCTATCTCAGCTGTGGTAATATCTACCTCCATATCCTCATTCCCATTTGTCATCCTGCCATTATCCCTAAGCTCATCATTAGCCTCATTAAAGACTGAGGCAAAGGTATTTGTTTAGATATTGGGCCATGCCTAAATTATCCTTGACCTCCACTCCATCCTCAGTATTTAGCGGTTCCACTTCTCCTTTCTTTGTTTTCTTCTTATTTATATGGCTATAGAACCTTTTACTATTGGTTTTAATTCCCTTTGCAAGGTCCAACTCTACATGGCTTTTGGCCTTTCTCACTTTATCCCTACATGTTCTGACCTCAATAAGGTAGCTTTCCTTGCTGTTCCCTCCCATCTTCCACTCCTTGTAGGCTTTCTGATTTTTCTTAATCACCTCTCTGAGATTCTTGCTCATCCAGCTTGGTCTACAATTCCTGCCTATGAGTTTTTTCCCCTTTCTTGGGATGTAGGCTTCTGATAGTTCTGCAACCTTGACTTGAAGTAATTCCAGACCTCCTCCGCCTTTAGCTCCACAAGTTCTTCAGTCCAATCCACTTCCCTAACTAATTTCCTTATTTTTTTTTAAATTAGCCCTTTTGAAATCAAAAACCCTAGTCACAGATCTATTTTTGTTTATCCTTCCATTTAGTTTGAACTGAATTAGCTCATGATCGCTCGAACCAAGGTTGTCCCCTACAACCATTTCTTCTATGAGGTCCTCACTACTCACCAAAACCAAATCTAAAATGGCATCCCCTCTTGCTGGTTCAGCAACTACTTGGTGAAGGAATCTATCAGCTATCGCATCCAGGAAAATCTGAGCCCTATTTTTACTACTAGCACTTGTCCTCCAGTCTATATCTGGGAAGTTAAAGTCTCCCATGATCACACAATTCCCATTAGTATTTACTTCATTAAAAACATTAAAGAGGTCTCCATCCATATCCAAATCAGATCCTGGTGGTCTATAGCACACCCCAAGCACTATCTCAGGGGAGGCTCTAGTAGCTTTCTTCCCCAATGTGATTTTTGCTCAGACAGACTCTGTCTTTTCCATTCCATCACTTCTTATTTCTTTACAGTCTACCTCATCATCGATATACAATGCTACTCCACCACCTTTGCCTTTATTTCTGTCTTTCCTAAACAGCACATACCCTTCAATAGCTGTACTCCAGTCATGACTACTATTCCACCATGTTTCTCTTATCCCTATAATATCTGGTTTCTCTTCCTGTACCAATAACTCTAGTTCCTCCATTTTGTTACCTAGGCTCCTTGCATTAGTGTACAAACATCTTAATTTTTGCTGTTTGGCTTCACTGACATTCTTTACCCGATTAGGACCAGACATTCTACCGCCAGTATCACCTATTAGACTGGTATCTACACTACCCTTCCTCCTTATGTCCATTCTTCTACCCACAGCTGTATCCTTTCTTACTTCGTTTTCTTCCCTATCAATGTTAAAATCCGGCGTGGAGATTACCTGGACATCTCCCATCCATCTCCCCGCAATTCCTAGTTTAAAGCTCTCTTAATCAGTTGTGCCAGCCTCTATCCTAGAAGTCTATTTCCCTCCCTACTCAGGTGAAGTCCATCCCGAGAGAACAATCCTCTGTCCATGAATGCTTCCCAGTGGCCATACATCCCAAAGTCCTCCGTATAGCACCACTGCCTGAGCCATCTGTTGATCATCATAATCTTGTCACACCTTTGTTGCCCTTCTCTAGGAACAGGCAGAATCCCACTGAAGATCACCTGAGCCTCGATATCCTTAAGCGTCTTCCCCAGTCTGGCATAGTCTCCCTTGATACGTTCCAGTGACAAATGCAGTTGTAAAATTTTAGACAGGTAAGGGGGGTGTCAGAAGGGATGGGGAGAGCCTAGAGACCCCAGGCTGGGGGCAGGGCAGGGAGGAGTCACATGGAGGGTCATGTGGGGAGGTCACGTGCCCTCCCTTGTTTCCCTCCCATGAGTGCAGTACCGGCAAGAAATGATTTCTACTTGCACCACTGCCTTGAAATGGGTAATTATGGAATAACTTGCCCACATGGAAAGCTTATTCCTAACCTCACTAATCTCCCAAAGACAAAGCAGGGTAACATGAAAATAAACGATATAATAACATGCTCATCAGACCATGAATACATGCTATGAGATATCAGACCTTTTCTCCCTGGGATAGCTCAGAGCAAGAGGATTTATGAACTGGCCTGATTTTTGCACAGTGCTGAGTGCCTGTCCTCTGAAAATTAGGCATCTTAAGGAGGCTGAAGTTGGGCAGCCACCAATCAAATCTTGGCTCCAGGTAGATAGCTGAGTGACATGAATTACACCACCATTATTTGCAGCCACACACATGCAGGTGGAAAATAGGTGAATCTGAGGCCAGACTGAAAACTGGGCCTTATCTCAGCAACTTTCCACTTCTGAAGATGAATTCCAGTCCCGTGGGCCTTCCAGCTCCCATTTGTCTGGATGGGTTTACTTAATTTTTGAATTATTTTTTACGCCTGGTCTACACTTGGGGGGGAGGGGGGATCAATCTAAGTTATGCAACTTCAGCTACGTGAATAACGTAGCTGAAGTCGACGTACTTAGATCTACTCACCGCGGTGTCTTCACTGTGGTGAGTTGACTGCTGCCGCTCCTCCGTCGACTCCGCCTGCACCTCTCACCGAGCTGGAGTACAGGAGTCAACAGGAGAGTGCTCAGGGATCGATTTATTGTGTCTAGACTAGATGCGATAAATCAACCCCTGCTGGATTGATCCCTGCCCGCCAATCCTGCGGGTAGTGTAGACATACCCTGAAATTGTCATAATTCCTGCTGTTGGCACTGCTGGAATAATCTGTGCCTGATGCAAATCTTCCCCCTAGAGATATCTGCTTCCCATTTCCTCTTCTTTGGATGGGCTTCAGCCTTAGAGCAGAAGACATTCCAGGGCATTCTTTCCCCATGATGAATACTGAATCCCCTCACAATATTTGTGGTTTGGATGATGTTTTTCACAGCATCTTAAACAGATGTTAGTCTGCAGCATGTTCGTATTATCACCAGTATTTGTCTTGTGAAAAAGTTCTTATGACTGTTTCCTCCTTGAAACCATGGTGACGTGGCTACATTTATAGTGCTGTTTCCTTCTACCCTGAATTTCAGACATTTCTTTGAATTCCATTGAGTTCAATGGGTTTTGGATGAAGCCCAAGGGAGAAGTTGTGAGAAATTGTTAGACTGAAAGGATGGAGGAGATGCGGGAAGAGATTAGAGAAGAGACGTATGTAGGTAGCAAGCAGAGCTCTGCCAAAAATTGAACATGATGTGGAAGGAGAGTGAAGCCAGTGAAGAGGATTGAACAAATCAGGAGATGTGTTCAGGGCAGCAAGAAGGAACGATGGTCTTGGTGGCAGCATTTATCACGCTCTTCCTTGTTGTGGGTCTCGCTAGCCTGACTGTTCCCCCCAGGTTTCATGTACTGCATGATGGATAACAACATGAGAACTCCCTTCTTGTTAAACTAAACTTATTTTTAAATTGAACTGGCTCTTTACTGAAGCATCTGCACCCCAGTGCAGAGTGTCATGGGGGGTGTAGCATGCTGGGTGTACTGCATGCTGGTAGGCAGGTGCTGGAGGACCATTAAGCACTAGGTCCATCAGTCTCCAGCCCCCACTGGGCTCCTATCAAGACTCAGATGCTGACGAATCACAAAATATTGCTCTACTAGGGCTCCCAGTAGTAAGTGCAAATACCCTGTTTGACCCCCATCTGCCCAGCCTCCCTGTCTGCAGGCTTTTCCTGAGTATGCACCTGTCATGGGCAACATGCTGCTTCCCAGCCCAGGTCTCAGCCTTTTCATCCCAGCTCCCACACAGTTCAGCCTTCTCTCCACAGCCAGCTCCCAAGCTGCTGCTTTGGCCTGCTGCTCCTGCTTGTATGAAGCCTCTGGTTCCCTCACCAGCCAGGTTCCTTCTGATTGTACCTAGTGTGACGGGTTCCCCCTGGGGTGCCACCTGGAACTGGGGTACCACTGAGTCCCCTGACACACCAGCCTGGGCTCCCTCTCACATTGTACTGCTGTAAAAATCTACAAAGCCCTCTAGCCTGCACTTCTACCAGCATACAGACAGGTAGGGCCAGGGGTGGCAGGTTTGTATAATTTTTGGTGGTGCCTAGAATGGGTCCAAGTCCCGCCCCTCTCTCCCCCCACACCTGCCTAAGGCTCTGGGAGGGAGTTTGGGTGTGGGAGGAGGTTTGGGGTGCAGACTCTGGGAGGAAGTTTGGGGGTGTGAGGGGTGTGGGCTCTGGGAGGGAGTTTGAGTGCTGGGTGCAGGCTCTGGGCTGGGACAGGGGGTTGGGGTGCAGGAGAGGATGCAGGAGGGTGTTGGGGTGCTGGGTGTGGGAGGGGTTTTGGGTGCTGGGTGCCGGCTCTGGGTTGGGACGGGGTTGGGGTGTAGGAAGGAGTGCAGGAGGGGGCTTGGGTGCTGGGTGCAGCTCTGGGAAGAGGTTTGGGTGCTGGGTGCATGCTCTGGGCTGGGACAGGGGGTTGGGGTGTACGAGGGAGTCCAGGAGGGGGTTTGGGTGCTGGGTATGGGCTCTGGACTGGGACAGAGGGTTGGGGTGTGGGAGGGGGTGTGGGGCTGGGCTGGGGATGAGGAGTTTGGTGTGCAGCAGGCAGGCTGCCCCAGGGCTGGGGGCCAGGGAGGACTCTCCCCAGCCTTCTCCCTGCCAGCAGCAGCGAGCTCTGGGGGAGGGGGAGCCCCTCCCCGGCCCCCCTGGCACAACACTCACCCAAGTCCCTCCAGGCTGCTGCTCAGGAGGTCCAGCCAGGATAACCCCCCCCCAGAGTCCCCCGCCGGGGGGCCTGCCATGCGCCTCCTCCCCTCCTCCCTCCACAGGTGCAACAGCCACCTCAGCCTGACCCCAGCGCTGCTCCCTTGTAGCTGGCTGTGGCAGCGGCCAGTGAGGAAGCGCAGCGCTGCCCGCTGCCCAGGGCAGGCAGGGATCCTCGGGATAGGTGCGCAGGGGCGGCAGGTGGGGCCGGGGGAGAGACCCAGCCCTGAACATTAGTGGAGCCAGGCCCCCCGGCCCTGAATTTTCTGGAGCCCGGGCACCATGGGCCCATACAACTCCCCACCCCTGAGTAGGGGCACACCCAGCTGCAGTTACAAGAAGGCTCTCTGACCAGCCCCAGCATGGGAAGGTTACTCCCAGCTCTTCAGGCATGCACCCCCCCTGGAGTATGAACCCAAAATTATACCATCTTGCACTGCACAGGGAACTGTACAGCATAAGCTCATAAAATTCGCCCCATCCCTCAATGTGGAAAGGAATATGCAAGAGCCTGCTGCCCCTGAGTTATTCCCACACACTTCACTCCAACTCACTGGTTTAGATAAAGCAAAAACAAGTTTATTAAGTACAAAAGATAGATTTTAAGTGATAGCAAACAGATCAAAGCAGATTACCTAGCAAATAAACAAAAATGCAAACTAAACTTAATATACTAAATAGATTGGATATGAATAGCAGATTCTCACCCTAAGAGATGATACAAGCAGGCTGCAGATTCTTAAGGGGCAAGCTACACTTGCTTTACAGCTTGGAATCCCCAGGTGTTTCATTCACAGGGTAGAAATCCCTTTAGCCTGGGTCCAGCACTCCCCCAGTTCAGTCTTTGTTCCTCAGGTGTTTCGAAGGGTCTTCTTATGTGGGGAGCGAAGAACACCAGATGATGTCACTCCCCGCCTTATATAGCTTTTGCATATGGTGGGAACCCTTTGTTTCAAAGCTTGGTTCCCAGACTGGTCTTTGGAAAAATACTGACATCCCAAGATGGAGTCCTGAGATATATGGTCTCATCACATGTCCTTGTAGAGTCATAGCAGCCATCACTCACAGGCTGTTTGGAGCATTCACAGGAATGCTCACCAGGTGGGAGATAAGCTTCTCCTAAGGCCTACCTTTTTTTCCTAATGGCTCATTGCCCTGAATAGGCCCTTCCCCACTCATTATCTAGACTAAAAGCATCTTGTCTAGTGGGTGTTACCCAGGTGTAACTACATTTGAAATACAGATACATAGTCAATATTCATAACTTTAGATACAAAAGTGATATATGCATACAAATAGGATAATCATATTCAGCAAATCATAACCTTTCCAATGACATCTTACATGACTTATCATGCATAAAATACATCATAATTATGTCATAATCATATCATAATAATATCACTGTGAAGAATATGGGGTGCATTGTCACACCTCACTTTCCCATGCTCTGGAGTTTATGGAGCCCTTTGCTGGTTGGATGCTGCACTGGGGGTTAACCCACTACCCGGGGCGTTCATTACGCTATTGTTTACAATTGCTCCAACTGCTCCTTAGTGTTCCTAGCCACCTCAACACAGACTGATTTCCTGGTGCCCATCCAAACTCTTCCATTCTCAGTCCATGCTCCTTTTTCCAGTCCCTACAGAGGCTTCTACGGTTGTGATGACAGCATTTTGGCTAGAGGGATGGAAGCCTGTGAGAAAGAGGCTTGCAGTAGTCAAGATAAGCAATGCCCAAGTCATGGAAAAGGGATTGTGGTGAAGGGATAGAAAGAAGATGCTTAGCATTGTTATAGCAGAAGGAGCTAATGAGAACCTAGGTGTGGAAGGTATAGCTTGATGCAGGGGAACTAGATGGGGCTAGTCCAATCCTGCTGCTTGCAGTAGCCAGCAAAACAAGAAACCTGCCCTTAGTGTACCTAATCGATTGTGCAATGGTGTATACTGAGGCGTGGGAAGGAGTGCTTCCCCTGCTGGCGATTCATCTATGGCCTGAAGCATGACACTCAATTACTGATACCATCATTAAGACTGCATGATTGGAAATATTATTATGATACAATTACCCAATCCCTCTAATGATTCATACATCGTCTTTGATTCGCCGACTTCCAACAGTAACAAATCTCACTACATAAAAGCAGATTTCTATTTATTCTATATTTACTCTATTTCAGTTCCTGGGGCAGAGTGAAAAAACAATAACACATTTTCACTGTTCTCAGTACAGTAACTCCTCACTTAATGTCTCCTGGTTAACATTGTTTAATTGCTGATCAATTAGAGAACATGCTCATTTAAAGTTGAGCAATGTTCCCTTACACTGTTGTTTGGCAGCTGCCTGCTTTGTCCACTGCTTGCAGAAAGAGCAGCCCGTTGCAGCTAGCTGGTGGGGGCTTGGAACCAGGGTGGGCTGGCAGCCCCCTATCAGCTCCCCTAAGTTCCCTGTGCAGCAGCAGCCCAGCAAGCTATCAATTGGTGGGCAGTTCAGCTGTCCCTCCCCCCACTGCCATGTGCTGCTCCCGCGCTCTGTCTTGGAGCTGCTCCTGGGAGCCTACTGCTTGCTATGCAGAGGAGGGGAAGAGGGGTGCTAATGTCAGGGTGTCCCCCTCCCCCGCTCCTGCCCCCTGCTCCTGTACCTCATCTTCACCGGACGGGGGGGGGGGGGACAAAAGGACTCAGGACGGAGGGAGCTTGGTGGCAGCAGCTGCTGTCTCAACTTGCTACTTAAAAAGGCAACGTACTTAGAGTGGGATCAGCATACTTAAAGGGGCAATGTGCGTCTCTCTCTCACAAACACATGGTGTGTGTCTCTGTCTCTCCCTCTCTCTCTCTCTCTCTCTCTCACACACGGTGTGTGTGTCGGTCTTTTTCTCTCTCACACACACACACATGGTGTGTGTCTCTGTCTCTGTCTCTCTCTGCCATGCTGTGTCTCCTCCCCCCATTCGTGCTGCCTTGTAGAGTGTGAGGCTACGTTAAAAACAATGTGTTAACCCTTGAGGGCTCAGCCGAGTACTAGTTCATCCATTTAGCCAGTAAGGCATTCCCTGGGAAATATCCCACCCTCTTCCACCCTCTGACTCCACCACCTCAACCAAGCTTCACAATCATCATTGCTGTGTACAGTATTAAATTGTTTGTTTAAAACTTATACTGTGTATGTGTGTGTGTGTGTATATATATATATATATATAAAATAGTCTTTTGGTCTGGTGAAAAAAATTTCCCTGGAACCTAACCCCCCTTTTTACATTGATTCTTATGGGGAAATTGGATTCATTTAACATTGTTTTGCTTAAAGTAGCATTTTTCAGGAACATAACTACAATGTTAAGCAAGGAGTTACTGTACAATCTGTATACCTCACTCAGGTCCCGCCTAGCTCTCGATTCCAGGAGAATAATCCATTCAGATACAAAGCCTGTTCCCATACATACTATACATACAGTCACTTATAAACAACAGAAGAATCAGTGTTAGAAGTGACCATGCAGAGGAGTTTGGATTTAGGTCTGAACTTTCATGAAGTTCAGGGCTTTTGAGACCCAGGGTTTTGATTTGGGCCCACGTCTAATATTGTTACAATCACTGATAAAGGGCATATAGGTGGATAGAAAGCTGGCTAGATCGTCGGGCTCAACGGGTAGTGATCAATGGCTCCATGTCTAGTTGGCAGCCGGTTTCAAGCGGAGTGCCCCAAGGGTCGGTCCTGGGGCCGGTTTTGTTTAATATCTTTATTAATGATCTGGAGGATGGTGTGGACTGCACTCTCAGCAAGTTTGCAGATGACACTAAACTAGGAGGCATGGTAGATACACTAGAGGGTAGGGATCGGATACAGAGGGACCTAGACAAATTAGAGGATTGGGCCAAAAAAAACCTGATGAGGTTCAACAAGGATAAGTGCAGAGTCCTGCACTTAGGACGGAAGAATCCCATGCACTGCTACAGACTAGGGACCGAATGGCTAGGTAGCAGTTCTGCAGAAAAGGACCTAGGGGTCACAGTGGATGAGAAGCTGGATATGAGTCAACAGTGTGCTCTTGTTGCCAAGAAGGCTAACGGCATTTTGGGCTGTATAAGTAGGGGCATTGCCAGCAGATCGAGGGACGTGATCGTTCCCCTTTATTCGACATTGGTGAGGCCTCATCTGGAATACTGTGTCCAGTTTTGGGCCCCACACTACAAGAAGGATGTGGAAAAATTGGAAAGAGTCCAGCGGAGGGCAACAAAAATGATTAGGGGTCTGGAGCGCATGACTTATGAGGAGAGGCTGAGGGAACTGGGATTGTTTAGTCTCCAGAAGAGAAGAATGAGGGGGGATTTGATAGCAGCCTTCAACTACCTGAAGGGGGGTTCCAAAGAGGATGGAGCTCGGCTGTTCTCAGTGGTGGCAGATGACAGAACAAGGAACAATGGTCTCAAGTTGCAGTGGGGGAGGTCCAGGTTGGATATTAGGAAACACTATTTCACTAGGAGGGTGGTGAAGCACTGGAATGCGTTACCTAGGGAGGTGGTGGAGTCTCCTTCCTTGGAGGTTTTTAAGGCCCGGCTTGACAAAGCCCTGGCTGGGATGATTTAGTTGGGAATTGGTCCTGCTTTGAGCAGGGGGTTGGACTAGATGACCTCTTGAGGTCCCTTCCAACCCTGATATTCTATGATTCTATGATTCATATTTTCCAAGTGTTGTATGAGGTCACAGTCCAAGAGGACTCTGGCAGCTCCTTCCCAGCCCGTACTATGCCTCTGAACTTCCACCTACTCAATGATGTAGGCTTTAATCTTCCCTGGCACACAGGTGTTTTTTACAGCAAGATAAACAGGGTGAGTGACTAGGCACTTATAATGTTTACTAAGAGGTAGCTAGATTTTTTTTTTTAAATGGAGATATCTTATCTCCTAGATCTGGAAAGGACCTTGAAAGGTCATTGAGTCCAGCCCCCTGCCTTTACTAGCAGGACCAAGTACTGATTTTGCCCCAGATCCCTAAGTAGCCCTCTCAAGGATTGAGCTCACCGTCCTGGATTTAGCAGGCCAATGCTCAAGCCACTGAGCTATCCCTCTCCCCCAAATGATGAGGTCACCACTATACCTCCTCTCCCTGTGGTTGATCTCACTTAGTGCACAAGAGGGTAAAACTACAATGCCTGGCCTCCACTATGTTTACACAGCTAATGAGGAGTAAAAACACCCTTCTTTCTATTAGTGAAAACAGCCTTAATACGTGGCCTCTCTTTGTGAAATGGGACTAATGCCTGACATTTCTTGGAATGACTGCTCCTGTACATCCTGTCCTCAAATATGAGCACAGAAAATTAAAAAAAAAAATCCCCTCTGTTGTTTGTAACTTCTGAATGCTCCACTATAGAGCACATACTGCCTCCCACTCCATGCTAGGGATAGCTTGCCTACCCATGGAACTGAAGTTCTGCTGTGAGGGAGGGGTGTGATGAGGTGTCCTTATGCTGCAACAGCCACCCAAGGGTTAACTACCTCCTCACCCTAAGCTAATTATTTGACCAGCGACAGCTAAGATAAAAGGCTGCAGGGCAGGCAGAGCAGAAGCCCAAGAAGGACTCTGCCCTGGCTGCACACTTGGATGGTGAGGCAGAAAGAGCCAGACCTTCCAAGGACAATGGAAGTGGAATGAATAGCTCTGTGAGGGGACCCTGGATGTGGAGGAAGCTAGGAGGTGGTCCAGGGAATCAGCAGTGAGTCTGAGGGTGCAGACCTTAGCTGCTTATTACAGGGTCCCTGGGCTGGAACCAGCGCTTAATTTGTGCCAGGGTTGAGCCCCGACACCTCTTTCATTACAAATTAAGCACTGGCTGGAACCCAGAGGAGAAGGCGGGCCTGGGTTCCCCAGCCTGTTTCCAAGGAAGGGGATGTAAAACCCTATTGATGCAAGGGGGCTAGGACTGCGGAGCCCCAAGTAGGGCTGGAGATCTGGCATTAGGTCATAGGACTGTTTGTTTATTTGAACTCTTATTACCCCAGAAGGAGTGGGACTTCCAGTGACCTGGCTGGAAGGCTGAGCCGTGAGATGGGGCGTGCCAGAGCTGGAAGGCTGCTATGCCATGCCTGGCTGTGTGTGGAGGGGGTGGGAGTGCAGTGGCTGGGGAGTGACCCATCTACCTAAGGTAAGGCTACAAGGAGCCTACACTCTGTACCTCCTCTGCACTACCCAGAGCACAGCTCTGTGAGGCTCCTTGCTCCACAGAGGGGCAGGGTGAGGACATGGTGAATGGCTCCACATCCTTACTGGACCATCAGCCAAACCCCTATACAGAAAGATGCTGGAGTAACAGCCACAAAGTGGTTGTGCTGCCTACTGTATTGCTCCTAGTGCAGAGTCCTCAGGATCTCGCCTGCAGTGAGAAGTGAATAATCAATCTTCCCAAAATACAAGGTCTTTCTCCCTCAAAACATATTGCAGTATCACACCTGTCTTGTGCTGAGGTTCCTGTGTTTCAGATGACAAAGTCACATCAGCCTGTCTCCTAAAGGCTGGTTCTCTAACCTGGGTTTTGTATAGGGCCTTACCAAATTCACGGTCCATTTTGGTCAATTTCACGGTCATAGGATTTAAAAAATAGTAAATTTCATGATTTCAGCTATTTAAATTTGAAATTTCATGGTGTTGTAATTGTAGGGGTCCTGGCCCAATAAGGAGTTGTGGGGGAGTCACAAGATTATTGTAGGGGGGGTTGCGGTTGCAGTACTGCTACCCTTACTTCTGCACTGCTGCTGGTGATAGTGCTGCTGTCAGAGCTGGGCGGCCGGAGAGCAGTGGCTACTGGCCAGGATCCCAGCTCTGAAGGCAGAGCTGCCGCCAGCAGCAACACAGAAGTAAGGATGGCATGGTAAGGTATTGCCACCCTTACTTCTGTGCTGCTGCCTGCAGAGCTGGGCCCTTGGTCAGCAGCTGCCACTCTCTGGCCGCCAAGCTCTGAAGGCAGCAGCACAGAAGTAAGGGTGGCATGGTATGATATTGCCACCCTTACTTCTGCACTGCTGCTGGCGGGGCGCTGCCTTCAGAGCTGGGTATCTGGCCAACAGCCACCACTTTCCGGCTGCCCAGCTCTGAAGACAATGCAGATGTAAGGGTGGCAATACTGCAACCCCCTTAAAATAACCTTGTGACCTCCCTGCAGCTCCCTTTTGGGTCAGGACCCCCAATTTGAGAAATGCTGGTCTCCCCCATGAAATCTGTATAATATAGGGTAAAAGCACACAAAAGACCAGGTTTCACAGGGGGAGACCAGATTTCACAGTCCTTGATGCATTTTTCATGTGAATTTGGTAGAGCCCTAGTCATGCAGGACACCAGACTAGATGATCAGAGTGATCTCTTTGAACCTTAAAACGCTATGAAAAGTCATGGGAAAATTTCATAAGGGCAACAGCAACACAAGCTGAGAGAGTGAGAGTGACTCATGGTTTTGATAAATGTGCTAAACCCAGGGAGGTTGCTTGCTCTACAGGAGTATTTCATCCAAAATTACTTTTAGATCTGAATGCACCTTCCAGAGTCCACGTGTAAACAATGTAGCGTGAACTGTTTCTAATAGCTGCACTTATGTTGCCTGACCGATACATTGAGAACAGACGCTAGACCACGTGGCTGCTCCAGGATCTGCCTGCAGGCAGACTGTTCACTGTTATATCCACTAGTAATTTTGCATGAGGAAGGGGTATGGCTTGAGGAAGGGGATGTGGTTTGGTGGGAGTGGCTGGAGCAGGATTTATTTATTTATTTCCAACCTTAATGAATGCTGTGGCTGGCTTGGCAAGGATGATATGTGGAGTGGAATAGTCAAGAAAGGACTCCTCTGACTCATCATATCTGTGTGGTTATGTGAATTTGGGGTAATAAGGTGAGTGAAGGACAGTGTTTCCTGTCCAACTCTTTCATCAGTCCAGTTAGCCCATTTATTGCCCGCTTATTTTTGTTAACATAGCTCATTCAGGGGAAAAAACTAATCCCTGAGAAATGTTCTAAGAAGGTCATAAATATATTAAGAATTGCATCAGTGTTTCACATGCGTTTAACATCCAGCTCCCTTAGATCTGCCAATTTTTTCTTTCTTTCTGCCAATAACCATATCATGTTCCTAATTGTAACATGATATGGTTATTGGCTGCATTGCATATGAATCTGGTAATAAACATAATGTCTTCTCAAGTAACTTTCCTATTGCTCGGTATTATATTTATGTTACATGACCAGACAAAGCCTAAATCTGACCCCGTGTGAATTTTGGAAATGTTTAGAATTTGATACAGCTTCTTTCATTTAAGTTTTAAACTATTTCTATATAGGGCCTTGTCAAGGCTGTATCCCCACTTTGAACTTTAGGGTACAAGTGTGGGGGCCTGCATGAGGACTTCTAAGCTTAACTACCAGCTTAGTTCTGGTCCGCTGCCATCATTCCCTTCCCTGGGAAGCTTTTAGAAACCTTTCACCAATTCCCTGGTGAATACAGATCCAAACCTCTTGGATCTTAAAACAAGGAGAAATTGACCCTTCCCCCCTCCTTCCTTTCACCAACTCCTGGTGAATACAGATCCAACTCCTTGGATCTAAAAACAAGGAAAAATCAATCAGGTTCTTAAAAAGAAGGCTTTTAATTAAAGAAAAAGGTAAAAATCATCTCTGTAAAATCAGTATGGAAAATAGCTTTACAGGGTAATCAAACTTAAAGAGCTCAGAGGACCCCCCTCTGTCTTAGGTTCAAAGTACAGCAAACAAAGATAAACACTCTAGTAAAAGGTACATTTACAAGTTGAGAAAACAAAGTAAAACTAAGACGCCTTGCCTGGCTTTTTACTTACAAGTTTGAAATATGAGAGACTTGTTTAGAAAGATGTGGAGAACCTGGATTGATGTCTGGTCCCTCTCAGTCCCAAGAGCGAACAACCCCTTAAACAAAAAGCACAAACAAAAGCCTTTCCCCCCCAAGATTTGAAAGTATCTTGTCCCCTTATTGGTCCTTTGGGTCAGGTGTCAGCCAGGTTACCCGAGCTTCTTAACCCTTTACAGGTAAAAGGATTTTGGAGTCTCTGGCCAGGAGGGATTTTATAGTACTGTACACAGGTAGGGTTACCATATTTAAAAAATAAAAAAAGAGGACCCTCCACGGGCCCTGGCCCCGCCCATTTTCCCACCCCAGCCCCGCCCCAACTCCGCCCCTTCCCCGCCCTAACTCCGCCCCCTCCTCCCACTCCCAGCCACGGGGAAAGGGCTGCCCGAGCGCTACCGGCTTCACGGTTTGCCGGGCAGCCCGGCTCTTAAACAGAGCCGAAGAGTCGGGGAGGAGCAGAGCCGCCGCGGCTGGAGGCTCTGCTCCTCCCCTGACTCTTCGGCTCTGTTTAAGAGCCGAGCTGCCCCAGCGCTACCGGCTTCGGGCAGCCCCCGTGCCTCCGGACCCTGCGCCGCCGGAGCCCGGGAGGGGAAGTGCCCGGCCGGCGGCTGGGGTCCGGAGGCAAGGGGGCTGCCTGAAGCCCATAGCGCTCGGGCAGCTCGGCTCTTAAACAGAGCCGAAGAGTCAGGGGAGGAGCAGAGCCGCCATTTTCCCGGACATGTTCAGCTTTTTGGCAATTCCCCCCGGACGGGAGTTTGAGTGCCGAAAAGCCGGACATGTCCGGGAAAAAGAGGACGTATGGTAACCCTATACACAGGAGAGCTGTTACCCTTCCCTTTATAGTTATGACAGGCCTGAACTCTGAATCCCAAACCCAAACTGGGAAAATTTACATATTAGATCTGGATCTAAACCCTGTGGTTTAGGCTCATCTCTAGTATTATAATCAGAGAGATTTTATTATTTGACTTTCTTACTTTGCTAATCCACACTTTTCAGCAAAGATTTAAGAGCTGAGACAGCTGTAATGTAATCCACATAATGACTTCATTATTTTTCAAAACAGTGCTCAATATTTACTACTGTACTATGAAGTATTAGAAATCATTAAACTACACAATCAGTGCACCATGTCCACTATCCTGGGGATTATTAACGTTTTCTCACACATGCCCCAAGTGCAGTAATCTGCTAATCTCCCAGGCCCTGATTCAGGAAAGCATCCCTGGTCAGGAAAGATGCTTACAGCTGAATTTAAGAACTTGCTTAAGCGCCATCCTGAAAAATCCGTATGAAAAATCCTCCCCCCCTGAGTCCCATAGCTGTCCTGACCTAATGCCTGGTGTAGATGCAGCTAGGTCAATGGAAGAATGCTTCCATAGACCTAACTACCATCGCCTGGGCAGGTAGAGTTCCTACAGAGACAGAAGAACCCCTTCTGTCTGTGTCTACACTATGGGTTTACAGTGGCATAGCTACGGTGCCACAGCTATGCTGCTATAGCACCCGCAGTGTAGACATGACTAAACTGTAATTCTGCCTTTCAGCCCAACAACTCACAAAAAGGGAACATAGATCCCATGGGGGTGAGACTGATGTGAATGCCAGAACAGCTAGAAAGGACAGACCTTCACACGCCTGGACAGACTTTCATTGGACCTAATGTCTATAGTCAACAGGGGGTTGGAGAGCCTTTGGAAAGAACAAAGAGATGAGTCTCCATATCAAAGATCTGTGAGTCGTGGAAGGGCAAGGCAGACTTTTGGGAGAACATAAGTTTCTGAGTTTCTTCTATAACTTAATCAGTCCCGCCACCACTAGCCTTTATTTGATTAGGAATTGTGAATTACAGACAGCTAACATGGCTTTTGGCATTCTGTTCCTCAACAAGATGGGAAGGTCCTCTCCTTTGCTGGTAAATCTAGTTTGCTCCATTGAAGTTGATGCCAATTTATAACACCCTGTGGATCTGGCCCCATAAATTTCAATGCTTGTTTTATATCTGATTCTTCTTCTTTTTTTAGTAGCATCTCATTTGACTGTTAGAAACATAGGGGTTTCCAGACTGTTAGACTAGTGACACATCTGGTCCTGTATCCTGTTTCTGACAGCGGCCAGTACCAGATGTTTCAGAAAGAGGTGCATAAACTACATGGAGGACAACCATGGAGCAAACTGCCCATAGCAAAAACTTATCTCTAACCCTAGAGGCTATCTTATGCCCTGAAGCATGATTGTTGAGTTGGTCGGTAAAGCTGCTCTCAGCACTTCTCTGAGAAAGAAGGAATCTCCCTCCTCAGGGGTGAGAAAACTGGTGGGGCTCACTGACATGTCAAGCTATCCAGCACCCTAAAATCAGGCTTCATCAAGGCTTTGAGTTGAAAACAAAGAGGAGTCATCCTTTCTGGCACAAAATGGCCCCTCTGACTTTAGAGGAACTACTCTAGAAGACAGCAACCTGCTTCACACCCAATATGCTATACAGCAAACTAATTTAAATAAAACGTAGGTGTATTTAAGCCTTAATATTTACATTTAATCATGGGTCTGAGCCACAAAGCTTGATGGGGAGGGGAAGGATGGTTCTCCCACTTAGAAGTCCCAGAATTCAAGCATGTTGGTTCAGGACCATATCCTCTATTAGTCCTTTTTAAAAGCTGAGTTCTGTCCAAGTTAAAGTAAGTGAAATGGCTTAAAGTTGGCAATTTTTACTAGTTTTCAATTTTAATCTAATTTTTCATTTCTTCTCTCTGTGATCTTTGGAGATTATCACACACTCCATTACATTGCCCAGTATTTAAATATTTGGGGCACTTTCCATACGTAATGCTGAATAAAGTTAAGATATTGGCATTGCACATAAAGAAACTTCTTTCATTTTGACTAAGATGCAGTATGTGCCTATATTTTAATCCTGACCTCTCCCTCTCAGTTTTGATCCCGTTGTCTCAGATTCAGTCACAGACTTCCACAACCAGAAGGGGCTGACCACTTATGGGTCTTTAGTGGCCGCTGCTTCTCAAATGCAAGTTTCAGAGAAGCCACATGGTAGTGAGAGGAGGAACGGGGCAAACCCTTTCTTGACAGGCTCCGAAAGGAGATCAAGGAAGGCATCTCGCTGAGGCTGCTAATTTGCTGTTTTGTTACTGCAGTAAAACTGCTCTTAGCGTGTACGAGAGAAAACCAGAACCATGTGATAAAGGCAGACCTTTTTCATGAACAATATACAGACAAAGAAACACTGGTCTGGAAAAGCCAGCAAAAGGGTACGTCCTTCACCCTGAGCCTTCCAGCAGGAATGATCTATCTCTGTGCAGAGGCAAGGGCTGGGGGTTGAGGGAATATCTTTTAATAGACCAACTTCTGTTGGTACACAGAGAGACAAGCTTTTGAACCACCCAGAGCTCTGTCTCTCTCACCAACAGAAGTTGGTCCAGTAAAAGATATTCCCTCCCCCACCTTGTCTCTCTAATATCCAGGGATCGACACCTTCAGCTACACTGCATACCATCTCTCTGCAGGCACATGCAGCTCTTCCCTAGATCTCCAAATGAGTGTGTTTGCCTCAGCCTTTTAATCTAAAAGAACCACCTGCTATTTCAGGAGCAGATCCATGAGTCTCTGTAGCAGACAGAAGCAGATTCCTCATAGCTAGCTGAATCCTCTCCTTCCTTACTACACACTCAACAGCAGGAATGTTTGTAGAATATTTCCCTTCATATCTGTGGAATTTCTAGGCAGAGGCTTTGTTTTATATTCTGTTTGGTCCCACTGTATGATTGTAAGACCCGAGAGTACAGGAGGAAGATGGCCTTATGGCTAAAGTTGGGGATTGGGATTCTGGAGACCTGACTTCAGTTCTTGCTTTACCATGCACACATCCTGCGTGACCTTGGGCGAATCACTACTAAGTCTCTGTGTGTCTCGGTTCTTATCTGTAAAATGGGGCTAGCAGTATTCCCTAGATAGTGCATAATGAGAGATACTCTTGTGGTGAGGGCTATATAAGTACATTAAAGAGATGGGCGTAGTTACTGGAGTTTAATTCTGCACCATGTACTGATATACTTACACCAACTACTCAAGGACTTATCAGTATGTAGCAATTCTGTTGGTTAGTTCCATGAGACAGGCCTGGGTGAAACATCTAGGGCCGGTGACCAATGTGGTGATTCTACTACAATCATTGCTGGCTGCCAGCTGGTCTCATTTAGGTGAAAAGGAGGCTGAGTGTAGAAGTCCTCCCTGCAGGTATATAGCCTCTCTACTGTCAAGACCCTGGCAGTACCTCTGAGTGTTACCAACCAGTAGCTGGGCCCTTACATGTTCAGGCTAATTCTACAAGGGATCTCAAAGCAGCATGGGGCTCCAGAGGTGTAATGCACAGGTCCACTGGGATGTGGAATATGACCTGACATTCACTAACCCATGACCCCAGCTACTGGATTAGTAGCGAAGACCTTAACTGTTTCTATGGCTGATGAGAATCCTACACACTATACCAGCATAGCCAGCCGATGCAGGCATAGGAGAGGTTGCATGGAATGGTTCCATATCAATGACCATAAACTGCACCCTAACCTCTGCCAGTTGTCTTGTGAATACATACCACTTGAGTTCAGGAGAATGGGTGAGAGAGGGTGGACGGTGCAATGCAAACAGTCACCACTAAAAACAAACTCCCAAGTGTGATCCCATGACAGAGGAATGTCCTGCAGTGATGGGCGAGTGTCAAAGCAACAGGTGTGGTGATGCTGGTGGTTGTCGTCACAAACCATGGTATGGATCGCTTGGTATTGTACCTGGAAGTAGCAGCACCATTCAGCGACATCTTGGGTGTCTGAACAGCCCTATACGGGATTATACTGCTCACCCCGTATGGGGAAGGGACTAGAAAAGGTGCCCTAAAAATTATCTGCTTCCATAGAACCTCACCAGACCACCGTATCTGGAAGGTCATGCACCTATACCGTTGGATAATGAGCAAACCCACAACCACTTTTTGGAATGTTAGGACTCTGACCCTACCACCAGCCGACCTGAGAGGCACAGCACTTGTTGCAAGAGAACTGGCTGGACATAGGGTCAACATTGCCACAGTGAGTGAAACCAGCCTTGCTGATAAAGAATAACTCACAGAGACTGGTTCAGGGTACAGGTTCTTCTGACGTGGTTGCCCACCCACAGAGCCCTGACAGTTGGGTGTTGGCTTTGCCATTAGCAACTTCATTGCTGCCAAGCTCAAAAGTCTAGTTGCTGCTGAAACAAAAGCAGTATGCTGTCATTATCAGCACTTATGCTTCCACCATGACAAATGCCGATGATGAGAAAGAAAAGTTCTACAGTGACTTAGACACACTCACTGCATCTGCATAAACTTATCACTATGGGGAAATTCAGTACATGGATTGGAAGTAATGTGGCAACCTGGTGGTACACCCTTGGACAGCATGGGCCTGGGAAAGAGAATCGCAATGGAACTCTGCTACTCAATGTATCAGGTGGCAACTGGTGATCATGAATACCTTTTTCCACTTACCAGACAAAGATAAAATGTCATGAATTCCCCCATGTATGCCCTGAAACAAGGCATCTTATTGACCACCTGATCATCCAGCAGCAAGATCTACAGACTATATAAATCACTGCGGCAATGCATGGGGCAGACTGCTGGACAGACCATCGCATGATCCGCTCCACACTTATTGGTAAGATGACTAGAGCATTGCAAATCATCATCTAAACCCATCAGATGGCTCACTGTAACGTGATTAGAAGATAAAGCTACATGGGCGCCTCTCTGCAACAACATCACAGTAGCTTTTTCTGAGCCGACTAGTGCCATGTAAATAGTGAGTAGGCGACTCTTTGTGATACTGTATCTGAAGATGCTCTTGCCACCTTGATACAGTAAAATGATATCACTAAGATTGGTTTGATTAGAATGACCCCGAAATCCAACAGCTGCTCACCAAAAAAACATGAAAGGCATCATCAAATTCTTGCTACCAATATCCCTGTAGGCACAGTAACAACTTGCAGGAATCTGTGTCATGACATCCAATCTAAGCTAAGAAACATGCAGGATCAATGGTGGAATGCCAAGGCAAATGAAATCCAGGGCTATGCCGACTGTTATGAGACCAAAAATGTGTATGCTGCTTTGAAAGATGTATATGGTCCTACACACACACGTACGGTGCCTTTTGAAAGTGCGGATGGCCTAACACTGATTACTGACAAAGGATTACCCTTCAGAGGTGGGGATCATTTCAGAGACCTTTGGAACACACTGTCCAACATTTCAGATGAGTCACAAATAAGAGTAGTGGGTCATCCAACATATAATGACAACATGGATGCAGCCCCATCCCTTGACAAAGTCAGCACTGCAGTCAGTGAGATGAAGAATGGCAGGGCCCCAAGATCAGATGGCATTCCCACAGACATATTCAAGAATGGAGTTGAGACTTTGCTGAGGCAACTGCATGGACTCTTTCTCAATATATGGAGTACTGAAAATGTACTGCAAGCCTTCAAAGATTTGCCTGTTCTTTTTGAATATGGTGACAATGGTGGTATTTCTGACTGTGGCAACTGTCGCAGTATCTCATTACTCTCCATGGCTGGAAAGGTTCTGGCCAGAGTATTCTTTGATTGTCTGATGTGCAACATTGCCAGTCGCATGCTATCAGAGGCACAATGTGGTTTCAGGTGAACACAAGGAATGGCAGACACATTTGTAGCTTTTCAGATGCAGAGAACAATAGGACTTTTGCACGGTCATTGATCTGGATAAAGCATTTGATGCTGTCAGTAGACCTGGACTTTGGCAACTATTATGTAAGTTTGGTGAAATATTTGGAGCAACCAACATTCTGAGGCTATTTCATGATGGAATGAGTCTGTGTAGATGGTGTTCTGTCTGACATTTCCTGTCACGAATGGTATAAAGCAGGGCTCTTTTCTACGCAGTAATATTCAATGCTGCTACAAGAGACCTGAATGCAGGTATCAGGATATGTTTCCGATCCTCTGGAAAATTATTCAACCCTTTAGAATACAGTCTTCCATGAAGATCTCTGAGGCAATTGTTCATGAGCTGCTGTATGCCGATGACTGTGCTCTAGAGGCACGTATCTCAAGAAGAGGAACGAATGATTACAGACAGATTTGCAGAGTCTGCAGAAAGGTACAGGCTGACAATCTGAAAAAGACAGATGTCATGTATCAACGTGTGCCAGAGAAGCCCTACACAAAACCAAAAGACAGCTGCAGGAGCACACAGCTGAAGGCTGTTATACACTTCTGCTATCTTGGCCAAAAGCCAAAGTGCCCAAGCCATCACTATATGTCTAACTCAGTGGTTCCCAATCTGGGGTTCGTGAACCCCTGGGGGTTCACGAAATGTTACAGGGGGTTCCCGGGGAAAAAATCCCCAATGCCGGACAGAGCTGTCCCTAGGGATCCTGGGCTGCACGGGGCTAGCAGCCTGGAGCCCCTGGACTTCCAAGAGCTAAGCAGATCAAAGCAAGCACATCTATCACACTGAGGAGATTTAAACTTCAAGACTCCTTATAAGAAATGGAAAGGGAGGTGGCTATTTTTTGCTGTTCTTAAAATTAAATAGGCAGCTAGTATTGTTATTTAAAATTATTACAAAGAACGAGTTTAAGCTTTGTTGTAACGTGCATTGTTTGTCTGGACTGCTCAAGCCCCGAATGCTTGTGTAGGAGGAACTCTTTGGATTAGCTTCTTAAATACCTTCATGCTGTTTCACATCTGATACTCCTTGATGAAATATAGGAGCCTTGTCTTATAACATGCTTATTCAAAGTGATACAAGCTACAAAAGTGAGATCGTGGAAGAGTGTTGCTGTTTTCATAACGTAATACATAAGAACATAAGAATGGCCATACTGGGTCAGACCAAAGGTCCATCCAGCCCAGTATCCTGTCTACCGACAGTGGCCAATGCCAGGTGCCCCAGAGGGCGTGAACCTAACAGTGATCTCTCTCCTGCCATCCATCTCTGACAAACAGTATTGTTAAAAGAACATTATTCAGGTGGCAAATGCAAGCACACAAAAGTTAGTAATTTACCCCCATATGCATTTGTATTATGCTAGTCTTTAATTGCATGATCTCACTCTATTTTTTCCCCACAAGCCTCCTGCCTCATTCAGTGCACAGAATGGACAGTGCTCACTTAATGAGCATCTGTTAAGTATTTTGTTTACTCCTAAACCAGTATCTGGCCCCATGCCTATTTACATCACGATTCAAACATTAATCTGATTATAGAATTATTAATTTCCTCATCAGCTTTTTTTCACTATAGTATATGTGTGCTTCACAAACATTAATGAATGTATTTTCAAACAGCTCTGTGAAGTAAGGGAGTGGTATCTCCATTTTACAAATGGGAAAGTGAGACATGGAGGTGAAGGTCAAAAGTATTTACTAATTTTGGGTGCCCAATCTGAGAGGCCTAAGGCCTGACTTTTCAGAGTACTTAGCCTTAGATAGCATATTTATGTCCAAAGCACAGCTCCCATTGACTTTAGTAGCAGCTGTGAGTGTTCAGCACTCTTGCAAATCAAGCCCCAGGGTCTCAAGTCAGGCACCCAGAAAATGAAGCTCACAGCCCTGGTCTACGCTACGAGTTTAGGTCGAATTTAGCAGCGTTAGATCGATTTAACCCTGCACCCGTCCACACGACGAAGCCATTTTTGTCGACTTAAAGGGCTCTTAAAATCGATTTCTGTACTCCTCCCCGACGAGGAGATTAGCGCTGAAATCGACCCTGCTGGGTCGAATTTGGGGTAGTGTGGACGCAATTCGACGGTATTGGCCTCCGGGAGCTATCCCAGAGTGCTTCATTGTGACTGCTCTGGACAGCACTCTCAACTCAGATGCACTGGCCAGGTAGACAGGAAAAGCCCTGCAAACTTTTGAATTTCATTTCCTGTTTGGCCAGTGTGGCGAGCTGATCAGCACAGGTGACCATACAGAGCTCATCAGCAGAGGTGACCATGGAGTTCCAGAATCGCAAAAGAGCTCCAGCATGGACCGAACGGGAGGTACTGCATCTGATCGCTGTATGGGGAGATGAATCTGTGCTATCCAAACTCCATTCCAAAAGACGAAATGCCGGAATATTTGAAAAAATCCCTGCCATAAACGTCTCCTCCTTACTCTCACAGATATTGTGGAGTACACAGCAAGCAGTAATAACGATGGGAATATTGGTTTTGCTGAGGTCTAACTGATTCAGTAAACTGTGCCAGCGAGCTTTTAAACATCCAAAGGCACATTCTATCACCATTATGCACTTGCTCAGCCTATAGTTGAACTGCTCCTTACTACTGTCCAGGCTTCATGAGCCATGGGAGCAAGGGGTAGGCTGGGGTAGGTGCAACCATGCGGTGCTGCCGACTGGGAGAGCAGCCTAAGGCAGAAGCCTCCAGCTGGCATGATATTCCAGGCAGGACTGAATCTCCATTAGACGAAACTTAAAAAAGAGAATGACCTGGAGTCATTCCCGTTTTTGACCAGGTGCCCCCGACCGACCTCACTGAGGCCAGCCAGGAGCACCCAAGTCTGCCCAGGTGTCCCTGACCAACCTAACCGAGGTCGGCCAGGAGCACCCACGGGACGATGACAACAGCTAGCAGTCGTATTGCACCGTCTGCCGTCCGCAAGGCAAGGCAAGACAAGACAAGGCAAGGCAAGGCAAGGCAAGGCAAGGCAAGGCAGGGGGATGCTGCTGTGTAGCACTGCAGTACCGCATCTGCCAGCAGCACCTAGGAGACATACGGTGACAGTGAGCTGAGCGGGCTCCATGCTTGCCATGGTATGTCGTCTGCACGGGTAACCCAGGAAAAAAGGCGAGAAATGATTTTTTGCTGTTGCTTTCACGGAGGTAGGGAGGGATGGGGGGCCTGATGACATGTACCCAGAACCACCTGCAACAATGTTTTTGCCCCATCAGCAGGGCCAGTGCTACCATTAAGGCGAATTAGGTGGTTGCCTAGGGCGCCAAGATTTGGGGGCGCCAAAAAGCGGTGCCCCCCATTTTTTTTACCGCGTTCCTCCCCGAGCGTGCGGTCGCCGCTCCACTTCTCCTGCCTCCCAGGCTTGCAGCGCCAATCAGCTGTTTGGCGCCTCAAGCCTGGGAGGAGAATTAGAGG
>NW_020664561.1:4611595-4626964 GCF_002925995.2 Terrapene triunguis | reverse complement strand
GTGGAAGGTTCGCCTAGGGCGCGAAACTTCCTTGCACCGGCCCTGCCCATCAGGCATTGGGAGCTCAACCCAGAATTCCAATGGGTGGCAGAGACTGCGGGAACTGTGGGATAGCTACCCACAGTGCAATGCTCCGAAAGTCTACGCTAGCCTCGGTACGGTGGACGCACACCATCGACTTAATGCGCTTAGTGGGGATACACACAATCGACTGTATCAAATCGATTTCTAAAAAATCAACTTCTATTAAATCGACCTAATTTTGTAGTGTAGACATACCCACAGTGACCATCTATGAAAAGTCCAGTTTAAGTGACTTGCCAAGCTACACACAGGAACTCTGTGGCAGAGCCAGGGATAGAATTGAATTCTCCAGGGCAACATTCAACTGCCTTAACCATGAGACCATCCTTTCTCTTCTTGCAGTGCTCGAGGCCTTCACTACACACCTTCCAAATTCTGAAACAAACTAGGCAGGGGTCCTAAAGAGAACAGTCTACTTTACTGCACAACCCTGATTCATCCTCAGAGTAGGTCCATCCTGTGCAATGAATGAGGCAGGGATCCTGTGGAAAAAGTAGATCATGTAGTTAAAAGCTGTATCATAAGACATACACACACGGGGCTGAAAGAAAGTTGCACAGGCAACCTTAATTCTGGAATTTCCTAACTTTTGAGTGCTTGACTTTGCAACCGTGTGTGTGTGTGTGTGTAATTGCCTGTGTTTTTAAAAAAGTAAACTGAAAAACCCCCAGAAATTCTATCCTGTAGCCTCATATTGACATCCACAATGGTCAACAGCAGCCTTGGAACCTCTAGATCTACCACACCAGACCTCTGCCACTTGAGATCAAGAAGTAATTGATAGCAGTAGTAGGTTGTTGCCCGCTATGTTGATCAACATTACAGCGGCATGGGGCACACTGCCAGTGGGTTTCACAGATATCTGCTGACAGCAGAGGAAGGATGAGACTCTAGGTCTTGGGTTCCATTCCAGCTCTGGAGGGGAAGGTGTTCTACTGGGCATTGACACTTCTGCTCCATCTTCTTCTAACAGTCCCTGTCCCAGTCCTGTCTTTTCCCTAGCCCTAGCTTCTCCTCTCAGTCCTATTCTCTCCTGGCAAGTTCCAGTCTCACCACTCTGGACTCCCCATGCCAGGCTCCTCCCCCTTGCTCTTTCTCTCCAGTCTTCTTGCCCAGTTTATCTCTCCATGCCACCATTCCCAGTCCCAGTTGTCCTCTTCCCTGCAGCCAACCTCCAGTCCCTGTTTCTGTGTGCTACCCACCTCCCTTTTTGCAATATCTTTCCCCCAAGCAATTCTGGCTTTTGTCCTCTCTGCATTCAAATCATGCAGCTTCTTTCTTCAAGCTACCCGGGCCCTGCAGGAGGTCAATGAGAACATGGGAGAGAGATGCTCCGTGCTCTCAGTTCAGCTGCATGGACCCAGCCTAGCACCGTACAGAATAGCCCAAAGCTGCAATTGCAAAGGAAGTCCTGCTCAGCCTCAGGCTAGTGCATGGCCATTGTGGATGAAATCTTTTGGGGGAATTAGCTGCTAAAATCTAAGAAGTCTGTACTAAGCATGCGTGGACTGAGATTTTTCAAAGGCTTATAAATTGACTACATTTGGGTTAATTTTCATGGGGACAGCAAAAAGCACAAAGGCCAGTCTCTGCCCCAGAGTATGAGAGTGTGAGATGTTTTCTAAAAAAAGGAAGTGGGAGCAACTCTAATAGAGGATGTAACTGCACTCCGAAGGCTAGCTCTCTCTCACGCCCACCCCCCAGTGAAGAACAAGGAATTGCTCACTGTGGGAACATCAAACTGTATGTGGAGCCTGGAGGTGAGCAGGAAATCCCCTGCAGAGGCGTGGCTTCAGTTAATGATCTCATTGAGAACCTTGGGCATTTCTTCTGGTGGCCCTGGATGTTTCAGGCAGTTTGAAGAAAGGTGGGCATTCAAAGACAACACCACACCCTCTTGTACCCTGGTTATATAACAACTTTTCTAGGAGCCTATGCCAAGAAGACTCGTAGGTACATAAACAAAGAAGAGCTACTATATGATGATTAGCATGTCTGGGCTGGGGCAGGGGGTGGGGTGCAAGGGGAAGTGAGGGCTCCATCTGGGGGTGCAGGCTCTGGGGTGGGGCCAGGGATGAGGGATTTGAGTTGCAGGAGGGAGCTTTGGGTTTGGGGTGGTTCAGGGCTGGGGCAGGGGGTTGGGGTTTGGGGTTACCTCGGGTGGCTCCCGGACAGCAGCACGGTGGGAGGGGCTAAGGCAGGCTTCCTGCTTGTACTGACTCTGCGCTGTGCCCTGGAAGCGGCCAGCAGAACAGGTCCGGCTCCTAGGCAGAGGTGCGACAGGCCGCAGGCAGCTCTGCACGCGCTGCTCTCGCCTGCAGCACCGCCCCCTCAGCTCCCATTGGCCGTGGTTCCTGGCCAATGGGAGTGCAGAGCCGGTGCTCAGGTTGGGGGCAGCACACGGAGTCCAGTGGCCCCCCCTGCGTAGGAGCTGGACCTGCTGGCCACTGCCAGAGCCAGGACAGGTAGGGACTAACCTGTCTTAGCGCTGCAGCACCGCCGACTGGACTTTTAACGGTCCGGTCGGCAGTGCTGACCGGAGTTGCCAGGGTCCCTTTTTGACTGGGTGTTCCAGTTGAAAACTGGACACCTGTTCACCCGAGGAGCAGCCTATTTGGAGACTGCTGGGGACAGTTTGGAAGGAGACTTTAATAATACCCTGGAAGGGGGGAGGGATCTTTAATGTGACTTGACCAGAAAGCTAAACCATGAAGTGGAAAGTTTGAAGGCTGCTAGACACCAGCTTCCCCAAGGGCCCCGATTTGCAAGGCTCTTAAGCACATACCTAACTTTAAGCGTGTGAGTAGCTGAAGTCAATGAGACTGTTCACATGCTTAAAGTTAGGCAAATGCTGACGTACCTTTTTTAAATTAAATTAAATTAATGGAGATATCCCATCTCCTAGAACTGGAAGGGACCTTGAAAGGTCATCGAGTCCAGCCCCCTGCCTTCTAGCAGGACCAAGTACTGATTTTGCCCCAGATCCCCAAGTGGCCCCCTCAAGGATTGAACTCACAACCCTGGGTTTAGCAGGCCAATGCTCAAACCACTGAGCTATCCCTCCCCGCAAGTCCAACCCCCTGCTCAAAGCAGGACCAACACCAACTAAATTATTCCAACTAGGGCTTTGACCTTGATAAAGGAAGGCCACAGTGAGCTGCTGCTTCAGCTGGGGTCCCTTAAACGTCTCCGGAAGCAGGAGAGCTGGCTGCTGCTGGAGAGATGGAAATGCTGCCAGGGTGGAAGAGCTGTGTTGGGGAAAGGCAGAAGAGGATGATCAAAATGAGGCTGCTGCTGTTTCCCCTCCCTGCTGGGCTGGCTCATTCTCAAGACTAGAGAGTTGCAACACTCCAGGAAGACTGCAGCAGGCACTAGGGCCTGTCAGCGTTCACTGACCTCACCACTGCTTCAATCCCGTCAGCTCATAGAATCATAGAATCATAGAATATCAGGGTTGGAAGAGACCTCAGGAGGTATCTAGTCCAACCCCCTGCTCAAAGCAGGACCAACACCAACTAAATTATTCCAACTAGGGCTTTGTAAAGCCGGGCCTTAAAAACCTCTAAGGTTGGAGATTCCACCACCTCCCTAGGTAACCCATTTCAGTGCTTCATCCTCCTCCTAGTGAAATAGTGTTTCCTAATATCCAACCTAGGCCTCCCCCACTGCAACTTGAGACCTTTGCTCCTTGTTCTGTCATCTGCCACCACTGAAAACAGCTGAGCTCCATTCTCTTTGGAACCCCCCTTCAGGTAGTTGAAGGCTGCTATCAAATCCCCCCTCACTCTTCTCTTCTGCAGACTAAACAAGCCCAGTTCCCTCAGCCTCTCCTCGTAAGTCATGTGCCCCAGCCCCCTAATTATTTTCATTGCCCTCCGCTGGACTCTCTCCATTTTGTCCACACCCTTTCTGTAGTTGGGGGCCCAAAACTAGATGCAATACTGCAGGTGTGGCCTCACCAATGCCGAATAGAGGGGAATAATCACTTCCCTCGATCTGCCAGCAATGCTCCTACTAATGCAGCCCAATATGCCATTAGCCTTCTTGGCAACAAGGGCACACTATTGACTCATATCCAGCTTCTCATCCACTGTCATCCCCAGGTCCTTTTCTGCAGAACTGTTGCTTAGCCAGTTGGTCCCCAGCCTGTAGCAGTGCATGGGATTCTTCCATCCTAAGTGCAGGACTCTGCACTTGTCCTTGTTGAACCTCATCAGATTTCCTTTGGCCCAATCCTCCAATTTGTCTAGGTCCCTCTGTATCCTATCCCTACACTCCAGCGTATCTACCTCTCCCCCTAGTTTAGTGTCATCCGCGAACTTGCTGAGGGTGCAATCTATCCCATCATACAAATCATTAATAAAGATGTTGAACAAAACCAGCCCCAGGACCGAACCCTGGGGTACTCCACTCCAACTAGACATCGAGCCGTTGATCACTACCTGTTGAGCTTGACTATCTAGCCAGCTTTCTATCCACCTTATAGTCCATTCATCCAAGCCATACTTTTTTAATTTGCTGGCAAGAATACTGTGGGAGACCATATCAAAAGCTTTGCTAAAGTCAAGATATATCACATCCACCGCTTTCCCCATATCCACAGAGCCAGTTATCTCATCATAGAAGGCTATCAGGTTGGTCAGGCATGACTTGCCCTTGGTCTTTCCTCTTCTCACAAAAGCTGGGGCTGCTCAAGTTCCTGGCTCTGCTTGTCGTTAAGTGCTTCCCGTTTTGGTATTTCAGAATCCCTGACCAGCCCCAGCAGTCCTGCTCCATGCCAGGCATTAGCTGCTGGTTCCAGTCCCCCTCCTGACTCTTTGTCCTATAAGCTGAACCCAGCACCAGTGTTTCTGCTTCCTTAGCTTTCCTCAAGCACACCATCCCTCCCACTTGGAGCATCAGCTCCTCCTGTTCTTCACTCCCTCTCCCCAGCAGCTGTGAGCAGAGCCCTGGCCATGCATGCCAGGGTTTTTAGGTTCTGCACAAATCTTCCCTGAGGGCGGAAATTCAGCACATGAAGAGGAAAGTGCAGAGATATCCCTGCCTCTTTTTTCCCATGGGCCATTCCAGTCTGTTTGGCCAGGGGGAGATTTTGGGCTTTTGAAGGGGAACGATACTAAATATTGTTACAGTTGGAGCTGGCTCTGAGTTTTGACGTTGGGATCCAATTTTGATAAATGCAAAGTAATGCACATTGGAAAACATAATCCCAACTATACATATAAAATGGTGGAGTCTAAATTAGCTGTTACCACTCACAAAAGAGATCTTGGAGTCACTGTGGATAGTTCTCTAAAAACATTCACTCAATGTGCAGCGGCAGTCAAAAAAGAAAACAGAATGTTGGGAATCAGTAAGAAAGGGATAGATAATAGCACAGAAAATATCATGTTGCCTCTATAGAAATCCATGGTATGCCCATATCTTGAATACTGTGTGCAGATCTGGTCGCCCCATCTCAAAAAAACATATATTGGAATTGGAAAAGGTACAGAGAAGGGCAACAAAAGTGACTAGGAGTATGGAACAGCTTCCACATGGGTATTGCTTAATAAGACTGGGACTTTTCAGCTTGGAAAAGAGACGACTAAGGGAGGATATGATAGAGGTCTATACAATCATGACTGGTGTGGAGAAAGTAAATAAGGAAGTGTTATTTACTCCTTATAACACAAGAACTGGGGGTCACCAAATGAAATTAATATGCAGCAGATTTAAAACAAACAAAAGGAAGTATTTCTTCATACAACACACAGTCAATCTATGGAACTCTTTGCCAGAGGATGTTGAGAAGGCCAAGACTATAACAGGGTTCAAAAAAGAACTAGATAAGTTCATGGAGGATAGGTCCATCAATGGCTATTAGCCGGGATGGGCAGGGAAGGTGTCCCTAGCCTTTGTTTGCCAGAAGCTGGGAATGGGCAATGGGATTGATTGTTCGATGGTTGCCTGTTCTGTTCATTTCCCCTGGGGCACCTGGCATTGGCCCATTGGTCGGAAGAGAGGATACTGGGCTAGATGGACCTTTGGTCTTACCCAGTATGGCTGTTCTTATGTTTCTGAATCTGAGCCTTCCCAAATGTCAGGTGTGTCTGGCTTATTGCAGAGGCAAGCCTGAGGGCTTGTCTACATGGTCAGATAGTGCACGACAAGCTGTGGTGTGAATGTACAGTACACTAGCTAGCCACACACTAACTGCCCCTGTGGACCCTGCTGCGATGCACTAAAAGTTTTGTAGTGTGTGTTGACCTACTCCTGTTTGAAACAGCTGGACGTCAAAACACACTATGGAACTTCTAGTGCATGGCAGCAGGGTCTGCTGGACCAATTTGTACATGCCACACTAGCGCGCTCTATATTTACAATACAGCTTTCTGCACACAAACTGTCCATGTAGACAAGCCCCGTGTCACAACTTTTGGAATCAGATATGGATCTGAATTTGAAAGCCCCTAAACACAGGTGTGGGGTTTGATTCCAGCAACCCAGTTTTGGCACTTCCCTCAGGGAACTATATTTGAAAGAAATATGTCAGTCACAAGACCGGACTGACCATTCCTTTGTGAATTCATAATACCTGATGAGGGGAAAGGTTTTCTCTGCTGCGAATAGCATGCAGGATATTTGAAGAATAGGAAATGTCTGCCCTGTTCCTCTCCACAGTAATAATGATGCCTTACATGTCTATAGCACCTTTTCTCCATGGATCTCAAAACACAATATTAATATTAATGAATGAAGCCTCACAACACCCTGGGACACGGATAACATCAAGGCAGCGGCAAAACTGGGATTGTCATTCAGGACTTTGTCAACCAGTGTAGGCTTGTTCATGTTTTTCATGGCATACAAGCAGAGACGTTAGATTAAAAAAAATCATCAAATCTTCTTGTGGGAAGGGTACAATGTAACACAACTTTATTTCATAGAGTTCAGTACGATAACACACAAGAACCCCAAAACAAAGGGATCTTTGATAGGATAACGAGTCTTGTGGATAAGGGAGAAGCGGTGGATGTGGTATACCTAGACTTTAGTAAGGCATTTGATACGGTCTCGCATGATATTCTTATCGATAAACTAGGCAAATACAATTTAGATGGGGCTATTATAAGGTGGGTGCATAACTGGCTGGATAACCGTACACAGAGAGTAGTTATTATTGGTTCCCAATCCTGCTGGAAAGGTATAACAAGTGGGGTTCCGCAGGGGTCTGTTTTGGGACCGGCTCTGTTCAATATCTTCATCAACGACTTAGATATTGGCATAGAAAGTACGCTTATTAAGTTTGCAGATGATACCAAACTGGGAGGGATTGCAACTGCTTTGGAGGACAGGGTCATAATTCAAAATGATCTGGACAAATTGGAGAAATGGTCTGAGGTAAAGAGGATGAAGTTTAACAAAGACAAATGCAAAGTGCTCCACTTAGGAAGGAAAAATCAGTTTCACACATACAGAATGGGAAGAAACTGTCTAGGAAGGAGTATGGCAGAAAGGGATCTAGGGGTTTAGTAGACCACAAGCTAAATATGAGTCACAGTGTGATGCTGTTGCAAAAAAAGCAAACATGATTCTGGGATGCATTAACAGGTGTGTTGTGAGCAAGACACGAGAAGTCATTCTTCCGCTCTACTCTGCGCTGGTTAGGCCTCAGCTGGAGTATTGTGTCCAGTTCTGGGCACCGCATTTCAAGAAAGATGTGGAGAAATTGGAGAGGGTCCAGAGAAGAGCAACAAGAATGATTAAAGGTCCTGAGAACATGACCTATGAAGGAAGGCAGAAAGAATTGGGTTTGTTTAGTTTGGAAAAGAGAAGACTGAGAGGGGACATGATAGCAGTTTTCAGGTATCTAAAAGGGTGTCATAAGGAGGAGGGAGAAAACTTGTTCACCTTAGCCTCTAAGGATAGAACAAGGAGCAATGGGCTTAAACTGCAGCAAGGGAGGTTTAGGTTGGACATTAGGAAAAAGTTCCTAACTGTCAGGGTGGTTAAACACTGGAGTAAATTGCCTAGGGAGGTTGTGGAATCTCCATCTCTGGAGATATTTAAGAGTAGGTTAGATAAATGTCTATCAGGGATGGTCTAGACAGTATTTGGTCCTGCCATGAGGGCAGGGGACTGGACTCGATGACCTCTCGAGGTCCCTTCCAGTCCTAGAATCTATGAATCTATGAAAAAAATAGGCTGCGAGGCACAACTCAACCCATCTTGATTTAAGAACACTTTCTTACGGTGCCCTCTAGCCTGCAAGCAGGACCAGGAACCATCCCCCAAACTCTTAACGTGATAGTTTGCAATTCCAACACCGTTCTCAATACACCACAGTTCAGAGGTGACAGCCTCTATACCATTCGTTCTGCTTCATAGTGCATTGAAATTTGAGTCAGGCCCCAGAAAGTAATGGGATATAAAAAAATACATTTTGGGTGCTTTTGATGTGGCTTCTGGGCCATTAGGGGTGCACCTGCTTCACGTTTACCAGCTTTTCTTCGCAACCACGAGGGCTATAAACCCACTCCTTTTTTTTTTAAATGAAAGCTGAGATTCTCATGAACAAGGCTGAATGCCATTGCAATGTCGTTCTGCACCATTGATGGTAACCCCCCTGCCCCCAAGTCCCATCCACCCTACAGCTTCCTCTGTTGTTACATTATCGCTATGCAGTTTACTAGTGTAGAGAAGACTGAAGTGGGAGGGCTGCAGCTACACAAATGCAATTAGACCTTCCTGTGCAATCCCATAATTCTCTAGCCCACCCCTCAGAGACAACTTGTCCTGTTCTGAATATTGGCTCAAGCAACTCATTTCTCAGCTGCACATAGGCTGAGACAGCTCCTGGCTCTGTTCAGTCCCCACATCCTTCCTGAGAACTCAACTCCTAGAGAAGAAAAGAATGACACAAAAGGCGAATGTCAAATACAGCTTTATTAAACAATAGAACATGCTTAGGGAATGTTGCCAAAATAATTGATGTCACCTCAGATCCAATAGCTCTGGTGGTAGCCCTCAGGCAGTTCTAGCACAGTTCAGGCTCTAGCAACTTGCTGCATTGTTATCAGTTAAAACTGTATGCGCAGAATAGGTTTTTTTAATCACCCACTACTTTTATCTGAAAGAAATGTTTCCCCAAAGAAAAAGAGGCCATGACACATGTCCCCAGTGATGACCATGTCCCTCACAAGTTTCAAACTTCAGCAGGTTTTTTTTTCTTGTAACCTACGCAAAAAAGTGTGCCTAGAATTTCCTGCAGAATGGGTAAAAATGCATTTCCTCCCATTTTCCTAGACTTAAATAAATGGCTGGCAATATTTTACTCACATTTAAAAAACCAAACAAACTATAAGGTTTGGGCACAGACTAAGCATGGAAAACTGCATTCCCAAAGGAAAACGATGTGATTGAGTGAAAATATCAGATTATAATAGAAATTGTTTTGCAGCTACAACTAACTCATCACATTGAATTTCTTGAGATTCTCTTGTGCTGGCCTGTGGAACTGTGCTGATTTCATGTCGTGGTGTGACAGATTTTTGTTACCAATCTGCCTGGAGCGTCAGGTGATCGTCTGGGGAGGAGATGATGTAACACACCAAGTGTTTAAATTTTAAAGCTTTATTAATAAAACAATAAAATACAGCAGAGAGTGCTGGGAATGCTCCTACGTCACTCAGGGGAAGAAAGAAAACATTAGAGCCCCAAGCCCTAACCCACTTTCATACTCACACACGCACTACCCAAAACTGGCCAGGCATGGGTGTAACGTAAGAAGAAGAGGGGGAGGGGTGGACGGGAGTTCTTGCCTTGGGCCCAGGTCGTGCGGGGAATCTGCTGTAATCTCCTAATTGCTCCAGCTCTCGGGAGGGTTTTTAAGTCCTGGGTTCCTTTGGGGGTGTCATTGTCCAGGGCCCTCTGTGCCTGGTGCTCTGTGTACCGGTTCAAACCGGCCTTTCATGGCTTCCTCAGTTTTCGAAAATATCCCAGCTTCAGAGACTTTGTTTTCCCTTCTGTTGGCCTTCGCTGTCGCCGTCTCATTCACTCTCACTGTTCTCGCTGCTATCTCTGCAGCTCTGCGTCTCAGTATATTTTTTTCTTTTCTCATGGCTGGCTGAAAACTGTGAGAGTTAAACGCAGTTGCAGATTTCTCGTCTCGTGCCGTGACCTTGGATTGGGGCCAGCATCTTATCTTCAGACTGAGCTTGCTAGCTGCAGTGTTGAGTTAACCCGTTCTCTGCTCTTCTTCTTTCTCCCCCCCTCAGCCTCTCGGACTCTGCAAAGGAAACTTCCACTCTCCACTCACACACTTTTGACCCTCCCCAAAATGCTTTGCGACGCTTGCAACAGCGTTAGCCACATACAATGCTGATCTGCCTTCCCCGGGGACTCCCTGAGAGAGAGGGCTATTGGGGTGTGACAGTGGTGCTGGGCAAATGTAACTAAGGCTCTAGAGCAGAGGTTCTCCAGCTTTTTAATTTGGCAGATCATTTCAGGGAAGGTGCCCTCTTTCAGTCTCCCATACCTGACCTTCTGCGCCTGGTCTCCCAATAGTCTGTGTTATGCATCCACTCTCCCACCTACCTTCTGTCGCAGCCTTTGCCACCACATTCTTTGGTAGCTGATGGTGGAACCATTGACCCCAGTCTGGGATGCATTGCTCCAGAAACCTCCGGCAGCTTATTTCTCATCAAATGTACAAAGGTTTCTTCCCCCTTCCTGGATGAAACCGTGCGTGTGTGTGTGCTTGCATGAAGGAGAGATGTGAGATTTACTCTGGGAATGGATCCTTCTGTTCTAATGTGTGCCATCTACTGATCTCCTTCCTCTATGAAGAACAGGAGGCACAGTTCTGGTATTAGCAGCACATTTCACTGTGAATGGTGGAAGCTCTGCCCCAGTAGCCAGTCAGCAACACTCCAGTCACAATCTGGCTTCCAGCAGCTATGGTTACTGCTTGTGTTGGGGTCACCCTGCACTCCCAAATTCTTCCCCAAAATCAGTATTCTGCACTGTCCAGCCTTCTCCAGAGCAGTTAGGATATTAGAGGTCCGTTGCCTCTGTAAGGGGTCAATATACAACAGTTTGCTACTTCAACTGGAGTTACCAAACAGTTCAGTTTAAACACAACCCTGGATTAGTTTTGATTAAAGAATAAAACAAGTTTAACTACAAAGAGAGAGAGTTTAAGGCCTGGTCTACACTACGAGTTTAGGTCGACTTTAGCCGCGTTAAATCGACTTAAGCCTGGACACGTTTACACTACGAAGCCCTTTCTGTCGACTTAAAGGGCCCTTTAAACCGGTTTCCTAACACCACCTCGACAAGGGGATTAGCGATAAAATCGGCCTTAGGGGGTCGGAATTGGGTTAGTGTGGACGGAATTCGACATTACTGGCCTCCGGGAGCTATCCCACAGTGCTTCATTGTGACCGCTCTGGACAGCACTCTCATCTCAGATGCACTGGCCAGGTAGACAGGAAAAGCCCCGCGAACGTTTGAATTTCATTTCCTGTTTGCTCAGCGTGGAGAGCACAGGTGACCATGCAGAGCCCATCAGCACAGGTAACCATGATGGAGTCCCAGTCCCAGTCCCAGGATCGCAGAAGAGCTCCAGCCTGGACCGAACGGGAGGTACAGGATCTGATCGCCATCTGGGGAGATGAAGCAGTGCTCGCCGAACTCCGAAACAGTAAAAGAAACGGCAAAACATTAGAAAAGATCTCCAAGGCCATGAAGGACAGAGGCCATAACAGGGACGCGCGGCAGTGCCGCGTGAAAATTAAGGAGCTAAGGCAAGCCTACCACAAAGTCAGAGACGCAAACGGAAGGTCCGGGGCAGAGCCGCAAACATGCCGCTACTACGCGGAGCTGCATGCCATTCTAGGGCGTGCAGCCACCACTAGCCCAAGCGTGTTCTATGAGTCCCTCTCTGCAAACGGGGAAGCGGGTTCGGCGGACGAGGAAGATGAGGATGGAGAGAACATAGATAGCTCACAGCAGCAAGGAAGCGGAGAAACCAGTTACCCCAACAGCCAGGATATGTTTGTCACCCTGGACCTGGAAACAGTAACCCCCGAACTGACCCAAGACCCTGAGGGCACACAGGGGACCTCTGGTGAGTGTACCTTTGCAAAAATTACACATGGTTTAAAAACAAGCGTGTTTAATGATTAATGATTAATTTGCCCTGGCAATCGCGGCCAGTACAGCTACTGGAAAAGTCTGTTAACGTGTATGGGGATGGAGCGGAAATCCTCCAGGGACATCTCCAGAAAGCTCTCCTTCATGTACTCCCAAAGCCTTTGCAAAAGGTTTCTGGGGAGGGCTGCCTTATCCCGTCCGCCATGGTAGGACACTTTACCACGCCAGGCCAGTAGCACGTAGTCTGGAATCATTGCATAACAAAGCATGGCAGCGTATGGTCCCGGTGTTTGCTGGCATGCAGACAACATCCATTCCTTATCGCTCTTTGTTATCCTCAGGAGAGTGATATCATTCACGGTCACCTGGTTAAAATGGGGCAATTTTATTAAGGGGACATTCAGAGGTGCCCCTTCCTGGTCTGCTGAACAGAAATATTCCCCTCTGTTAACCACGCGGTGGGGGGGAGGGGTGAAGTGACCATCCCAGAGAATTGGGTGTGAGGGGGAGGGGAGTTAGTTGGGTTTGTGCTGCATGTTAAACCTGAAATCGCAGCCCCTCCTTTTACATTGCAAACCCATTTTAAATGGCACGGGTGCTTGGTATGGGAAATGAGGGCAGAACTGTTTGAAACCATCCCCACATGTTAAGAAGGTTAAAAAAGCCCAAAGACTATATGTCTTACCATGGCTGCCTGCAAGCTGAAATCTGTGTCCTGGCACTGCGTGAGTGATCTCTCACACCAAACCAGGAGACTCTCAATATAAGAGGAAAAATGCGACCTTGTAACGAAAGCACATGTGCTGTGTGATGTTGTGAACAGCAAAATCTAACGTGAAAGAGTCTACCCATTGTTCTCTAAAATGTATCTTTTTTAACAACCTCTCCCTTCTCCACCAGCTGCAAATCTTACTCCTTCGCAGAGGCTAGTGAATATTCGAAGAAGGAAGCGAAGGACACGTGACGAAATGTTTACTGAACTTCAGACTGCCTCCCACGCTGACAGAGCACAGCTGAATGCGTGGAGGCAGTCAATGACTGATTTTAAAAAAGCCCAATATGAGCGAGAGGAGAGGTGGCGTGCTGAAGAGGAGAAGTTGCGTGCTGAAACGCGGGCTGAAGAGGAGAGGTGGCGTCAACTTGTAATCAGAAAGCAAGAGTCGATGCTCCGGCTGCTGGAGCATCAAAGTGATATGCTCCTGCGTATGGTTGAGCTGCAGGAAAGGCAGCAGGAGCAGAGACCGCCGCTACAGCCCCTCTGTAACCAGCAGCCATCCTCCCCAAGTCCCATTGCCTCCTCACCCAGACGCCCAAGAACACGGTGGGGGGGCCTTCGGCCACCCACTCACTCCACCCTAGATGATTTCCATAGCAATAAGTTTTAAAGTTTTAAATTGGAGTGTGTCCTTTTCCTTCCCTCCTCCCCCACCCATCCCGGGCTACCTTTCCAATTATCCCCCTAGTTGTGTGCTGAATTAATAAAGAATGCATGAATGTGAAGCAACAATGACTTTATTGCCTCTGCAAGTGGTGCTCGAAGGGGGGAGGGTAGTAGGGGAGGGTGGGGTGGTTGGTTTGCAGGGAAGTAGAGTTAACAGGGTGGTGGGGGAGGGGCAGAGGGTTCATCAAGGAGCAACAAACAGAAGTTTCACTCCGTAGCCTGGCCAGTCACAAAACTGGTTTTCAACGCTTCTCTGATGCGCACCGTGCCCTGCTGTGCTCCTCTAACCGCCCTGGTGTCTGGCTGCGCGTAATCAGCGGCCAGGCGATTTGCCTCAACCTCCCACCCCGCCATAAATGTCTCCCCCTTACTTTCACATATATTGTGGAGCGCACAGCAAGCAGCAATAACAATGGGGAGATTCTTTTCGCTAAGGTCTGAGCGAGTCAGTAAGCTGCGCCAGCGCGCTTTTAAACGGCCAAATGCACATTCCACCACCATTCGGCACTTGCTCAGCCTGTAGTTGAACAGGTCCTGACTACTGTCCAGGCTGCCTGTGTACGGCTTCATGAGCCATGGCATTAAGGGGTAGGCTGGGTCCCCAAGGATCACGATAGGCATTTCAACATCTCCAATGGTTATTTTCTGGTCCGGGAAGAAAGTCCCTTCCTCCAGCTTTCGAAACAGAAGAGACTGCCTGAAGACGCGAGCATCATGTACCCTTCCCGGCCAGCCTACGTTGATGTCGGTGAAACGTCCCTTGTGATCCACCAGGGCTTGCAGCAGCATTGAAAAGTACCCCTTGCGGTTTATGTAGTCGGCGGCTTGGTGCGCCGGTGCCAAGATAGGGATATGGGTTCCGTCTATGGCCCCACCACAGTTTGGGAATCCCATTGCAGCAAAGCCATCCACTATGGTCTGCACGTTTCCCAGAGTCACTACCCTTGATATCACCAGGTCTCTCATTGCCCTGGCAACTTGGATCACAGCAGCCCCCACAGTAGATTTGCCCACTCCAAATTGATTCCCGACTGACCGGTAGCTGTCTGGCGTTGCAAGCTTCCACAGGGCTATCGCCACTCGCTTCTCCACTGTGAGGGCTGCTCTCATCCTGGTATTCTGGCGCTTCAGGGCAGGGGAAAGCAAGTCACAAAGTTCCATGAAAGTGCCCTTACGCATGCGAAAGTTTCGCAGCCACTGGGCATCGTCCCAGACCTGCAACACGATGCGGTCCCACCACTCTGTGCTTGTTTCCCGGGCCCAGAATCGGCGGTCCACGGCATGAACCTGCCCCAGTAACACCAAGATTTCCACATTGCTGGGGCCTGTGCCTTGTGAGAGGTCCATGTCAATTTCCTCATCACTATCGTCGCCGCGCTGCAATCGCCTCCTCCTCAGCTGGTCCTGGTTTGGCTTTGGCATGTCCAGGAGGCTCTGCATGTTTTCCAGGACAATGCGCGTGGTGTTCATAGTGCTCAGAATTGCCGCGGTGATCTGAGCGGGCTCCATGATCCCAGTGCTGGCTATGGCGTCTGGTCTGAAAAAAGGCGCGAAAGTAGTATCTGACGGACCAGGGGAAGAAGGGAGGGAGGGAGAGAGGGAGGGAGGGGCGAGTGACACCGCGTACAGGTACAGGGAATTTAAATCAAGAAAGGTGGCTTTGCATCAGGGAGAAACACAAACAACTGTCACACAGAATGCCCCCC
>NW_020664561.1:4597042-4611585 GCF_002925995.2 Terrapene triunguis | reverse complement strand
TCGTAATAAACCATCTTCTACCAAAAGGCAAGGGGCTGGTGCAATGCAGCACCACGGCTGCCAGCCCCACAGCTGCCTGCACCCAGATCGCCAATGAAGGCTACCAGTCATACTGCACCGTCTACCGCCAAAAGGCAGTAAGCTGCTGCTGCTGTTTAGCAATGCAGTCCCACGTTTGCCGGCACCCGGAAGAGATATGGTGACGGTGAGCTGAGCTGAGCGGGCTCAATGCTTGGCGTGGTATGTTGTCTGCACAGGTAACCCAGGTAAAAAGGCGCGAATCTATTGTCTGCCGTTGCTGTGACGGCGGGGGAGGGGCCTGACGCAATGTACCCAGAACCCCTCGCGGCACTGCTTTGCATCATCCGGGCATTGCGATCTCAACCCATAATTCCAATGGGCGCCGGAGGCTCCGGGAACTGTGGGATAGGTACCATAGTGCAATGCGCCGGAAGTCGACGCTAGCCTCGGTACTGTGGATGCGGTCCGCCGACTTCATGCACTTAGAGCATTTTAGGTGGGGACACACACAATCGGCTGCATACAACCGGTTTCTATAAAACCGGCTTCTATAAATCCGACCTAATTCTGTAGTGTAGACATAGCCTAAGTGAGTACCAGTACAAGGTATTAAAGTCAGAAATGGTTACAAGACAAATAAAGATAGAACACTTTCTAGTAACTAAAACTTGACAAACTAGACTTGGTTCAAGGTAAAATTCTTACCACACGTTTCCAGGAACAGGTCTGACCAAATTCTCAAGTCAGGATCTGCCCTCAAAGTCCAAAGGGCTGGTTTCTTTGTCTTCTTAGGTGAATGAGCAAGAGACAGAGAGAAGGAGAGCTAGAAAGAGAATACCTGGGGTATTTCACCCCTCACTTTTATAGTTGAGTCACTCTTTGAAATGTATTTCCCTGAGGTTTACCTCTAGATAAAGTTCCTTCCTGCTGTGAGGATGACATGGCATCTCCTACATAAGAACATAAGAATGGCCATACTGGGTAAGACCAAAGGTCCATGTAGCCCAGTATCCTGTCTGCCGACAGTGGCCAGTGCCAGGTGCCCCAGAGGGAATGAACAGAACAGGTAATCATCAAGTGATCAATCCCCTGTCGCCCATTCCCAGCTTCTGGCAAACAGAGGCTAGGGACACCATTCCTGCCCATCCTGACTAATAGCCATTGAGTGAAAGAGGTTCCATGGTGTTGCTTGCTAAAATGCAGATTGATCTGTTCGTGCCTCTGTTCACAGCCAAAGAATGGCCACGTGACCAGTGATGGCCAATCAGCTTTGATGATACCTAGCTAGAGGGTCAGCTTGTCCTTTGTCTTTGAGGAACTCGTTTATGTCCTCCCCAGACTTCTCTGGTAAACACATTTCAGTCATGATTTCAGTTACTATTCATAACTTTCCAGACAACTCCCTGCTCCACTAGGTCCCACCTCAGAGCCCTGACTCTGGCAGGTACGCTTGCCATTGGGTCAGCGGGGAATCCACTTGAAACACACTGACACCACTCGGTACAATGACTAGTCTACCTGAGCTACTTCCTACCCTGTCCCTGGTTTAGTGGTCCATTGGCTTCTCAGCCTGTGCTGCTCTCACAGGAGCTTGGGCGTTTGCCTGTGTCTTGGTGTCTCTGGCTTCTGCCATCTGCGGCCTCAGCAGTTCCCAGGCTGGAGGCTGTATCAGGTGTCCTCTCTACTCGGAAAGTCAGCTCCAAATGAGCTGGGCTGCTCCCTTTTATACCTGGTCTCTAGCTGGAGCATGCCCAGCAGGGCTGACAGGGCATGGCCTCCTCACCCCAAAGAGTAGAGTTAATCCTTGCAGTACCAGTGAGGTGCAAGCCCACCCCTGGATGAGGAGAAAGACCTTGGTGTATTAGTTGATCACAGGATGACAATAAGCCACCAGAGTGAGGTGACTGTGAAAAAAGGCTAATGCAATCCTAGGTTGTCAGGCGAGGTATTTCCAGTAGAGACAGGGAAGTGTTAGTACCATTTATACAAAACACTGGTGAGACTTCATCCGGAATACTGTGTGCAATTCTCGTCTCCCATGTTTAAGAAAGATGAATTCAAACTGGAACAGTTGCAGAGAAAGGCTACTAAGATGAGCAGAGGAATGGAAACCCTACCTTATGAGAGGAGACTCAAAGAGCTTGGCTTGTTTAGCCTAACCAAAGGAAGGCTGGGGGCAGCTGTCTATGATTGCTGTCTATACCTCAGAGGCATAATTACCAGGGAGGGAGAGAAGTTAAGTGCCAGTGTGGACACAAGAACAAATGGATATAAACTGGCCATCAATAAGTTTAGGCTAGAAATTAGAAGAAGATTTCTAATCATCAGAGGAGTGAAGTTCTGGAACAGCCTTTCAAGGGGAGCAGTGGGGGCAAAAAACCTAACTTGCTTCAAGACTGAGCTTGATAAATTTATGTAGGGAATGATATGATGAGACAGCCTACAATGACATGTGGCCCATTTGTGACTGCTAGTAGCAAACTTCCCCAACTTCTGGTGATGGGGAGCTATAGAGAATTCTTTCCCAGATGTCTGGCTGCTGGGTCTTGCCAGCATGCTCAACGTCCAAAAGATCACCATATTAGGGGTCAGGAAGGAATTTTCCCCTAGGTCAGACTAGCAGTGACACGGGGGGGGGGGGAGGGAGTTTCACCTTCCTCTGTAGCGTGGGGTATGGGTCACTTGCTGGTTTGAACTGGAGTAAATGGTGGATTCTCTATGACTTGAAGTCTTTAAATCATGATTTAAGGATTTCAGTAACTCAGCAAGAGGTTAGGGGTCTATTATAGAAGGAGGTGGGTGAGGTTCTGTGGCGTATGATGTGCAGGAGGTCAGACTACATGATCATGATGGTCCCTTCTGGCCTTAAAGTTCATGAATCTGAGGCTAGAGATACAGATATGTGAAAAAGAGTAAAGCTGCTACTCAGCCTTTATTCAAGCTGACTTCCAAACTCCCATTAACCTCATAAGGAGTTTGTCTCAGGCAGAGGTGCCAACTTTATGCCAGGGGGTGCTCAACCTCTGGCTCTGCCCCAGGCCCCGCCCCACTCCACCCCTTCTTCCAAGGCCCCCCTCCCCACCTCTTCCGACCCCCCCACCCCACCTTGCTTCTTCCCGCCCCATTCCGCCTCTACCCTGAGCGTGCCCCGCCCTCACTCCTCCCCCTCCCCGCCCCAGCGCCTCCTGTATGCACCGGAACAGCTGATCGCGGTGGGCGGGAGGCACTGGGAGGAGAGGAGCTGATTGGGGGCTGCCAATGGGTGCTCAGCACCCACCATTTTTTCCCCCTTCTGTGCTCCAGCCCTGGAGCACTCACAGAGTCGGCACCTATGGTCTCAGTGGGAAAGACCTCAGAACTTGGTCCAAGGTTTTCATAAAAACCTCCTTCTGTAATAGACCAATAACATGAAAACCTCAGTGGGACTTGACCAAATCAGACCCTTTTTAATCACCCAATCAGCAATTTTCTTATGGTGGTGTGTTTGCATGTGTCTGAGGGCTAGTCTACACTTACCCGGTAGTTCGACGGCTGCGGATCGAAGTTCCGAGTTCGATTTATCGCGTCTGGTCTGGACGCGATAAATCGAACCAGGAAGTGATCCCCGTCGACTGCGGTACTCCAGCTCAGCGAGAGGAGTACCGCGAAGTCGACGGGGAGCCTGACCGCCGCGTGTGGACCGCGTCTGAACCGCGGTAAGGTCGAAGTAAGGTATGTCGAATTCAGCTACGTTATTCACGTAGCTGAATTTGCGTACCTTACTTCGATTTGGGGGGTAAGTGTAGACCAGCCCTAAGAGAGACAAAGACTCTTTCTCCACTATCTATAACCATTTCAAAGCAAGAGGGGTCACAAACCTAACATAATATACCTGCCAATATTTAACCGTTTCAGAACTAGGTGTGCTGAATGGTGTGTACAGTCAGGCTACTGTAAGGTCTTCATCTGATTAAAGCATCTTATTTTAGCAGAGAAAGAATCCAGGACTTAGTGAGGAATCATGCTGTTTGCGACAGTTGGTGCAGCCGTGTGATTGAAAAGCAAACCCCAAAATCAGAGCTTTCTAGCTGTGGGGTTGCAGAGACAGGCATCTAGACACCATGGTGATAAGCATGGTCTAAGGCCTTGTCTACACTATGGGGGAAAGTAGATCTAAGCTATGCAATTTGAGTTACGTTAATAGCGTAACTCAAGTCGACGCAGCTTAGATCTACTTACTGTGGGGTCCACGCTACGCTATGTCGATGGGAGACGTTCTTCCTTTGGCTCCCCTTACTCTTCTTGTTCCGACCCCCAGTACATCCATCACTTCAGCATCGATCCCCCAGTAAGTATAGACAAGCCCTAAGAACCTTAAGGGAATTAAAACTGTGACTCACACTATAAGAGAAGACATGTAATTGCCACGGACTTCAGAGGGAGCTGGTTGCTGATCTTGGTGGGGCACAATGTTGCCCCCTGGTTGTAAATCTAACTGTTGTTTCTACAAATGGAAAAACTGCAGGACTTATTAGGGTTATTTGTATTTATATTGTATATTTTCTGTTTACATATCGGGCCTGTCCCACTTATAGTATAATGTTTTGGTCTATTTCATTTTATTTGTGCTAAAGAAGATTAAGAACACTGCACTCTTTAGAACTCTGTGTGATTCAAGGGTTAATAACTTTCTGTCCACTGTCCATTTCTACCTGAGCTGTGCAGTTCATTAACCATCGGGCATGGGAGACAAACTGGTATTTAGAAAATAATCATTAGCAACATCTCCAGGGATCAACTTTTTTTTTTTTATCAAAGTCAGATGACAAGCTATTGGACAATCAGACTTGTGGCATTTTTATACTCATTCCAAATGAACTTCCCACAAAATAGAAAATGAGGTATTATTAAAATGCATCGTATTTTATTATTATTTGTATTACCATAGTGCCTCGAAGACCTAATCATGAACCACAAAACCATTGTGTTAGGTGCTATACAAACAGAGCTGGCTCTAGGTTTTTTGCCGCCCCAAGCAAAAAATTTTTGGCTGCCCCCCCACTCCAACCCTGGGCTCTCTCCCCACCCCACCCGCACCCCCTGCTGCCCCAACCCTGGGCTCTTTCCCCTGCCCCCCACCTCAGCCCTGAGCTCTCCCCCCGACCCGCACTCCCTGCTGCCCCAGGCCTGGGCTTCCCCTCAGCAGTGCTGACTCCGCCCGCTCCCCCTCGCCTCCAGCCGGGCCGCGCCTCAGCTCAGGGTCCCTCCAGCCAGGGCTCCCACCTCCAGGACCGGCCAGGACCCGGGAGGGCAGAGCCGGGGGGACCGCCCCGGCAGGGGGCTGAGGAGCCGGGGCAGGGTAGCCCCAGAGGGATCGGAGCCCCGGAGAGTGAGACGCGGGCCTCACATGGCAGCGCCCCGGGCACCAGTCCCCACTATGGCCCCGCTGCTGCTGTTGCTCCTGGCCACCCTGCCGCAGTCCCTGATTTTTTATTACAAATATTTGCACTGTAAAAATGATAAACAAAAGAAATAGTACTTTTCAATTCACCTCATACTGTAGTGCAATCTCTTTGTTGTGAAAGTACAACTTACAAATGCTGATTTTTTTGTTGTTCCATAACTGCACTCAAAACCAAAACAATGTAAAACTTCAGAGCCTACAAGTCCATTCAGTCCTACTTCTTGTTCAGCCAATCACTAAGACAAACAAGTTTGTTTACATTTACAGGAGATAATGCTGCCCTCTTCTTATTTACAATGTCATCAGAAAGTGAGAACAGGCATTTGCATAGCACTCATATGCCCCTTCATGCTTCGGCCACCATTCCAGAGGACATGCTTCCATGCTGATGACGCTTGTTAAAAAAATAATGTGTTGATTAAATTTGTGACTGAACCCCTTGAGGGAGAATTGTCCCAGGATCACATTAGCTCTTTCGGACACAGTGTCCCACTGGGAGCTCATGTTCAGCTAATTATCCACTATAAGCCCCAAATCTTTGTCAGAGTCTTTGTCAGACTGCTTCCTAGGATAGAATCCCCCATCCTGTAATATGGTCTGCATTCTTTATTCCCAGACGTAGACATTTACGTTGAGACATATTAAAACACATATTGTTGCTTGCATCCAGTTTGCCAAGCACTCCAGATCGCTCTGTATCAGTAACTTGTCCTCTTCATTGTTTACCACTTCCCCAATTTTTGTGACATCTGCAAACTTTATCAATGATGATTTTATGTTTTCTTCCTGGTCATTGATAAAAATGTTAAATAACGTAGGTCCAAGAACTGATCCCTGAGGGACCCCACTAAAAACACACCTGCTCAATGATTCCCTATTTTACAATTACATTTTGAGACCTATCAGTTAGCCAGCTTTTAATCCATTTAGTGTGTGCCACATTAATTTTATATAATTTTTAATCCAAACATCATGCACTACCAAGTCTAAGTCTATTATGTGAACACTGTTACCTTTATCAGCCAAACATGTAATCTCATAAAAAAAATATCAAGTTTAGTTTTACAGGATCTATTTTCCATACATTGATTTGCATTAATTACATTTTAACATGATTAAGGCATACAGACTAAAGAACCATTGTCCTGATGAAAGTCATAATAAAGTCATGCTAAAGAGGAGACAGTGCACGTTGGGGAACTATATTTGGAGATTTGCACTTTTGTTGATATATTTTAATCTCTGTATTGTTTTGAGTAGATGTGACTATTGGAAGGTTCTGGAAGAATGGCCAAAACATTGTATTGTTTATTACTAGCCAGATTGCAGTAGTGCCTGGAGGCTCCAAATGAGATAGAGACTCCATTGTGCTAGACACCGTACATACACATAACAGTCCCTGCCCCAAACAGCTGACAATCTAACTAGAGAAGACAGAGAAAAGAAGAATTTCCACCCCCACTTTGCAAAGCTGGAGCTGAGGCAGCGAGAGACCAAGTAACTTGCTCAAGAATGTACAGGAAGTCTTTGGCTGATGCGGGAATTAAACCTGGGTCTCCGGTCCTTGACTTAACGAGAAGATGACCTTTCCTCTCAGCCTTGAGTCATTTTTCATGGACTTATAAAAACCCAACATACTCGGAGGGAGGCGGCTTCTAGACAGCTTTGTTTTGCTGGCATTGTAGTGCCTGTCTTCCTTTACTCTCGGCTCCTGGGTATGAGTCTAATGGTTATGTAGCCTACAGGATCTTCAGACCTTGGTGTTGACAACCTATCTTAGATAGTACTGGATTGTGTGCTTCACCTGCTTGTCTGACATCACAAACAAGGAAGATTCCATCCCCTCTGGTACCTGGGCAGTACTGGACTCCCTTCCAGCCTCCCAACTTCAGAAAGACCAGCAAGGGATATATTGAGAAAGGAGCCATAGTTTTGCCTGCCATGATAGCAGTCGCCATCCACTGTGTCTGTCCATAATTATGACATTTTTCCAGTTTCCCCTCTTTTGTCTTCTCCTGCCTGTCTCTTTGTCTGTCCATGTTTAGCTGGTGCAACTGAGCTGTGCATGAGCTGAAAGTATCTTGATCACAACTGTTAAGGCTGAATCCCCACTCTGTCAATTCGAGTGCAGAAGGTGGGGGCCTGCAAGGATTCTAAAAATTAATACTGGCCACTGTCAAAGTTAGACTCAGGACTCATAGTTTGTCAGACCACTCTGTTTTATTAGCACAGCGCTCTGCTAATACATTCAGATAATGTGAGCCCCCCTGCAAGATTCAAACAGTCTTATTTATACAGATAAAAGGGTGCGAACTAAACAAAGGGACAGAGAGAGCAAAATTGTAAAATTTGCCTGGGGCACAATATGCATATCCTGCTTTGTTATTAACTCTTATCGATCTAAGGCTAATGCTTCACCAATCGCCCTTAAATGGAGCAATTGATTAACAGTTAATGTCTGCTTTCCTGACACCTGGATTGTAGCATTTCTCATTTCTACTTAAAGGTACATACAACATTCTTTAATTCATTCTATTTCTTTAATATAATTCATTTCACTTTCACACCACTCCAGGCTTGTATTAAACTCCCAAGGTTACAGCTTTTCTCTGACCTTGGCTTGGTAAACGCTGCCACCACCCAAATGCAAAAAACCTCCCTGGACCCAGGAAGGAGCACTTGGGAATTCCTCCCTGTGAGGTACCCTCAAGCCCTTTCACCCCTCTCCAGGGAAGAATCATAGAATCATAGAATATCAGGGTTGGAAGGGACCTCAGGAGGTCATCTAGACTGAGAAAGAAAACAAAGGAAATGAGTTGTTGCCACCAGCTAATTAAACAACATGCACAAACCTCTTAAGACACAAAATCCAATCCTGTTCTTAAAACAGGTAAATTTTATTAAAAACAAAAAGAGAAAAATACACCTGGAACTTAGATATTTTGCTAGATCTTAAAAGAAAGAATTACAAAAATTAAGCACCCAAAATAGCTTTCTTAGGAGTTCAGTTTAAAGGTTACAAGCAAACAAAAGCATTTGTGCTTAGCACAGAGGAGATCCATAAGCCTTGAAAAATAAACAGAAACAAACCTGATCGTGTCTAGCTAACCATTCTGATCTTTGGGTTGTTAAAAGTAGTTCTAGATATGATGATTTTCATATCTGATTCAAACTCTACACAGCATTCCTGCTGCCCATCTCTTCAGCCCAGAGAGCAACAGAGAAAGGGAAAATTTCTTTCCCAATTTTAAAAAGTTCTATCTTTCCACTGGCTCTTTTGGTCAGGTGCCCACTCCTTTTCTTTTACCTGTGGGCTTGTTAGCCCTTTACAGGTAAAGCAAGCAGAGAATAGCAACCAAGAGGGATTTTACAGCTAACTGGCTGGGTGGGTGTCCATCAAAGGGAGCTACTCTCCCCGCCCCCTTCATGTATCACAACAACCTAGTGAGTAATGCTATCATTTAACGAAAGGGCTAAAAGAAAAGCTGACTCAGATCCTCAAAATCTTCACGGCATGTTTAATTCCAGAGAAAGACTTACAGGTACTAATGCGGAGAGTGGACTAAATGATACATCTGAGGGAAGGGAGCAGAAGGAGACTCCACCGATTGGAAGGCATGAGATGCACTGTTCTATGGATGGGGGTTCCACGACCACTGCTCCCAAGAGAAGGAGGCGGGTGATGGTGGTCGGGGACTCCCTCCTCAGGGGGACTGAGTCATCTATCTCCCATCCCGACCGGGAAAACCAAGAAGTGTGCTGCTTGCCAGGAGCTAGGATTCACAATGTGATGGAGAGACTGCCAAGACTACCCCTTCCTTCTTCTCCACGTGGGCACCAATGATACTGCCAAGAATGACCTTGAGTGGATCACTGCAGACTACGTGGCTCTGGGAAGAAGGATAAAGGAGTTTGAGGCGCAAGTGGTATTCTCGTCCATCCTCCCTGTGGAAGGAAAAGGCCCTAGTAGAGACCGTCAAATCATGGAAGTCAACGACTGGCTATGCAGAGAGAAGGCTTTGGATTCTTTGACAATGGGATGGTGTTCCAAGAAGAAGGAGTGCTAGGCAGAGATGGGCTCCACCTAACGAAGAGAGGGAAGAGCATCTTCGCAAGCAGGCTGGCTAACCTAGTGAGGAGGGCTTTAAACTAGGTTCACCGGGGGGAAGGAGACCAAAGCCCTGAGGTAAGTGGGGAAGTGGGATACCGGGAGGAAGCACGAGCAGGAAAGTGCAAGAGGGGAGGACTCCCGCCTCATACTGAGAAAGCAGGATGATCAGCGAGTTATCTTAAGTGCCTATATACAAATGCAAGAAGCCTGGGAAACAAGCAGGGAGAACTGGAAATCCTGACACAGTCAAGGAATTATGATGTGATTGAAATAACAGAGACTTGGTGGGATAACTCACATGACTGGAGTACTGTCATGGATAGATATAAACTGTTCAGGAAGGACAGGCAGGGCAGAAAAGTTGGGGGAGTTGCATTGTATGTAAGAGAGCAGTATGACTGCTCAGAGCTCCGGTATGAAACTGCAGAAAAACCTGAGAGTCTCTGGATTAAGTTTAGAAGTGTGAGCAACAAGGGTGATGTCGTGGTGGGAGTCTGCTATAGACCACCAGACCAGGGGGATGAGGTGGACGAGGCTTTCTTCCAGCAACTAACAGAAGTTACTAGATCACAGGCCCTGGTTCTGATGGGAGACTTCAATCACCCCGATATCTGCTGGGAGAGCAATACAGTGGTGCACAGACAATCCAGGATGTTTTTGGAAAGTGTAGGGGACAATTTCCTGGTACAAGTGCTGGAGGAACCAACTAGGGGCAGAGCTCTTCTTGACCTGCTGCTCACAAACAGGGAAGAATTAGTAGGGGAAGCAAAAGTGGATGGGAACCTGGGAGGCAGTGACCATGAGATGGTTGAGTTCAGGATCCTGACATAAGGAAGAAAGGAGAGCAGCAGAATACAGACCCTGGACTTCAGAAAAGCAGACTTTGACTCCCTCAGGGAACTGATGGGCAGGATCCCCTGGGAGAATAACATGAGGGGGAAGGGAGTCCAGGAGAGCTGGCTGTATTTTAAAGAATCCTTATTGAGGTTGCAGGAACAAACCATCCCGATGTGTAGAAAGAATAGTAAATATGGCAGGCGACCAGCTTGGCTTAACAGTGAAATCCTTGCTGATCTTAAACACACACAAAAAAGCTTACAAGAAGTGGAAGATTGGACAAATGACCAGGGAGGAGTATAAAAATATCACTCAGGCATGCAAGAGTGAAATAGGGAAGGCCAAATCACACTTGGAGTTGCAGCTAGCGAGAGATGTTAAGAGTAACAAGAAGGGTTTCTTCAGGTATGTTAGCAACAAGAAGAAAGTCAAGGAAAGTGTGGGCCCCTTACTGAATGAGGGAGGCAACCTAGTGACAGAGGATGTGGAAAAAGCTAATGTACTCAATGCTTTTTTTGCCTCTGTCTTCACGAACAAGGTCAGCTCCCAGACTGGGCAGCACAGCATGGGGAGGAGGTGACCAGCCCTCTGTGGAGAAAGAAGTGGTTCAGGACTATTTAAAAAAGCTGGATGAGCACAAGTCCATGTGGCCGGATGTGCTGCATTCGAGGGTGCTAAAGGAGTTGGCGGATGTGATTGCAGAGCCATTGGCCATTATCTTTGAAAACTCATGGCGATCATAGGAGGTCCCGGATGACTGGAAAAAGGCTAATGTAGTGCCCATCTTTAAAAAAGGGAAGAAGGAGGATCCGGGGAACTACAGACCAGTCAGCCTCACCTCAGTCCCTGGAAAAATCATGGAGCAGGTCCTCAAGGAATCAATTCTGAAGCACTTAGAGGCGAGGAAAGTGATCAGGAACAGTCAGCATGGATTCACCAAGGGCAAGTCATGCCTGACTAACCTAATTGCCTTCTATGATGAGATAACTGGCTCTGTGGATGAGGGGAATGCAGTGGACGTGTTATTCCTTGACTTTAGAAAAGCTTTTGATATGGTCTCCCACACTATTCTTGCTGGCAAGTTGTTGAAGCATACTGATGAATGGACTATAAGGTAGATAGAAAGCTGTCTAAATCATCAGGCTCAACAGGTAGTGATCAATGGCTCCATGTCTAGTTGGCAGTCGTTATCAAGCGGAGTGCCTCAAGGGTTGGTCCTGGGTCCGGTTTTGTTCAATATCTTCATTAATGATCTGGAGGATAGCGTGGACTGCACCCTCAGCAAGTTTGCAGATGACACTAAACTGGGAGGAGTGGTAGATACGCTGGAGGGTAGGGATAGGATACAGAGGGACCTAGACAAATTGGAGGATTGGGCCAAAAGAAATCTGATGAGGTTCAACAAGGACAGGTGCAGAGTCCTGCACTTAGGACGGAAGAATCCCATGCACTGCTACAGGCTGGGGACCAACTGGCTAAGCAACAGTTCTGCAGAAAAGGACCTAGGGGTTACAGTGGATGAGAAGTTGGATATGAGTCAACAGTGTGACCTTGTTGCCAAGAAGGCTAACGGCATTTTGGACTCTATAAGTAGGGACATTGCCAGCAGATTGAGGGACGTGATCATTCCCCTCTATTCGACATTGATGAGGCCTTATCTGTAGTACTGTGTCCAGTTTTGGGCCCCACACTACAAGAAGGATGTGAAAAAATTGGAAAGAGTCCAGCGGAGGGCAACAAAAATGATTAGGGGGCTGGAGCACATGACTTATGAGGAGATGCTGAGGGAACTGGGATTATTTAGTCTGCAGAAGAGAAGAATGAGGGGGGACTTGATAGCTGCTTTCAACTACCTGAAAGGGGGTTCCAAAGAGGATGGATCTAGACTGTTCTCAGTGGTAGCAGATGACAGAACAAGGAGTAATGGTCTCAAGTTGCAGTGGGGGAGGTTTAGGTTGGATATTAGGAAAAACTTTTTCACTAGGAGGGTGGTGAAGCACTGGAATGGGTTACCTAGGGAGGTGGTGGAATCTCCTTCCTAAGAGGTTTTTAAGGTCAGGCTTGACAAAGCCCTGGCTGGGATGATTTAGTTGGGGATTGGTCCTGCTTTGAGCAGGGGATTGGACTAGATGACCTCCTGAGTTCCCTTCCAACCCTGATATTCTATGATTCTATGATCGTGTGTGTCCTGACTGAGGAGCTAAGCCTCAGAGGACGAGTGAGATCCCCTGAGTGTAGCACTAATTGAGAGTTGCAAACATCTTCCCACCTATGAGAGTGCCCTTGGATGCAAATAAAGTGAACCTCAAAGCAATTTATAAGCTAATAGCTCCATAACCAAAGTTTTCTTTTCTGTCACTGCTAACACCAACCCGAAGTCTTCATTTAAAGCCAACCTTTCTCAAGTTACCATGCAGTGATAGCTCAGGCACCGTAGTTTTCCCCTCAGACTTAGAATGAAAAGTGTCTCAGATACCAGTGTGTGATAACCTCTGGCAAATGATGATTTTTTGAAATGGAGACCACGGCAGAGTCCCAGAGATGTCAGTGGTAATTAAAATGCAAATCATACTGCAGTCAGAGGGAGGGGGGATTCTTCACATGGCCAAGCTTAGCCCATTGGTTAGGACCCCCTTTAGAACACAAACCCATGCATTTCCTGATTATTATTGATAGTAGCTGTGATGGAATCGTAATAATGCTGAGTTAGCACTTACATAGCACTTCCCCTAGTTAAAGCCCTTAATAAACATTGATTCACCGTGGACCTTGCCCTACTACAGATGTGTGGGTGGGAGGCGAGGACACCTCTTGTGCTCTGTGCAGGGGACAGGCACAATAACAAATTCCATGCTCCCTTTAGCACAAAGACTGACCCTCCTTCTCCTGGCCTTCAAATCCCACTAATGCTGTGGGAAGCAGACTACAACCTCAGGAATGGGGGAGCAGGAGGGATTCAGGGTCTTGGTTCTCCATGGAGCAGCACAGCTTGTCACCATCCTCACACTAGCCCAATTATAATGCACACAAACTGGCCTTACTCCTAACTGATAACCAACACCTCCCCTCCCGTGAGACAGATAAATAAGTACTATTATCCCTTCTTAAACATGGGAGTACTGAGGGTCAGATCCTGCAGGCCTAACACAGGCAGAACAGTCAAGCTAGGTGAAGGGTGGATAAATGTATTTGCAAACGATCATGTTTGGCCGTATGCAAGGGCACTGTACACTTTTATTCTGAAAAACTTTATTCTAGATTAAGGGTAATTAACTAAGGTAAAGAACAAAGGTAAAGTCTCCATGAGAGAGCACTGTGTGTGTATGTTTGTGTCCCCTCTTTAATGGTCTGCACTGAAATGAACACAAAATGGCAGCCACTTCTGTAAAGCAGGCTCCATAATATTTGTTGTTGGAATACACAGAAAATAAAATCATAACAGCTACATTGCACCAAACTAATCCTAAATCGTGATTCAGTCCAATAGTGTTTGTATTTGTTTGTTTGTCCGTGAAAATCCACGAAGCTGTAATTTGTTTCAAGGAATAATTAGGGAGGCTTTATTCATGCAAATATGGCTATTTGTGTGAAAACAAGCATATACCAATCAGAGGAGCTTGCTCTAGGACAGCCAATCAAGGAACAAAAAACCCGACTGTGTGACCGACCACAGAGCTAGAACAGGGAATCAGAGTATCTCCAAGCACTTTACAATGTCCGTTTATTCAGCCTCACAACATTCCTGTGAGGTAGGTAAATACATTGCTATACCTGACTTAGCAAGGAGAATTGAGGCACAACTACAGTGCCTTACCCAAGGTCACACACTGACTCAGTAGAGGAGCATAGGATACAGTTCAACAATCTCAATCCTCAGCTCTCCCCACTAGATCACACTCAGGGCCGGTGCAAGGAAGTTTCGCGCCCTAGGCGAAACTTCCACCTTGCGCCCCCACACCCCGCCCTGAGGCAGCTCCCCGCCCCACCCTCCACCCTGAGGCATCCCCCCCCCCCCCCGCGGCACCCCCCCCCTGCCCTGAGGCGCCCCCCCCCCGCAGCAGCTCCTTCCCCAGGGAACCGTGCGGCAGCTCCCCACCCCAGCTCACCTCTGCTCCGCCTCCTCCCTGAGCA
>NW_020664561.1:4575791-4596942 GCF_002925995.2 Terrapene triunguis | reverse complement strand
CCCCCCCCCCCCCCCCCCCCGGCCCCCTCCCCCCCCGCCCCGAGGCCCCCCCCCCCCCCCGCAGCAGCGCCTTCCCCGGGGAACTGTGCGGCAGCTCCCCACCCCCGCTCACCTCTGCTCCGCCTCCTCCCTGAGCACACCGCCCCCGCTCTAATTCTCCTCCCCTCCCAGGCTTGCTGTGCCAAACAGCTGATTGGCGCTGCAAGCCTGGCAGGCGGGAGAAGTGGAGCGGCGACCACGCGCTCGGGGAGGGGGCGTAGGAACGCTGTAAAAAAAAATTGGGGGCACCGCTTTTTGGCGCCCCCAAATCTTGGCACCCTAGGCAACCGCCTAGTTTGCCTAAATGGTAGCACCGGCCCTGATCACACTCCTTCTCTACCTTTACTTCTACAGGTGTGCCCTCCCATCAATAGAGATATGGGTACCCCATTTCCTTTCAATGACAAATGTTACATCTGCTTATACTGCACAATGCAGCTATAGACGTTAAGAGAATTTGAAGCCTGATCCCCCTCCAGTCCAGATGCTGCTCTGTGTGACTTTATCTGCCCTGTTAAGTTCCATGTTACAGCATTGTATAATAGAAAATGGTGAGGGTCAAGGGAACCCTGAATCTTAATATGGACACACAGGCTCTGTGTGCCACCTTCAGTACTCCAGCATTGGACTCAATGGTTCAAAGAGAAAATATAGTTTGCATTCATTCTGAATGCAGAATTCCTAAACAGTGTGAATCCCCAGGGATGATGGGGCAGGGTTCACCCTGAGGGGAAATTGGGACAGCTGCAGTTTCCCTTGTTAAAGTTAGGTATGGATGTGAGGAGAAAAGGGGACAGAAAGGAGAGACCTGGATGGGAGCAAGGAATTGTCCGTCTATCCCATTTGCCTTTAAACATGTTGGACCCTCAATCCCAGACAGGTTATGTACAGTATGTACATTATACATTACATTGACATAGCATCTTTCATGTCCACGGACCCTCAAGGCACTTCACAAAATATACAAATGACAATCACTTTCACCCCACACGGAAAGGCAGCCAGCCATGGAGTGGAACTGTTTACCAGTGCAGAATGGGCAGAACATAGTGACTCATTTGCCTGGGATTTTAGAACTAACATTTCTAACACATCAAGGTATTGCTTTTCTTTGTTCACACAGTTGTTCTAGAAGTGTCTTCCTCCCATAACTTGTGACAATCTGATGTCATTACCGGAGTCGCACATTCACGTCTTGTTGAGCGTGTACCCTGAATTACTTCAACAGGAAGATGAGAAAGCCCAAAGCATCATTGTATTGAGTTTGATGCAGAGAAATTGCAAACATTTCAGACTCAAGGGTTAGATTCCTAATGTTCCTTGGAGGGTGAGAGAAGCTGACTCCGAGTGGAAGTCTGTTACATTTTGTACAGCCCCCAGTAAGTCTGATTGTCTTTCAAGATGTGTCCAAGTCCGCTATTGATTGTACAGAACAGCTTCTCCCCCTTGCTCAGAAAATAAGGTCTCCCGAAATTGATGGAGGCAGTTTTCTCCCCAGTATTTGTCCCAGTCATCTGGTTGAGGAGAATATTCTCATCTTTGTACAGCATCATCGTAAAATAACTTTCTATTTCCTTTATGCGGGTCACCTGGGCATAGATGAAGTACATGCCACTCTGCAGGATCTCCAGCTTTTGGTCAGAGTCATTCCTTACGAAGCTACTGCAGTCTGTCAAGTTCCACTTCCATATGATGTAATGACCATGATCATCTGAAGGTGCTTCCATAAAGGAACCAGACAAGGAAGAAAACAAAGCGAAAAGCATACAAAGTGGTTAATTATATTTCAAAGGCTAGCCCATTTCCTAGATTTTCCCTTGTCATTTTGTAAATGCTCTCCATTAGTTCATATCCCTTCTTACCTTTTCCTTATCTCTTTGATTTGAGGTCTTTGGGGAAGAAAGGGAAGGGTCTGAGCCACAAAATTCAGAGCAGGACCCAGACTCTGAACAACTCCCAGAGTTCTGGGCTGTTTGGAGCTGGGATTCTGTTATTCAGACCCAGATTCAGATTCTGACACCCATGAAGTGAGGGGATCTTTAGGTCCAGGGTTTGGGTCTGAGCCCATCTTACTTAATTAAATCATTCGACTGCTGTTCAGGGGGCAGATCCTCAGCCAGTCTAAATCAGCATGGCCCACTGGAGTCAACCCGGGTTAAGGTAAAGGGGAGCAGGGCGAAGCCCAGCTCTCCCTCCGCTTCTAAAAGGTAAGCAGTGCTCTCCAACAACTAACTCCCTCTCCTCACTGGCCGTTGTGGTGAGGGCACCTTCCTGTTTCAGTCAGCAGACACAAATCCAGCCCATCCCAGCGAGTAAACTTTTCACTCTGAAAAGTGACTGTGGATACAGTATTTCCTGACTCACCAGATCTGATGCCTATGTTTGTGTTCAGAATCGTATCTGCTTTCTATGCTGAATCACAGCATTTTCCTACTGTTTAGTCCTGTTATTGCTCCAGAGCCAGCACCTCTCGGGGTGACTGCTGGAGTCTATCCAGACACTCAGACATCATCAACAGAACTGTTAATGAAGGGTTTGTCTACACAGAAAAATTCTGCTGATTTAATTATGTCTGTTTAGAAACTAATCTGGTACATTCTTAATTTGGGTTAAGAGGATTTTATATCAATTTAGCTTAAGTCAGTAAGGAACTGACAAGCTAAAACAAGGTCTTGCTCACAGATGTAACAAGTTTCATTTCCAAAATCTTTCTTGTTGCTGCTGCATTAAGCCAAAAGGCTTCAGCTTGATTTTCAGATCCCAGGATGAAATTACAGGCCTAGCAGTTAGGACAACCCCCCCCCCCCCCCCCTTTTTAAATTAGTAACATTTGAGAATTTGATCTGCGGTCACTGAGAGACAATAAATATGGAACCCCAGGATGCTGTTTGTACAGTCATGTTTCAAAGCAGAACTGCACCTTAAGAGAGATGATTCATATGATACCGCTAGCTAGTGCTTGGAACAGAACTGAAAAGCGACTGACACCCGCTTGCCTACAATAGCCACTAGATCACCTGGGCTTCATGTTTCTCTGTTTTCATTATTTACTGTTGTTCATAGATAGGGGAGAAATACTCCAGCCTGCTGAGTACATTATTGTGATCTAGTCGCCTTCACCGCACTGTGTGAATGGTAAAAATCAGAAAACCACTCCAGTATCTTGATACTTACAAGTTGCATGAGCCCAGCAGATCTCCGGAGACTGTGGAGAGAAGCAAAGTTTGGTCAGGATGTTGCATGTTATGGCCTGGGACTTTTACATCTATCAACTAATGTTCTTTGTGTGTTTGGGAGAGGTCCCAGGCAGCAGAAGTCTTTCTGTTATCAGAGGAGACAGACTTCTATTGGGTCTCTTTCAATTGGCTCTTCACTTTCACTGGAAAGCAGCTGCTTAACCCAAATGGCATCTCGCCCTAGGGCTGTTTTAATTTTAAATGTTGGCGGAGGTTTTGGTGTTTCTAAGAGTAAGAGTCTAAACGACACAGGATACCTCCAGACATCACACAGCACTGGCTGGTGCCATGTAACTGTACCCCATGCTTACTTAGTCTGTCTCTTTGTCACCCTCTAGTGGGTAAAGCATGTTTAGAGGTTTATGAATCTGTTACTGCCCCCAAGGTAACAGCTCTGGATCTTTAGCTTTGGGGATAGACACTTATACGTTTAAATGCAGAGCTTCTGGGTTTAAATCACACAGATAACCTTCCAGGAACATTGTTACTCCATCTTTTCATGTGGCTTTGCCAGTTTTTATTAAATGAAATCAAATTGTATTGTCTCTTACATTGTGGTTTTAAGGAAAGACATATAGTTAAGAAATGTTTGATTTGGTTTATTTTATTTAAAACTGCAATAAAACATTACTTTTCAAGAGCAGTGAAAGAGCTAGCAGTGATGTCAAAGAATCATCACTGAAATCTGAGTAAGCCCCTGTTGAATGCTGCATTTCACAGCTATAGTTTCAGGCTGTCTGCAAATTTAGGTAGACGTATCATTTGTATTCATATCAGGTTTTGAAGATTTTCTCCCCAACTATAACAGCCAGAGACTAATTTTTTTTAAATGAAAGCTAAGACTCTGGAGAACAACCAAAGGGTCTGTCTGAGCATGACCCTGGTTAGTCCTTTTTACTGCCTTTCCTTGTGGGAATGCCCCACAGCTTGGAAAACACAAGTAGAGTGAAAATGTGTCTGTTTACATCCATAAGTTGGCAGTACTCCATCTGTCCTGTGGATACTGGCCAGCTGTCTGACTGATCCATATGAAATGGGAAAAGGGAAGTAACTCTCTTACTTACAAGTGTAAACAATCAACAATTTCAAATATTAGTGTAAATCTCTTATGTTAGATAGTAGTGGCCTAAAATATTTTACATTATTAAATATTATTAATTATTATTATTAAATATTAATGATTAATTATTAATTGTTTTCTGTGCATATTTTCTTGGGCTTTTGCACCAAATATAAAAACAAACCACAGACATTAGTACCTATTAGGGGAGACAATCACCTCACTTCTTAATTGTGGCAACTTCAATTCCATTTCTTCGCCTCTCCCATACAGAAACTACCAGTAGCAACAACCCATCTGGAAAGATTTCTCCTCCTCCTCCTCTTCATCATCAATGATTATTATCTGTTATTGCTGTTGTTGTACCTTGAGCCCCATCAGGACCCCCTTTGTGATAGGTGCTAAGTACATATATTATTAAGAAAGACGGCCACTGCCAATATAGTCTAAACATATTTTTAACGGGAATGAATTCAGACCCTGGTTAGTCCTTTTTACTGCCCACCCTTGTAGGAATGTCCCACAGCTTGGAAAACACACAGTAGAGTGAAAATGTGTCTGTTTACATCCATAAGTTGGCAGTACTCCATCTGTCCTGTGGATACTGGCCAGCTGTCTGACTGATCCATATGAAATGGGACTTCAAAGGTCATTGCATTTGTGCATTGGCCTAGATTTTGTCCCAGATCTCCTGGCATGAATGGCTACAGTAGTTCATAGATGCTACAACACAAAGTCCTGCCAGACTTTGCTTACAGTGGAAACATGCAGTATTTTACATTGATCTACATAAGGCTACCGGACAAACACCTGCACTATTGTGTACCTTAGTTTTAACCTACTGATCCTGACTGAGTTCCCATAACCAGTATTCTGCTTAGGTTCTTATACTCGGCCTGTCACTGTGGTATTTCAGCATCTGCTTCTAGCAACTGGAGGAAATGACTCTTTGTTCAAGGGACATGACGACTGACATAGCTTTCAGCTAATACGTAGCTGAGCCTTTCCTTCCATGCTGCCAGCGAAATGCCCACTGTCCAGGGATAATTCTATTAACTGACTCAGCTGCCCAAAAGATTGGGGTGGTCAGAACACCTTAGCTCAAAACACATAGATGACACTTTGCCCTTCTCTAGAACCTTCCATCCAAGGCCTCAAAGCCCTGTGACTAATCTTCCCACCCCCTGGCTCTCTCCATTGAAGTACAGGGAGCTAAAGTGATTCATGTGAAGTCACCAGGGCTGGCCTTACGGGTGGGCGATGATCAGGGTGCCATGGTCAAGAGGGTGCCGGCGCCCAGGCAGGGTAAGAGGTGAGCGCCCACCGGCTGGGGTCTGCTCCCCAGTTGTGGGTGGTTTCATTGGCACATGTGGTGTCCCAGCTCGGTGGAGGGGGCAGGTGGGGTGGTCCAGCTCCAGCCAGGGGAGAGGCTGAAATTGCAGGGTCTGTTGCTGTAACTTGTGGCTGGGGAGGGTCTGCCCTGGGGGCAAGCTGCAGGAGCCCCGGTGGGCCTGGGGGAATGCTCTGCAGGGCAGGCTTTGCCCTTGGGGCTCGGAGATCTGCTTCCACCCGGTGTCTCCTGCAATCACCCTGGGCTGCCTGGCACAGCCTGCCCACCAGGGTAGCTGCTCACCTGTCCCTAATGCCCACGAAGCAAGGGCAGATGGGGCACGCCCGGGCTGGTGGCGAATGCTCCTGGGACTGCAGAGCGGTATCCAAAGTTGGGTGGCATTGAGGAGTGGAGGCAGCAGAGCTCCCTGGACAAGTTCCCAGCAGCCGAGCTGGATGCATGCTGGGCTGGGCTTCTGTTTGTGCCTCACAGCGCTGCCATCCCCCCGGTGCTTGCACGGCCGCCAACCTGGCATTCTCACCACTGGTGCCAGAAGCTCAGGTGCTACGGCGAGCTAGCACTGAACATATGGGCTGCCTGTGCCATTTGCAGCGGTCTCTGCTGTAGGTGCACACAGTCCCTACTGTGACTTACAAGCTTCTCCAGTAAACTTCAGGTGTGTGACCGGATTGTGCTTAAACTCAAAGAAAGTTCGCCCAGGGCACCATTTTCCCTAAGGCCAGCCCTAGATGTCACAAATGACATCATCGGCAGGACTAGAACTCTGCCATCTTGCCTCCTCCTTCATTTTGAGCTCTCAGCCATGCTTCTTCCCCAGGATCGCAAGCAGGGCCTTTTATTCTTTCAGCTTGTGAAAGCGTTTGCAGATGGGAGCAGGAGTAAGCCCAGCTTACCCACTCTGTTAAGGACCAGATTGCAAACTCTTCACTCACATTGCCTTTAATGGAACTACTCCTGTGAGTAATGGCTCGACACTGTGCATAAGGGGCTCACAATCTAGCCCTATATAACAAGTTTGTAGCGATGTTCACTCAATGGCAAATACCAAACTAGCAAACTTGTCCTGCCCTTGCAGATGGATGGATTCAATCAGTTGGTCTTCCCCATCCCTAACTACAGTGCAAAGAAGAGCTTTTGTTTATTCAGACAGTGCTCTCTCTGCAGTGGGAAAGAAAGGGGAAGGAGATGGAACTCTTACGGGATGGGGTGTGCTTTACTTTGCCAGTATCACATGTAATTTACTGTCAGTGGTATGCAATTTTGAGCACAGTGCATGTCATGAGACTCCTGTGTTATGCCTCCAAAATAGAATGGCAGGACGGGGAAGAGGGAGAACTTAAAAGAAAAAAAAAAGTTGCACCAAGATAATTTTTCTCCTAAACGCTTTATAAATTTCTGTTCTGACAGGTTGTGCTCCTGTGAGGTGCTGAGCACCCTCTAGCCCCATGGGAATTGAGGGTGCTCTGCATTTTGAAGGAGTGATCAGCACCTTACAGGGAGGATCCCTGGGGGAGGGACAGCTCAGTGGCTTGAGCATTGGGCTGCTAAACCCAGGGTTGTGAGTTCAGTCCTTGAGGGGGCCACTTAGGGATCTGGGGCAAAATCAGTACTTGGTCCTGCTAGTGAAGGCAGGGGGCTGGACTCGATGACCTTTCAGGGTCCCTTCCAGCTCTATGAGATAGGTATATCTCCATATATATATATCCCCTAGTGTAACTCATGATATACGCCACAGCCATCATATTTCCTGGAGGTGTTTGATACTGATAGGGTTACCATCCGTCCGTATTTCCCCGGACATGTCTGGCTTTTGCGTCTCTAAATAGCCGTCCGGGAGGAATTGGTTACAAGGTTAAAATGTCCGGGGTTTTTTTCTCCCTCGCCTCCCTCCCTCCCTTCCATGCAGAGTGCGGCTGCTGACTGGGCGGCTGGGCCAACTGACCCGCTCCCATTGGCCTCCAGCAGCCAGAGCCCTCCCCTGCTCCCCCCTCCCTCTGTCTGTAGCCCTGTGTAACACACAAACCGACCCACCGGGCAGAGTATTTTGCAAACACATGGAGCCAGAATGGTAAGGGGAGTCGGGGGGCGGGGGGGAGCAGTCAGGGAGCGGGGGAGTGTTGGATGGGTCCTCGGCCTCCACCTGCCAGCCCCCCTCCTTGCGTCCCGTCCCCCCGTGGACCCCCCCCGCCTGCCTCTCCCTTGTCTGCTGCCCCCAGGTCCTAGTGTCCCCCATCTACTAATGGGAAGACAGGCTGCCCTTACCCTGCCCTTCCACCCTAGCCCTGAGCCTCTCCAACGCCCCAAACCCCTCAGCCCCAGCCCTCATCCCCCACACCCTAATCCTCTGCTCCATCCCTGAGCCCCCTCCTGCATCATGAACCCCTCATCCTCAGACCCACAGCCCTCACCCCTGCATCCCCTCCTATCCCCAAACCCCCTCCCCACACCCCCCTCCTGCCCTCAAACTCCCTCCCAAAGCCTGCACCCCCTCCCTTTGCACCGCCTCCCACCCCCAAACTCCATCCCAGAGCCTGCACCCCTCACCCCCTCCTGCACACCCACCCCCTGCCCCAGCCCGGAGCCTGCACCCAGCACCCAAACTCTATCCCAGAACCTGCACCCTGCACCCCTCCTGCACCCTAATCCCCAGCCCAGGACCTGCACCCCAGACCTCCTCCCCCCACCCAACCCCCCTCCCAGAGCCTTAGGCAGGTGTGTGTGGGGGGTTCTGGGCAACACCAAAATTTCTACAACCCTGCCACCCATGCGAGTGGATAAGGGTCGGGGCAGTCAGGGGACAAGAAGCAGGGGGGGTTAGGGTTCTGAGGGGGGCAGTCAGGGGGTGGGAAGTGGGAGGGAGTGGATGGGGGCGGGGTGGGGGCGGGGCTAGGGCGGGGCTCCCCCCGTCCTCTTTTTTGATTGTGGAAATATGGTAACCCTAGATACTGAGTATCTAAATAGGGAACTTCTTCCCCCATTCCTGGAGCTATAGCTGAAGACAGGCTGCAGCCCAGCTGGATACTAGAAACACAACATCCAGAGCAAGGGGTTGGATTCTCCAAAAGCGAGTGTTCACCTTTCAGGAATGAGAGTAAAATTCCACGTATCAATGGGCTGTGCAGGGAGGGAGGGGGATCTTTAGCCTTCACCTCCCAAGTGCAGAACACTGTGAAGAGAAGCTAGAGATCTCTTAGGCTACATTCAGTCCTGAGGTAAGCACATGCAACTCCATTGACTTCAGTGGAGTCACACCTGCTTGAACTGGGCCCCTTGACCTTCCCATGCCAGGGCAGGATTGTCTGCTCCATTGCTTTGGCCAGCCTAGTTGCAAATGTTTCAAGTGACATGTTTCATGCTATTCCACAGTGTCAGAGATCTCCCCAACGGACAGTTTCTTCTGATAGTCAACCTATTCCTTTGCTTAGTACCATCCTTTTCCTCCTGGATATACATCTCTCTACCCTCTTCTACTGCCTTAAAAATTCCTCCCTCTCTTCGGTGTTTGAACCCTTTGGAAATTGGCCGACAGTTGGCATGTGTCCCCTTAGTTGTTCTGTGGTCAAGCTATAAATACAAAGACGACTACATTACATAAATGTTAGGTTAAAAGTCAAACACTGAAAAGAGGAAATACCAGATTTATGGTTACCTGTGCAACCTATACATTGAACAAGACAGGGGTCCTGTGGAGAAAGTAGCAATGTGATTGTTTTCAGAGTAGCAGCCGTGTTAGTCTGTATCCACAAAAAGAACAGGAGTACTTGTGGCACCTTAGAGACTAACAAATTTATTAGAGCATAAGCTTTCGTGGGCTACAGCCCACGCACACGAAAGCTTATGCTCTAATAAATTTGTTAGTCTCTAAGGTGCCACAAGTACTCCTGTTCTTTTTTCAATGTGATTGTGTAATTAAAGCTATCATAACACACCCATACAAGGGGGCCAAATTAAAGCTGCAACCAATAGGGGCAATTTTAGAAAATGCTCAGTGCATCCTGCAAGGTGCTGAGCGTACTCTGCTCCCATGTGAGTGCAGTCATGCCACCATAGAACTAGTACAATGCAATAGAAAATTAGTGACTTCTATTGAGAGTGGAAGGTGTTAGCACTTTACATGATCAGGCTTTATGAGGTTGGAGGCATGCTGAACCAATGGACTCCTAGTCTAGCCCTTCCCTTAATAGGTATTGCCAGATAATAATAAATAATAATAATGCACAACAACAGTGGGCATAGTAGAAGAGGACAGATGAGAAGAAAGCACTGACTTTTTATCATTTTTAAATGAAAGCAAAATGAATGAAACAGTTTCCCAAAAGAAGTGGTTAAAGCGCTTGGGCAGTTGAAAGCAGTCCTGACAAAGCATTGGCTCCAAGAAGGAACAGAACTAAAGGTTACAATTATCCAAGATATCAGTCATAATAAAAATAATTAATACTAATATACTATACTCGCTAGTATTTTTGCGCTCTCCTTACCTGGCTATGAAGGCACAGAAAGCAGACTATCAAAAGTGGAACCACAACCAGTATTAAAAGAGCCAAAGTGCAAAGGTTCATCCGATTGCATCCTGAATTGTTTGCTTCCTTGGGAATATTCCCATTCTCCAGGAAATTTGATATTTCCATGTTGCTTAGCTCTCAAACTGCTAGAGATGAGACAGCTCAAAACCAAACAGCAGCAGCAACATTTAAAAAATACTGCAAGAATTCCTGAGTTCTTGACACCAAGAATGAGTAGCCCTGGACGGAATTTATATGCAGGGGATAAGATGGAAAAGGGAGGAGCTTATGCATGTGTTTCATCACTGTGTAGCTGCAGAAAGCAATTAGTCAGCATTTCCTCATGAAACTGATGTAGACAACGGAACTCTCATTTGGCTCCAGGCCCAGAATGGAAGGTGGCTTTGAAATGAAACTCAGCCAGCAAACTGCAAACATTTATGAAAAACCCCCAACATTTTCAGACAAGGAGCTGAGTTCACAAAGCTCTTCGAAAGAACAAGAGGAAGGGCAAGTTATGAAATGCACAAATCCTAGCATTTGCAATATATTGCAGAGTCTGATTGTTTTTCTCTCCACAAGGATTTGTTTTACAAGAGTTTTGGTATCTGGATTAAAACAGTTTCTCAATTCCAATGCAGAAAAACAGAACAGTATTGACAGAAGGCAGCTTTTCAATACTCTGAGAGATTTATTATTTGTATAGTAAACACGGAACTAGTCGAGATTTCAAAGCAATGACAGAATATGAGCCACATTTCCAAAATTGGCCACCAAAATTGCACCCAAAAAGTTTGGCAATTCACCTTTTGGAGCCACCAACCCTATATTATATTTTCATTTGAAAACAGTGACTTGTGCATGTAGTTCCCTGCTTTGTACACTGGAAAGGATCAAAAAAAGAAGAATGCAATTTAATTTCATACAGCTCCATTGCACCCATTTGAAAATTGTAAATTGCTTTCAGTTTGCAGGGCTTGAAATTGACCAATTTGTTTTTCAAATACATTTACATTGTTACCCATTTCCAAACATTTTAAATTTTCAAAAACAAAAATTAAAACAAAAAATATTCTACATTTTTAGTTTTTGAAAATGACAGGAAAAATATCATGTTATTCATTTTTAAAAGGGAAAAAAGGAAAAACAAGAAATGGGGTGGGGAAGAAAAGAAAGAAAAGAAGGAAAAAGTAAAATGCACAAAATGAAAATAAATGTTAAAATATCAACCAATAGAATGAATACATTTTGGTTTCCAGATTTTGTGAAAATTTGGGGCTTTTTTAATAGAAGGAAAAGAATTGAGACTTTTTTATTTAAAAAAGCCATTTTTGACACACACAAAAACAAAAAACCCAGTCATTTAAATAACTTCAACCAGCCCATTTTGCCAGTGTAACAGGGACGCAGGCAAATTTTATTCACACATTTTAGGCATCCACTTCTGCAATTCCTCCACCTCCCACCCCTCCCCTTTGCTACAACAGTGCATTTGGAAATGACAGCTACATAAAACAAAATACAGCAGAATCTCTCTGGTTTGCATTGATCTGGAGATTCACTGAAGATTATTCAAATTTGCAAAGTAGAGCAACCCCTCCCCCCCCCAAAAAAAACAAATCAGCCAAAACAACAACCAAACAATCAAGGATGCTGCATTAAAACACACTTTGTGGGGCTATTTCTCATTTACACTAATTCCCTTTATACCACTTTGGCAGCATAAACGGGCCTTAAAATAAGTGTTCGTGTAATTTACATTCATCTTAAGGTAGGGTGACCAGATGTCCCAATTTTATAGGGACAGTCCTGATATTTGGGGAGTTATCTTATATAGGCCCCTATTGCCCCCCACCCCCGTCCCAATTTTTCACACTTGCAGTCTGGTCACCCTATCTTAAGGTCCCTTTTGCACTGCCACAGAGAGTTGCCCAAATCTGGCCGAATGCATTTTAAATAATTTGAAATATTACACTTTGTAACTCATGAGAACAGTCCACTTTCTATTATAAATGTGTATTGGATTGGTAGACTTCATGTGCGCTTACTAGAAATGGGTCGTTGCCACAGAAATTCAGCTCTAGATTTCAAGCACCACTCAGTTTGTAGTTACTGTCTTGTGGAAATGTCCTGTAGATTTTAACAAGGTTAAAAGCCATGAGAGTTCTATTGAGAAAAGGGGTCTAAAGAAATTACTGTGAAACACCACAGACTCTCCAGCTGTTACCTAATTTTTTCATATGTAAAAAATGCTTTTTAAGAATCACCTGCCTGATTCCCATAATAAGCACTTAAGTGATGGCATATGAACAGGCAGAGTAAATATAAATGTCTTTTACAATGTGATCCTCTCTTCATGGGATAATAGATATAGTCCCACCCTGTTAATTAGCTGCCATTGATGGACCACCAATTTGCAGGTGTAATGAGCAGGAGGCTGCTTAATTCCTTTCCCAGTAGAGCTAAACCTTTGGGGGATGGAAAGGAAATAAGATAGAGACGATAGTCTGAGAGACTAACAACAGGGGAAAGAGAGAAAAAGAGAGGACCTGTCATACTTATGGCAGTTCCTGCTGAAAGGAGGGACTCCGATTTTCAGGGAAACAACCGAGAGGGTGAAGCAGTTATGAACTAAGTGAGGCTGTTGCAAGAACAGCACTAGCAACCTTTACCCTTTTTAACATAGACTTTCACTACCCACGCTAGCGCCACTCCCCATACCTGTGGTTAGGTGAGAGGAAGAGTAAAATGGTTGGATTTACAGGTGTCTGTTTCCCCACTTTCTTAAATAAACAGCACATAGTTTAAGCTGCACCTCTGATAGTTGCTGAGTATCCATCCCAGAAGATGAGAAGGGTGCTACCTTCCAAGATGGAGGACAAACGGATATAATTCCCCAAGCTAGGGATGTCAAGGTCACAAAGTCTTAGTATGTGCCACAGACTACAGATAGGGCTTCATACTGGTCTGGGGGTCACCCTCTGGCCTACCAAACATTGGGATAGAGTGACCCATTAGTCCCTAGGGTTCCAACATGCCAGCTAAGATACCCTGTTAGCAACACAAAACACTGCCAGACCCCAGATCAGCCCCTTCAGTTCCGTCTCCGCACTGTTAAGTTCACCTCCCTTTTAACCTCCATTTGCAATTCACAAAAAAAAAGAACCAGGCAATCTTCATTTTGAACCAAAGCAATGCAGAGTTCTTGTGAAATCACATCAGCAATGCCAATGGGCTTCTTAGTGGATTATATTGTTACAGTACAGTTGAGCAGCTAATCAGAATGAATAAATATTTGCAACTTGCAAGAAAGTGTTTCATTGTTTGCTGAATTATGCACAGTGTCTCACTATTGAAACACCAGGCACAAAGTACAGTAGAATGACATTCACAGGATATAATGTACTAAAGAACATTTACAAGGAATCTAAAGATAAGTACACTAGCCGTGCCCCACCACACACCAAAAAAACACCCCGCGTTGGAAGAATGGTATACCTCTACCCTGATATAATGCGACCCGATATAACACGAATTCTGATATAACGTGGTAAAGCAGTGCTCCGGGGGGGGGGGGGGGCTGTGCACTCCGGTGGATCAAAGCAAGTTCAATATAACGCGGTTTCACCTATAATGCGGTAAGATTTTTTGGCTCCCGAGGACAGCGTTATATCGAGGTAGAGGTGTATTAATATTGCAGTCAGGTCAGGCACTCAAAAATTAAGGAATGCCAGAATTACAGATATTAATTAATTAAGCCCAGTGAGGTATTGTAGAGATAAATATTATTATACCCATTTTACTGGTGGGAAAACTGAGGCAGAGACTGAGTAGTTTATCCAAAGTCATAGGATAAGTAAGTGAAAGAGGGAGAGAGACAAGGACTGAGCTCAGGAATTCTGATTCACTGTCTCCTTCTTTAAGTCCCTAAACACATTCCCTCCCAAAATAGTTAGCATGGGCCATTTATTGTTTCTATTGATGTGGTTATGTGTCTGTATCATTGTGATATTGGAAGATTTTGTAATGGTCTGTCCCTTTAAAGCCGCCCTACAACTGTAAACAGACCCGAACAAGTTTGTGAGCGTGAGTCACCAGCGCATGAATGTACAGTGTGTGGAGCAGGCTGTGGGGAGTCTGCTAAACAAATAGCACTGGACTGTTCCTCTGTGCAGATGTGTTGCTTCAAGACAGTCATAACAACAGAGAGAGTGACCACATGTGCAAGTGCCTCTGGGACAGAGTGAGCTGGTGGGATACGAATGGTGGACTGGAAGACTGCGTCAGTGTGGGGGGTTGGCATGTATGGCAGGGTGTGGGCTGGGAAGAGTGGGAGAGGGTGGGCGTGTGAATGTTAGGGGATTGCTCATGTACTGGGGAAAGTGGGTGGGGGAGTTCTGGGGGAAGTGGGGGAGTGGATGTGCATGTCGAGGAAGCAGGTGTGCTCGAGAAAGTGGAGAGAGTGGATATAGGAGTGGAGGTGTGCTGCGAAATGCAGGTGAGGATGGAAGAAGCTTGGGAAAGCAGGTTGGGAAGGGAAGTTTTGCATGTGGGCGGGGGAATGTGTCAGCCTGCAGATGAGGAGTTCTGTGTGGGCTGGCCTCACGTCAGTGCCTGATAAACACAATGACGGCACAATGGTGAGCTTGGCACTTTGTACCTCAGAAAACACCAGCCGTAAATATAGCTATGTGACTTTCAGTCAGTAAAGGCTGCTGCGTAGTTTTGATTGCACATTCATAAACTCCATTGTTATTCCCGCCTCTCCCCCATTGATCCATGGGTCTGCGTGTAGTAGTGAGTCACTCCAGAGGCAGTGGTGTTGTTTTGTTTTACTGGGGATTGATTTTGAAACTTGTGAATAATGAAGACTCCCTAGCAGCACTGAGTTAAAACTCAGTGTCAAAGACTGGACCAGGTTTTTCTCATGTAAACAAAAAGCAACTGTAGCTTCATTTTCCGTTTGTTTTCTTCCTCATTTCTTGGCACTTCTCAAAATAGCTCAGAAAGCTAAATGACTCCAGCTCTGGGAATGTGATTGTGAGATGAAGAATGTGACCGCCAGTGACTGGATGCTTTAGCTATGCTAGGCCTTTCCCCTTTCATTCCTTGTCTGTTCCCATGGGAGGGAAATGAATTAATGCAAAACACTCCTATTAAAGGAGAAAGGTTGGAACCCCCATGAGCCAGCCTGGGAAGGAAGGAGGCATAAGATGAGATTTCTGTTAAGCAGCATCACAGATTTTTAGATGCCTAGGCAGAGTTTGACTTGTGTATTTGGGCAGGCAGAGGGCTTAATAAGTATAGCTCTGACTTTTGAGTTTGCCAATGATTAGTGGTACTTACATTACAGTGTACTTGAAATCACAAATACAGTTTACATGTATTATTTAATCAGCCTTCATTTTTTGATTTAATTTAATTATTTGACACTTTTAGCAGCTACCACAAAAAAAAAAAAAAAAAAAAATCGAGAGCTTCCATGTAATTGTGAATCACATCTCCCTGGTTTTAGAGATACATAAACAGTGTCTTAATATAGAAATACTGTATTTACCTTAATGTAGATGCAATCTTCTTTCCCTTTGGTTAGGGCCAGGAGTAGCTCAACCTTCCTTATAGAAGTAACCCCTTGAAGTAAATGCCTGCTACTCCCTAAACATGTCTCTAGTTAGTAGTTATGTAACAGAAGTAATACTCCACGCCTGCCTCCCCTACAGAAAACTATTCACAAAATGTTCTCCAGTGAGATGCCTTTCTTTGAAGGGGAACTTTTTCCTGTCAAGCCAGTGAGGAATTGTTTTCTATCTGAATAAGCTAATTTACTTTTTCCTGCAGTCTTTAATACTTGGAAAATATGGTAATGAATGCATGTCTATATGGGAGGAATTTCAATTGATCAGTTTTTCCATGTGTAACCCTTCTGCCTGTCTGAGTTGGCAACAACAAGGGCCGGGTTCAGTATCTAGAGGTTCCGTTTCAATAACACAATGCAAAACCAGCTCGAGCCCCCACCCAGTGACCTGGGACAATTACATACCACCCCCCCTCCTGGGCGCCTCTAAGAGGCAATACTTCCCCTCCCGCAAGCACAGAGTCTGAGTGTAGCAAAATCCTTTTAATAAAGGAGGGAAACAATGCGGCATTATGTTGGGGAAACACCACAAACAGGATTCATAACACAAACCATGAGCAAAAGACCCCCCCCCCCAGTTTGGCAGTATCCTTTTCCCCTCAGGGTCATCGAACACAGATGACACTTTAGGAATAACAGGTTCAAACCCACAAAGATCTTAATGAGTAAGGCTCAGCACAGGACAAAGGGGTGTTGGTGAAATGGAAATATATTTTTTACTAATAGAGGTTTTTTACATTGTTACCAAATGACAAAACTCGCCTTATTTTATTTTATCTGAAAGAGCACAGGGGGAAAATATTACTTTTTAGGTCAGTCCAAGCTAAGTTAGTTCATAGTTAAAAACCTTTCTTATTAGCTCACAGTTGATTTGATTAGCCAGTCCCAGATGAAATTAGATGTTATTTATACTGGAACCATTCCTGAGAACCATGCAGAAGAGAATTGTGAGAGGGCAAGAGGCGTGGAATGTAGAAAAGACTGGTATCCATGTAATGCTTTGGGGCGTATGATCCTGAGAACTGGTTTTCAATGAAAGCAGCAAAGTGGAGATGGCATATGGCGGGGTGTGTATTGAAAAATGGTTGTGAGCTCAGTACTGAAATATGTAGCAGCATGCAAACAGCACAAAGGAAGAGAAGACCGTACATGTTTATTAGCCATTGATGGCCCTCATGTAAGGAATGGTGAGTGCGTAGAAAGTGTTAGCAATTTTTTATCAATATATACAGTCTGGGGGGGCAGTGCCTCCCCAAGACTCGCCCCCCCTCCCAGTCTCTGCCCATGTTTAGAAGTTGTTCTTCTATGTCATTGCAAGAGTTTCAGCTCCTAGAAGGAGAAGGTTGGGTAGGGATGAATGTCATAGTTCAGGGCAACTGCACCTGTATTTCTCCTCTGTGGTACCATGAGGGCACCCGCTCTCAGGCTTCCGGGTACCAAGCCGTTGTCTGTCTTGGTTGGAGACTTGCATCTCCCTCCCTCCTGACCAGGGTATTTCCAGGCTGAACAATTCCCTGCCTTCACTGCGTTATTCCCTGCACAGGCAGTCTGCTTACACAGACCCGTTTGTTTTCTCTTCAGAGATTTAGAACAGTGCCGTTGCTCAGTACTGGTGGCGCCATGGTGCCGGGCCCAGAGTCAGAAGGGACCCTGGCCAGCCCGATTCCCCGGCTGGCTGAGCCAGCCAGGAAAGCTGCCCCCCAATCCTGCTCCACCCCTGCCCTGCCTCTTCTCACCCCTGCTCCACCCCAGCCCCGCCACCACTCCGCCCCCTCCCCGCCAAGTCTCCTCCCCTGAGCTATGTCCTGGGGGACTGCAGCAGGGGTCGGGCCCACCCTGCACTTACTGGGCAGCGGGAAGTGGAGTGACCCGACCCCAGCCCACTCAGCTCCACTGTCTCCCTGCCCGCTGAGCTCCACCGGCTCCCAGCCTCACTGCCAGTGAGTGCTGGTGGGCGGTTCCCCCCAGAGGTGAATTTACAGTGAAACACAGGGTGCCCTGGCACGGGGCCCCCCAATGACAGGAGGCCCCAGGGCCGGGCAGCGGCGGGGGCAGAAGCTTGGTCCTGCTGGCTCCTGGGGCTCCTTCTGCAGGCTCCGCCCCCACTGGCAGCCAAGCTCCCCCCCTCACGCCTCTTCCCCCGAGCGTGCCACATTCCCGCCCCTCCTCCTCCCACTCCCTCCCAGCGCTTCCCCCACCGCAGAACAGCTGTTTGCCGGCGCCCCGTGAGTGCAGGGTCGGGCCCACCCTGCAATCACCGGGCAGCAGGAAGTGGGATGACCTGGCCCCAACCTACTCCACTTCACCAGTGAGTGCTGGGGGTGCGTTTTCCCCCCATGTCCCCCAAGCCTGGGGAGGAGATGGAGCGGTGGAAAAGGGGCATGGGATGGGGAAGAGAAAGGAATGGGGGAAGCAGGAGCAGGGGGGAAGCTGGAGCCCAGCATGCGGCATCCCCTTGGCAGAAGCTGGGGCTCCCCTGTTAAGCAGGCCCATTGAACCCTCACCCTGACAAGCCCCACCTCCCCTGCATCTGTACCACCCCCATGAGCCCTCCCAGACACCCACTCCACTGAGCCCCAACCACCTGCACCTGGACCCCCACCCAAATGAACCCCACCTCCCCTGCACCTAGACCCCCCCCCCCGAGCCCCAAACACCTTCACCTGGATCCCCTGTAGAGTCCCATTGCCCCTGCACTTGGAACCCCCCAATGAGGTTCTGTGCATCCAGATCTCCCACTGAGCCACCCGCACCCAGATTGCCACACAGAGAACTTTCTTACCCCCACCTGGATCCCCCCACACTAAGTCCATCTGCACTTGGATCCTGCTGCCGGGCTGAGCCTGCTCACCCACACCTGGTGTGCCTGGCACAGGGGGGCAGGGCCCCAGGGTGTTTCTGTGGCAGGCCTGGCCCTTGTACTGTGGCAGGGTTGGGTGCAGCCTCACTGTTGAGTCCCTGTCCTGCAGTGGGGTGTGGGGAAGCTGCAGGGTAATCTCACACCTCCATGCAACCTGTGGCCTGTGCTCCCCACTGCCATGGTGGAGCCTCCACATTTATTTATTTACAAATAAAATTTGCAGAATTTTAAAATATTGTGCACAGAATTTTTAGTTTTTTGGTGCAGAATCCCCTCAGGAATATGCAGCTGTGATGGTGGAACTGTGAGGAAGGTGGTGGGCAGTGGGGAGGTCTATGGGCGGGAGGCTCTGGGCGAGCAGTGTGGTGTGCAGGGTGCTGTGCAGTTGTGGTGGGAGGCCAGCGGGGGAGGTCTCTGGGAGGGGTGGGGGCTGCGCATAGAGATCTGTGGTGGAGGTCTCTGGGCGAGGGGGCGCTGGGCATAAGGGTGGGGCACTGGGTGGGGGGGGCGGTATGGTGTGGGCCCTCCCTCAAGGGGAAGGGGCATGCTGGCAGCACAGGGCTAGGCAGGCTAGTGTGCGTCTGGCAGCTGCAGGTTTGTTAACAGTGCTCTCCTGCTGGGCTGCGCAGAGCGGGGCTGCTCCCGCCGCACTGTGCCTCATTGCCCCCAGCCCACCCTTTACTCTGGAGACTGACCATCCCACCCCCCTGCACCTTGCCCCATGGGGGCCCACAAATATGTTTGGCGCCGGGCCCACAAAAAGTTAATCCAGCCCTGCCGTTGCTAGTTATAAATTACCCACACAGCACTTCCTATGCAATCCTAGTCTATTCTTAAGGTGAAAGCACTACAGGGAAAACATATTTAAAACAATAAATGAACCTACACTCATGCAAACAGTCTTACCAGAGATTCCCTCAACTGTCTCCAACATGGGCTTTGACAGGTGAGCCCTTCAAACTCCCAAAAGGGATCTCTTTTTGTGGTCACAAGTTCACAACAGCCTCAGCGCAGAAACTAACACACAGTCTTATGGGCCTCAGTAGGCCTGGCCCTTCCAAACCTTCCCTAAGGATTGGGCCCTCCTGTCCATTGGCTGGATCAAGAGGAAGGCCCTGAGCCAGTTTAAACCCAGGCTATTTATCCAAATAACCTTTCTTTGTCTGTTGGTTCCTGGAGAATTCAATTTGAACTAATATATGTGAGCATCTCCAGGGGTGGCTTCAAAGGGCTGAGAACCAGAGGAATTACATTAGCATCTGCCTCCTCCTAGAGGAGTGACAAGCAATTCCACAATAACAGATACACAATTCTATTTGTAATACAATGGACCCCAAAGATATTAAGCCAAATTCAATAAGGTTTAATTTAATTCAATACAATTTATCTTAATTCCATAAGGTTTGTCCAGGGTATGGCAGGCTAGTGTCAGTCTGTCACAATGAGTCCATGTGATAAATTTTGGATAGAGATCCAGATCCCAAGTCCAGGGATATTCCGATGGGAGTGGAGTCGGGATTGGTTCAGGTCCATCTGCAGTTTGACATAGTCCACCACTATCCCAGCATTGGCAATGGATGCTGAAAAGCAAGACTCCCCAGAATTTATCTATAAATATCTATCCAGTTCTGCTCAAAGAGACACTATGATTTCTCTGAAACATCTTGGAAGAAACAGGAGCCTGAAATGTATCTTAAAACAAGGTATATTTGATATTTCTGAGCCATTGACTGGAACCTGCCATCTTGCTTGTCAAAGTACCCTTGCAGAATAAAGGTCATGTGTGAAAATGGCTGGATGGGAAGTCAGCATAATAGACTGCAAAGCAATCTTGCAAAGCCTGTCTTCACGTGTATTTTCTTCACTTATGTAAATGCCTTACAATGTAGTGTGTGGAAAACACACCTTCTAGGAGATTTAAAAGTTGCTCAATCTATTTAGCGTGTCTAATAGAAGGTTCGGAGACAACTAGATGATGGTATACAATTACCTACATGGGGAGAAGATGGCTGATAATAGAGAGCTCTCTAATCTAGCAAAAGGGAACATTTCACTTCAGGACGAAATGCAGAGATAAAATTTCTCGATACTTTAAATGACTGCTTCATGGAGCAGCTGGTACGGGAACCCACAAGGGGAGAGGCAACTCTAGATTTAGTCCTGAGTGGAGCGCAGGAGCTGCTCCAAGAGGTAACTATAACAGGACTGCTTGGAAATAGTGACCATAATACAATAGCATTCAACATCCCTGTGGTGGGAAGAACATCTCAACAGCCCAACACTGTGGCATTCAATTTCAAAAGGGGGAACTATGCAAAAATGAGGGGGTTAGTTAAACAGAAGTTAAAAAGTACAGTGACTAAAGTGAAATCCCTGCAAGCTGCATGGGTGCTTTTTAAAGACACCATAATAGAGGCCCAACTTCAATGTATACCCCAAATTAAGAAACACAGTAAAAGAACTAAAAA
>NW_020664561.1:4541413-4575781 GCF_002925995.2 Terrapene triunguis | reverse complement strand
AGAGCCACCGTGGCTTAACAACCATGTAAAAGAAGCAGTGAGAGATAAAAAGACTTCCTTTAAAAAGTGGAAGTCAAATCCTAGTGAGGCAAATAGAAAGGAGCATAAACGCTGCCAAATTAAGTGCAAGAATGTAATAAGAAAAGCCAAAGAGGAGTCTGAAGAACGGCTAGCCAAAAACTCCAAAGGTAATAACAAAATGTTTTTTAAGTATATCAGAAGCAGGAAGCCTGCTAAACAACCAGTGGGGCCCCTTGATGATCGAGATACAAAAGGAGCGCTTAAAGTCGATAAGGTCATTGCGGAGAAACTAAATGGATTCTTTGCTTCAGTCTTCACGGCTGAGGATGTTAGGGAGATTCCCAAACCTGAGCTGGCTTTTGTAGGTGACAAATCTGAGGAACTGTCACAGATTGAAGTGTCACTAGAGGAGGTTTTGGAATTAACTGATAAACTTAACATTAACAAGTCACCGGGACCAGATGGCATTCACCCAAGAGTTCTTAAAGAACTCAAATGTGAAGTTGCGGAACTATTAACTAAGGTTTGTAACCTGTCCTTTAAATCGGCTTCTGTACCCAATGACTGGAAGTTAGCTAATGTAACGCCAATATTTAAAAAGGGCTCTAGAGGTGATCCCAGCAATTACAGACAAGTAAGTCTAACGTCGGTACCGGGCAAATTAGACGAAACAATAGTTAAGAATAAAATTGTCAGACACATAGAAAAACAAACTGTTGAGCAATAGTCAACATGGTTTCTGTAAAGGGAAATCGTGTCTTACTAATCTATTAGAGTTCTTTGAAGGGGTCAACAAACATGTGGACAAGGGGGATCCAGTGGACATAGTGTACTTAGATTTCCAGAAAGCCTTTGACAAGGTCCCTCACCAAAGGCTCTTACGTAAATTAAGTTGTCATGGGATAAAAGGGAAGGTCCTTTCATGGATTGAGAACTGGTTAAAAGACTGGGAACAAAGGGTAGGAATTAATAGTAAATTCTCAGAATGGAGAGGGGTAACTAGTGGTGTTCCCCAAGGGTCAGTGCTCGGACCAATCCTATTCAACTTATTTATAAATGATCTGGAGAAAGGAGTAAACAGTGAGGTGGCAAAGTTTGCAGATGATACTAAACTGCTCAAGATAGTTAAGACCAAAGCAGACTCTGATGAACTTCAAAAAGATCTCACAAAACTAAGTGATTGGGCAACAAAATGGCAAATGAAATTTAATGTGGATAAATGTAAAGTAATGCACATTGGAAAAAATAACCCCAACTATACATACAATATGATGGGGGCTAATTTAGCTACAACAAGTCAGGAAAAAGATCTTGGAGTCATCGTGGATAGTTCTCTGAAGATGTCCGTGCAGTGTGCAGAGGCGGTCAAAAAAGCAAACAGGATGTTAGGGATCATTAAAAAGGGGATAGAGAATAAGACTGAGAATATATTATTGCCCTTATATAAATTGATGATACGCCCACATCTCGAATACTGCGTACAGATGTGGTCTCCTCATCTAAAATAAGACATACTGGCACTAGAAAAGGTTCAGAAAAGGGCAACTAAAATGATTAGGGGTTTGGAACGGGTCCCATATGAGGAGAGATTAAAGAGGCTAGGACTCTTCAGCTTGGAAAAGAGGAGACTAAGGGGGGATATGATAGAGGTATATAAAATCATGAGTGATGTGGAGAAAGTGGATAAGGAAAAGTTATTTACTTATTCCCATAATACAAGAACTAGGGGTCACCAAATGAAATTAATAGGCAGCAGGTTTAAAACAAATACAAGGAAGTTCTTCTTCACGCAGCGCACAGTCAACTTGTGGACCTCCTTACCTGAGGAGGTTGTGAAGGCTAGGACTATAACAGCATTTAAAAGAGAACTGGATAAATTTATGGTGGTTAAGTCCATTAATGGCTATTAGCCAGGATGGGTAAGGAATGGTGTCCCTAGCCTCTGTTTGTCAGAGGATGGAGATGGATGGCAGGAGAGAGATCACTTGATCATTGCCTGTTGGTCCACTCCCTCTGGGGCACCTGGCATTGGCCACTGTCGGTAGACAGGATCCTGGGCTAGATGGACCTTTGGTCTGACCCGGTACGGCCATTCTTATGTTCTTATGTTATGTTCTTATGTAAAAGGAGAACAATAGTTGGAAACTGAAACTTGAAAAATTCAAACTGGAAATAAGATGCACTTTTTTAACAGACAGGGTAATACCCGTTGGAACAACTCACCAAGGCATGAGGTAATTTCCTCACCACTTGGAGTCTTCTAAAAGAGATGCTGTAATTCAACCCCAAGATATTGGGCTAGATGTAGGAATCACTGGGTGAAATTTCCTGGCCTGTGCTGTGCACGAGGTCAGACTAAGTGGTCATAATGATCCTTATGGCCTTAAATTCTATAGGCTGATTCTCATTTACACTAAGGCCCATTTACATTACTCTGGCAGTGCAAAAGGGTCTTTAAAGTGAACATAACTGCAATTAACGCTCTCTTGAGGGCTTCTTTACACTGCCATGGCCTCAGTATAAATAGGATTAGGCCCAGTGTCTCTGTCAATCACAAGTTTCAAACAAAATGTTCCAATTTTAAAAGCGATGGCATCAAGCTGCAAAATTCAGATTGAGAATTCAAATTCCTAGTGTTTTAATGGTGTATGGATGGATCCAGCGTTTTGCCTCTTTTCTAATTTTCCAATATATGCAGCCTTTTTTTTATGGTAATTAAATCAGGATGGGAACTTTATGTACTCTGCTGCACCCTGCTAGGGCCTGATTCTCATTTACCCTCCACCTATGTCCTTTAACTGGTCTCATCTCCTCCTCTGTGGATCAGGCACAGATGGGGGACACATAATGCCTAGTGAACAGCAGGTGGCCTCTACATGCAGCATTCTCCTAACCCCACTTGATGCAAGGTAACAAACAGGAGAATTAGGCCATTTTACTGAAGTTTTCTGTCGGAATATGTGCAATTCCTCAGGCACTGTTGCAGGCTGTTATTTGCAGCCATCTCTTCGGACAGCCTCTTTGTAAAAGAGTCTTAGGAGCAGAAGTGATTTCCTTTTGTGGCCAGCTAGAACAAGCATCAGCCATGATTTGCCTATTCCATTCCACATAATCAGCGTGCATGTTTTACCAGATCCTAGTGACTCACTACTACAGATGACATGTTGCGGGCATAGTTGCTGGCATGTTTAGAGTCGCTGCTGCATAGCTCTCAGTTAGTAACTTCCCTTTCTACAGCAAACTGGTCTAAATCTGGCCAACAAAAGTAACTCTTAGCCAAACCTATTGTTTTCTCTATGCCTTTGTGCTGGTCATGTTGTTCAGGCCACATCATCACAGATGCACTTGTTTGTATTACCACCTGTATGCCCCAGATCTCACCCAACTTCACTTTTCTAGAGAAATAAGGATAAAGCTTCTCATCCGCTATATGATTTGTCCATCTGGTAAAAGTATATTGTATTATGGGTGTAAACTGGACTTAAATGTTGCGTAGGCCTTGAGCTGGCCATCTGCACAGGGGTTAATTTCACCAGAGCTGAATGTATATGGGCCACAGTGGAGATGACTTGACAGGGCTCCGTGTCTGAGTGCAGCTCTTCAAACTCCAGCTTAGTTTCTAGGCAACTGAGCCCAGGGCATTTCACTTTCAGATCTTGTAACTTTGTCCCTTTTGCAAAATGTTTGCTTGGGGGAGGGGTGGGAGTGGGTTGACATATTTTCAAATGCTACAAGTGTCTGTAGGTTTGAGGGGATGGAAGAATCTTGAAAACCCTGCTGGGGTTTCAACCCCAACCTGAAGCAGTAAAGGGAGAGAAGTGATTTGTTGCTAGAGTTCCTTAGAGAGACCCAGAACTTCGCCCATTCAAATCTAATCTGCTTGCAAAGTCCATGTCGTTTCTATGTGTGTGCTTTTTCTTTTTCTCAAACGAAATTTCTCTAAAAAATAATGTCAACTGCCCAGGCCTCATGAACTCCCCTACAATAACAAACCAATGTTCATAGCCCCTGTGCTCATGTGAAGCCTATAATAAACTTTGGAGCCTCCCCTCCTGCTGGAAGGGTTGGAAAGAAGCAGGAGTCGGAGTCTCCATAATGAATCACTGACAAGAGGGACTTCCCTGCAATAGAAAGAAAAGGAGATAATCAGAGATTTTTTCCCAGCCAGCCAGAGTATTTGGTTCTTTCATTGGCCTGCTGGTGAGCGTCATAGTCACACTAAAAAGAATTCCTGGCTTTAATGGCTTCATCGATCTTTGTTTCTGTCAAAATATGTTACTAATTAGCCCCAATGCCATACATTCATTCACGCAGTCCCGGGATATTTAGGACAATATTTTTAAATGTGAGCATATATAGTTAAGCACCTAAAGTGAATAGGAGCTGCTAGTATTTAATGCCTCTGGACATCATGCCACATTTATGTAGGTGTCTACATATTGATATAGATGCATAATTTTAGACACCCAGATATGAAAACTGTTTTGGCTTTATTGCTATGTATGTAAGGCCTGAACCAAAACCCACTGAAATCAACGGGAATGTTACCATTGCCTTCCATGTGGTTTGGATAGGGCCATGTAAAAGAGGGAATTTCTACCAGATTTGCATCAGGGCTAACGAGCTCATGGACATCACAGGAAGTGGGACTGGTGCTACAATAGGTGGTACTCCTGCCTCTGAGTCAGTTCTGGACCACTTTACTGACTTTCAGATGATAGATTAAAACTGATATCCTGAGCATTTGTGGTCATTAAAATTCCCATGGTAATTTTTGCAAGAGCTGAGTGCTAACCTCAATGTAATGGCCAAATTCCAATCTGAGTAAATTCTGACTCTCTAAATTCCCCTTTGCAGTTTCACGTGGATAAAGCATTCTTCGCTGCCCGTTCTAAACTGTTATGTGGCTTCACTATATGCTATTGTTGGCAGAGCAGCTCTGTTTCATATATTCATAGATTTGAAGACAAGAAGGGACTGTTATGATTATCTGGTCTGACTTTCTGCATAGCCCAGTCCAGAGCCCACCCAATGATTCCTGAACCAAACCCGATAACTTGTGGTTGGACTAGAATCTCTCTTTTAGAAAGATGTTCAGTCTCCATTTAAAGCTTTCAAGTGATGGAAAATTCTCCATGTCCCTAGGTGAGCTGCCCCAATGGTAAATTACCCTCCATGTTAAACACTTGCATCTTACTTCCATTTTGAATTTCCTAGCTTCGACTTCTAGAAACTGGATCTTGTTATGCCTGGAGTAGATCAGAGGTGGCTTCTGAAGTGGTTGCATTTCAGGGGTGGAGAACCCTTGTATAATTAATAAAAATGTATTACTTCACATTTGTAAAATGCTTTGGGAGCATTTGGGCTGAAAGGTACCCTGTAAATACTAGGTGATAAAGATGGCAAAGGTTGTTGTTATACTGCATGAATGACTTAGACCCTGATCCAGCAAAACAGTAAGCACATATTTATAACCAACAGAATCTCTTAGCCAAAGACATTTTTATAGTCACAAATGTAATTGCTTTGGAAATGTGCAGGAATTTTATTCCAGTGCATCACAAGATGTTTCTGTACTTTTAGTTTACAAAACCGTTTAATTTACACACCTTTTGTGTGCGGTCAGTGGATTCAGTTTTGAGCATAAGCACATCACTTCTGAATTTGCCCTTTTCATGATAGCAACATACTATCTGCTCTCTTGACTCAGATCTAGTCCATCAAATCCTGTATCCTCCCTCTAGTAGCAAGCAATAAATGGTGCTTGAAGGCACCCATGGTGCGCTTTACCAGTTGTACACTTCTATAAGTAGAGTCGTGCAAAATTCCTTCCTGCAGATGATAGGCTTATGTCCTGAAACATGAGCTTTGGTTACCCTAATCAACTTGATCACTGTAAATGTTCATTAGTGATCTTAAAGTTATGCCCTTTAAAATTCCAGCCTCAGGCCCCAGCAGCCTATGCACTGTGGAAAGAAGTATTTCCTTTGGTTCTTAATTCCCTGCCTTTCGAGTTCATTGTCCCCTTGTTCACACGCTGTGAGACTTGAAGATCATGGGTTTGTAATTAGGACTCAAACGTAGCTGTTTCTGCTTCTGCCAGGCTTCCCACTGCTCAGGGGGCTGTGAAACTCACTGTTATTTCTGTTCCCCGCCCCCAAGTGGGCATGGGGAAGGTGGGATAGAGCCTCATGGGTGAGCCTTTTCTCCTTCTGCTACGTGCAAGAACCCCAGCAGCCACCCTCTTCTCTCTAGCTATCTTAATACCTTTGATACTCACAGTCCCATAGTATCTGAGTGTGACAACCCGGCACCCCAATATACACCACTGTCATGTAATTAGGATATGTTTTGCACAAAGTATGCCTTGTGAGGTATCATTCTGAAAGTCTTGATCTGCTAGACAGTAATATCTCACTGGATTGTATGTGCTATCATTGTATGTGAAGTTATGAAGTTTGGCTAAGTATGTGTTACTGAAACATGTTGTGAGGTTGAAAACAGCCACAAGCAGCTTTTCAGGTACAACAGTAAAAAGGTCAAACAATGTTAATGGCTTATTGAGGAAATGCACACAGGCACAAGGATTACCCCAGGAACTGCGTACAATAGAAACCTCTTGGAGATAGCACTACACAATGGGAACTGTTTGACCCAGGTCACAGCAAAAGAGCTTTCCAGCAAGTGGGAAGAAGATATAAAAGAGGGAAAATGACATCATGTGGGGACCTCACTCTTCCTACAGCAACACACCTGAAAACACCTGAGGAATAAAGACTGAACAGAGGTAAGTGATGGTCCCAGGGTAAAGGGATTTCTAGCCTGTCTATGAAAACCTGGGAAACCGAAGCTGCAAAGCCAAGGCAGCTTGTGCCTTAAGAATCAGCCAGCCCATTTATTACTCAGGGTGAGAATTTGCTAATTCATATCCTGCCTATCTAGTATGTTAAGCTCAGTTTGCGGTTTTGTTTATTTACTAGGTAATCTGTTTTGATCTGTTTGTTATCACTTAAAATCTATCTTTTTGTAATTAATAAACGTATTTTATGTTTTAATCCAAACCAGTGTGCGTTTGACTAAGGTGTCTGGGGAAAATCCCAGCTTGAAGTGTGCATGGTCCTCTTCACATTGAGGGAGAGGTGGACTGGGTATTAAACCCATATACTGACCAGGGCAGGACAGTGCTGCTCTGGGGTCCTAGGCTGGGAAGCTGGTGGTTAGAAAGCCTGCATGTGACTGCAGCTGGGTGCGTCCCTACCTGTGTGAATGCTGGTGGAAGTGCAGGCTAGAGGGCTTTGCAACTTGTCACAGCAGCACAGTGTGAGAGGGAGCCCAGGCTGGTGGGTCAGAGGGAGATACACCTATCTCATAGAACTGGAAGGGACCCCAAAAGGTCATTGAGTCCAGCCCACTGCCTTCACTAGCAGGATCAAATACTCATTTTGCCCCAGATCCCTAGGTGGACCCCTCAAGGATTGAACTCACAAGCCTGGGCTTAGCAGGCCAATGCTCAAACCACTGAGCTATCCCTCCTGCCAGGGCTCAATGGTATCCCACTTCCAGGTGACACGCGGGGGGGAACCCATCACACTGAGCACCTCACAATCTTTGTATTGTATTTGTCCTCACAGTCCCCCTGGGAGGCAGGGCAGTGCTATTATCCCCATTGGACAGGTGGGACCCTGAGGCCCAGAGAGCATAAGTGACTTGCCCAAGGTCACCCAGGGAGTCTGTGGTGAAGCAGGGAGTTAAATCCAGAACTTTAAAGACCTAGACTAGTGCCCTAACTGCTAGACTACCTTTCCTCTCCCTGCTGCTACAAGGAAGGTTTTTGAATCCAGCAGTGCTTATCTGCTTTCTGCTGCTGGGGAACAGGGACACTCCACCAGAACTCTGCTGCTGTGGGGTGATGAGGAGCCCCAGTCACACTCCTCTTCTCTGGCTGCTGTCTCTCCAGGTGTTTTATAAAATTTTCAGTGGGCCAGAGCAGCGCCGTATTATTGCCTAGGCCGACAAGGCCTAGGCCTAGGGTGGCAAATTTGCAGGGGCGGAAGCTCCCCTTCGTGCCCCGATCCCCTGCTCCAGCTCAGCTCCGCCTCCTCTGCAATAGGGGAAGGGAGGGGGCGGAGTTGGGGCGGGGACTTTGGGGAGGGGGTTGGAATGGGGGCGGGGAAAGGGCGGAGTCGGGGCGGGGCCAGGGCGGCAATTATTTCCCGGCCTAGTGGCAGCAAAATTATTAATCCGCCACTGGGCCAGAGGCTCAGCTGGTTTAAATTGGTGACACTCTATTGATTCCAGTAGGGCTAGGTTGATTTACACCAGGTGAGTATCTGACCAAATAAAACATTTGAGACTTTCACAAACTCCTAGATTCTGCTGGGCTCTGGATAAATAATCCTAGTTCTTCCCATCTCTTGCCATGTCTTCAATGGCATCTCCTGGACAGCACCAGGGCTGAATGGCCTTTTATAACTGCATTTATAGTGAGCTGGATTTTCTCCCCTTTGCGTCACTCAGGCAGCCCAGAGGAGCCAAAATCTATTCATAGCTGCCCAATTTCCCTGGGGTCAGGGAACCCTCAGCTAGCATAACCCTGGCAGAGCCAGCTCAGACACCCACCACTGCCCAAACATGGGGGCATACTGAGGGAGGCAGGGGTGCTGCTGCGGTGGGGTGGGGTGCAGCTGCACTGCTCCGGTTCTTAGTTGGAGAGTGATCCCGTAGCAGCAGCTGAGGAATCAGGAAGCCATAACGGCCCCTCCTGCTGTTCTCCTGTGTGGAGTAGATCTCAGCTCTACTACTAGTCTGCGCAAGTCTGGCCTCAAGCTCAAACCCCCTCAGTTGCCTTTCTCAGGAGCATTTTGTACACTGGCTGTGCTTGTGGTGCTGAAGGGTTAGCGGTTCCAGGCTGCAGAACAGACCAGTCCTGTCAGAGTTCTTCCCTCTGCTGCTGCCACCTCTTAACACTACAGATATATCAATTTAGTCAGATAATCCTACTCCTCCCCCACCTTCCCCACTGCCCCAAAGCACTGTAATCGCACAGCTGATAGTCACCTTCCTCCTCTGTCTTTCCACACCATCTTCCTTTCCTGGTGCCCACTAGGGCACGATAGCAGATGTAAAAGAGGGAATCATCACTTGATGCTCCCCCTCTGCTTTCCAGTACACCATATCATCTTCTCCTTCCTCCACAAACCCAGTTCCCCCCACTCTTTTTCCATGCGTTTGCCCTCTGTGATCCTATATCTTAAAATTCTAAGGCCCAGATGCTCAGCTGGTGTCAATGGGTGTAGCTCCATTGAAGCCAATACAGCGCTGCTGATTCATGCAGCAGAGCAGTGCAAACTCAGACAACAGACTTACACTGGTTTAAGTGGGACATAAGTGGTACCTAGGGCTTGTGCTGGCATTTTTCATAGAGAAGAATTTCACCCAGCGGTGAGCAAAGATTATATCCTGTGTCTAAGGGCTGGGATACACTACAAAGCGATGTCAGCATAGTTAGGTCAGTTAGACATGGGAACTCAGTCTCATCCCCTCCCTGACATAGCTTTGTCAGTAAAATCCCCGGTGTAAACACAGCTATGCCTATAGAAGGGGCTCTTCTGTCGGCATAGCTAATGTCATTCGGGGAAGTGGTGTAGCTAAGCCGATAGAAAAACTCCTTTTGGAGGCACACTCTGGGCACGTCTTCACTACCTGCCGGATCGGCGGGTAGCAATCGGTCTATTGGGGATCGACTTATCGCGTCTAGTGAAGACGCGATAAAATCGATCCCTGATCGCTCTGCCATCGACTCCGGAAATCCACCGTGGCAAGAGGCGGCAGCGGAGTCGACGGCGGCGCGGCAGCGGTCGACTTGCCGCCGTCCTCACAGCCAGGTAAGTCGACCTAAAATACACAACTTCAGCTACGCTATTCATGTAGCTGAAGTTGCGTATCTTAGGTCGACCCCCCGCTGTAGTGTAGACCTAGCCTCTGTGTCTGCACTAGGGGGCTGTGCTGGCGTCTGCTCTGTAGTGTAGACGTGGCCTCAGTTCAACCAGTTTATGCAAAACCTACTCAGTTTGTCCTGAGTTCCCTGCCCAAGTCTGGATCAAAATTCTCCCCACTCTCCCCTATTCCAGCCCCCAAGCCTCAGTTTAACACTGCCCAGAAGTGCAGCGACTTTCACAGAGCTGAAAAGGAACTTGACAAAGGTAGATTAAATTATGCACAGCTCTTGGAGCTGCCCTAAGCCCCAGTGTGTATGGGACAGGGCAATGTCTTGAAACCGTAGCTGGCACAGGAGACCCTCCCTCCCCTTTAGGAAGAGAGCGTGGGCTCTGGCCTATCAGGGGAGCCAGGTGCTGCTTTAATGGGGGAGCCAACTTGACATGTGCATGAAGCAGCAGCATGAGGAGCCAAAGGGCAGGCAGCATGACGGCTCCTAGCAAACCAGCCCACTTCAGCTCAGGTCCTTCTCAATTTAGGAAGAAGGGGCAAGCATTGGGGGATTTTGTCTAGTGGGGACTGGAGGGGGTCTGCAGCGCCTAGCACGATGGTCCACAGGCATTACTGTAATAAACATGATTGCTAATAATCACCTGCAGCACAGTCTAACTGCACCCTGGCAATAATCAGTCTATGTAATTGCTGGTTACCTGGTAGATTCTGAGCATACTGAAGCTGGGGATGGCACTGGTGTACAAATTTCACACTGCTAGCCACACTCTTGCTATGGGGGTGTCATGTGGCTAAAAGACAAGTTCTTAAGAGGGAATGGGTTTGCTTTGCATTATTTTTCATCCCTGGTACAAAATAAGCATTAACAGGATGAAACTGTCCAGTCTGTTTTGTCTGTCTGCCTTGAGCTGTCTAGTCTGTTCTGAGCAGTGCAGATTTATGACAAATATTATTCTCCAGTAAACACAGTTTTGGCTAGATGGTGTATGCATGTCTCGGAGGGACAGACAATACTTTGACTCAGTGTTATGTGTGACGTTCCCCTCTGGTGTTATCTAGACCGGTGATCTGCTAGGTCACTCCAATCCTTGACTCTGGGAGCCAGCCTTACCCTGCTCTGCTGTGAGAACCCCCACTCCTGGGCTGTTCACACACAGCCTCTGGCATGTAAGGTGCTCCCAGTTACTTGCAAGTGAATGACACTAGCCAATATCTCCGGTCCCAGACACAACCCTAGGAACCTCCATCTTGCAGTGTCCAATTATGCCCGCTGGACGCTGCAAGCTTAAATTGAGTTCTTCAATTTAACAAAGAAATTGATATGTACCAGGCTTGTTATCCCAAGGGGAGTCTCTGACACACTTCAGTCCAAACGCACTGCTTCAAGTAGAATAAACAAACAGATTTATTAGCTATAAAGATAGATTTTAAGTGATTATAAGTCAAAGCATAACAAGTCAGATTTGGTCAAATGAAATAAAAGCAAAACACATTCTAATCTGATCTTAACACTTCCTTAAAAACTTAGATGTTTCTCACCACAGACCTGCTGGTTACTTTTCAGTCAGGCTCTCCCCTTTGATCAGCATTTCAGTTGCTTGGTGGTGGTGTGTCTGTAGATGTAGTTGGAAGAGAGAGACACAGCGTGGCAAACGTCTTTCCCTTGTATCATGTTCTTTCTTTCCTCTTGGCTTTGCCCCCACCCCTTCAGAGTCAGGTGAGCATTACCTCATCGCAGTCCCAAACTGACCAAAGGAAGGGGGTGACTCCCTCGAGGGTCTAACAGATTATTTTGTTGCTGCCTAAGCCAGTGTCCATGTTCCTGTGAGCCTGGGCTGGGTTTGTCCCATCCATGCCCTGACGAGGTGTGAACTTCCTCTCTGTTCTTGGAGAGTTTTTGCCTGAGCTTGCTTTAAGCCATATGGATACATTTTCAGCCTCATAACTAAATACATGAAATTATAACCTATAACCTCACTATAACATTACTGTAACAATTTCTATAACTTTACTATAACAACCATGCTCAGTGCATTATGAGCCTTCTGAAGACACCCAACATGACAAACTTTGCATTGGATACCACACAATTATTTTATAAAGATGAACATGGGGGTGTAGGGTTCTCCCCCCAGGTACAGAGCGTCACAGTATGTGCTTGTATTGGCAGGCCATTCCTGCTCCTCTGTGTCATTTTCAATCGTAACATATTTTTTTTAAATAAACAGAGACTTTATCACACTAAATTCAGAGTTCTTTTATGGTTTTTGGACCAGGGCTGTACTAGGAGCAGAGATCTCTGGAGGTATTATCCAGAGGATGTTATGAAGGCCAAGACTATAACAGGGTTCAAAAAAGAACTAGATACATTCATGGAGGATAGGTCCATCAATGGCTATTAGCCAGGACGGGCAGGGATGGTGTCCCTACCCTCTGTTTGCCAGAAGCTGGGAATGGGCAGCAGGAGATGGATCACTTGATGATTACCTGTTCTGTTCATTCCCTCTGGGGCACCTGGCATTGGCCACTGTCGAAAGACAGGATACTGGGCTTGATGGACCCAGTATGACCTTTCTTATGTTCTTATGTCTGCATAGTGTACTGTTATGTTCACGGTATACACATAGAGACGTTAGATAAAAACATCAAATACTTTTGCTGGAAGGTTGCAGTGTAACACAACTTTATTTCTTAGAATTCAGAATGATAACATACAAGAACCCCAAAACACAAAACAGGCTGCTCCCTAAAAACAGAGAGGCACAGCTCATGCCACCTTGCTTTAGTCTGTCTGTTTGCAGAACTGACTGCTGCTAGGCCCACCCAGCTGCACATTATTCCTCGTTACTTTTATTATTGTCACCTAGGCCAAAAATAAACAGAGAAGAAATCATCAGTGAGCCAGATCCTTGGCTGGTGTAAATCTCTGTTCCACTGAAGTCAATGGGCCAGATCTCCAGCTCATATAAACTGGTGTAGCTCCACTGAACTCAATGGGACTTAAGCATGTGCTTAAAGTTATGCAGTTTCCTGGCTGACATAATTCCAGGTAACCCTGGTTGGGAGTGACAGGTATGGTAGCTCCAGTTCAATGTGGAGGCCATCTTAATCGTGGTTATGACAGTCTAGGAGAATGCTTTTGGTCCATACAGAGCTGCTGACATTTTGGCCTTGCTAAGGTGGCTGCTATGTATTTATTTCTCTGACAATAATTTCATTTTATTAGTATGGAGGCAGGAGGTCCCACCTGCAGTTATGCATTTTCCAAAAACACATGGTGTACCATTTCCACCATACCTGGAGCATCTAACGGTTATGTCAAATCCCCAGAGGAACCAGCTGCTCCATCAGCTCGTCAATCCTAAAACCTTTACATTTTAAAGAACATGACAGCGAAGGCCTTGGGCCCCAATCTAGCATAACTTTGTGCACAGGAGGCCTGATCCCAAGGCCATTGAAGTCAACTAGAAGATTCCCATTGACTTTAGTAGGCTTTGGGTCAGGTCCATGAGTAGTCCCAATAAAATCAATGGGACTGCTCATGGGCTTAAGCACATGGTTACATGCCTTCCTTGATTGCAGCCACCTTCTTCCTCCTGTGAGTCTCTCCTCCCTGTCCCATGCTCTCTCAGGCTACATATGTACAAGACATGTAGCAGAACTGCTTCCGCACTAGGAAATTCAGAATAGTTTGAAATGGAGGGAGTGGAATCCAGAAGGGCACTATGGGAACTGCCAAGGCATACGACTAGCCCTGAGTGTGAGTCGTGGCTCTGTGATTCTCTGGCACAGGCCTCATCCCTCAGCCATGTGTTGTGGGTGCCACCTGCCAACTTGGCCTCTCACCTGCTCGCCGGCCAAACCAATTTAAGGGAGCACATTTTTACAAGGGTTTGGGGCAACAACTGGGATTTTCCAGTGGCCTGAGATCACTTGTGCATCCTGGGGGCAGAGAGAAGATGGGGCCAGACACTGCCTTATTTGGCCATTTTAGAAGAGCTTTCCATCCCACAACAAGCACTCACTCAGCCTGACCTTTCCCCATCTGTTCCTGGTTCTGCTAACTACCTCATGTTGCAGCACTATGCGCTGCAGGACAGGAGGAAGTCCCACACCGACCTTTCTCCTCCCACACAGGAGACGGGGGACAGGGCAAAGCCCTCTCCAGACGCTACCCTTTTAGACTGATAGGTCACCATTTTCCTTTGGGAAAGCTGACAGAGCAACAGCTTTCTCATCGTGTGGGGTCACTGGAATGAGCTCCAGCGTGAGTGTTATATGGCCAATGGACTCAGATCAATTCAAAAAGCAATAATTGCAAAGATCAGTCCAAACCAGACCCTCTGATCTAACGTTCCCTACCCTCTCCCCTCCCTCAGAAAGCCCCCACTACTTTGAGAAGCTTGGATCTGACTATCTCAGTGCCAGCCTCTCACTTGACAAGGTGTAAAGTGGACCCCAGCAAACATGGATCCTACCCCTGATCCGAATATAGATCAGGCCCATCTCTGACCATTTGGGAAACATCACCAGATCATAAAGAAAGACTTAGAGCACTTAGAAGAGGCCTAGGTGGTCCCCCCAACCCCAAGATTGGATTACTGTCTATCTTACCGAGACAGCCATGTTCCCAGGCCCCATCACAACATGGCAACATCCCAACCACATGCCACTGATTCTGTCTTTGTGCTGTTGTTTTGGCAAGATTTCCTGTTATGGTTTCTGATCACTTGCAGCTCGGCTCCTGTTCATTGACATCATCATGGCAGAAAAGGGAAGAGGTGAGAAAAGGACACAGAAAAGAAAGTGCTTAAATAGCACTCACCAGTCGCAGTCTGCTCCAGCAAATGGGAGGCAAAAGAGAAGAAACGTGAGAACCGAACATGCAGGAAAGGGCGAAGTGCCTTTTTTCCCCTCTTCTCTCTCCTGCTGAAGAGAAACTGGCCAGCTCTATGGCTCGAAGCTTTCTCCCCCACCTTCCTAAAACTTATACTTCACCCCTCCCTGACACTGACTAATCCCAACCCACCACATTCTCATCAAACGAAAGCTGCAATAGGTACCAAAGGGTCATCTATGCAACCTAGGCCCTTTCTCCAAAGGCACATTACACCCTCCAGTGCCCCCCTGGGCCCCTCACTTATTTGAAATACCCCTGAGGAAAAATTGTCCCTCTGCCTTCTCCCACCATGACACCCCTTTGCTCTATTTGTCCCAATGGGTCCCCCATGGGATGACCCCTTTCCATCTCCCCCAGTTGTGTCTTCCTTCTCTTCCACTTTACCTCTCTTCTACCCAACAGGACTGACCTCTGTGGTTTTGTCCGCATACCAGCAACTCTTCTCCAGCTGCTCATCAGCCACCGCTGCCCTGCTGGCTGCCTCTCTCCCTTGGAGGAACCAGACCTGGGAGTGTCTGATTGAGGCTGAGTGAAGCAGGGGAGTGGGCTGCTGAGATATTGCAATAGTGCTGGGACACTGGCTGGGATAGCCGTCCCCTAGGAGGGGTTTACACACCAGGGGCTCATGGTTACAGGAGTGCTGGGAGGTATCAGGCATTTCATGCTTTGCATGCCATCATGCACTCAGGGCCTGATTCACCCCTGCTTTGCTCCAGTTTTATGTCAGTATAATGCCATTGAAATCACCCCCACTTCCGCAGGACAAGATTTTCACAAGTGCCTAGTGATTTTGGGTGGCCAACCTGGGCCTGATTTTCAGAAAGTTTCCTAAATCTCTGGGCGCTTTAGAAAATCTTGACTACAATGCACCTTTGCTGTGAACTTTCCCCTTGAACTCAGAATACCCAACAGGCATTTTACTTGTGTGAAACGCTACTTTGAAGAATTTCACATGAGACCACATTGAAACCTCTGCACTCAACCAAGTGGGAGTTCACTATCTGAACCATAGAGTAACGACCGATGAAGGCAGCTTGGCTAGCCAATGAATTGCAGTCAGAAAGCTCAGGTATGTGGTGAGCTCTGCAATTTCAGTTCTTGGACAGCACCTGGTAAGACCACAAAACTCATTCAAGTAATACAAAGCTCCCTAATTAGTGTCCTAAATTCTGTCCCATGAGAATGGACTCCCAGCATTTCAGGCTAAATTATAGCAGCATTGAGCGGGTGTCCTAGCAGGTGAAAATGAGGCTGCTGGACCAGGAGTTGCAGAAGGTTGAGAGAGAGGAAGCGAGGACTGGCCTGCCTCCCAAGGTCTGTGAGAGTGAGGGATCATTTTCCAGGACAGGTTGTAGATCGTTGATGATGTGCTGAAGAGATTTTAGCTGGGAGCTGTACGTGATGGCCAGTGGTGTTCTGTAATTTTCCTTGTTGGGCCTGTCCTGTAGTAGGTGACTTCTGGGTACCCATCTCGCTCTGTCAATCTGTTTCCTCACTTCCCCGGGTGGGTACTGTAGTTTTAAGAATGCTTGATGTGCTCCAGCACATCATCAACGATATACAACCTATCTGGGAAAATGATCCCTCACTCTCACAGGCCTTGGTAGGCAGGCCAGTCCTCGCTTACAGACAGCCCCCCAACCTCAAGCAAATACTCATCAGCAACTACACACCACACCACACCACAGAAACACTAACCCAGGAACCAGTCCCTGTAACAAACCCCGCTGCCTACTCTGTTCCCATAGCTACTCTCGTGACACCATCATAGGACCCAACCACATCAGCCATACCATCAGGGGCTCGCTTACCTGCACATCTACTAATGTGATATATGCCATCATGTGCCAGCAATGCCCCTCTGCCATGTACATTGGCCAAATGGAACAGTCTCTATGTAAAAGAATAAATGGACACAAATCAGACATCAGGAATGGTAACATACAAAAGCCAGTAGGAGAACACTTCAATCTCCCTGGACATTCAATAACAGATTTAAAAGTAGCCATCCTTCAACAAAAAAACTTCAAAAACAGACTTCAAAGAGAAACTGCAGAACTACAATTAATTTGCAAACTTAACACCATTAATTTGGGCTTCAATAGGGACTGGGAGTGGCTGGCTCACTACAAAAGCAATTTTCCCTCTCTTGGTATTGACACCTCCTCATCAATTATTGAGAGTGGACTACACTACATCCACCCTGACTGAATTGGCCTTGTTATCACTTGTTCTCCACTTGTAAGGTAAGTTCCTCCTCTTCATGTGCCAGTATATCTATGTACTGTAATTTTCACTCCATGCATCTGAAGAAGTTGGTTTTTACCCACAAAAGCTTATGTCCAAATAAATCTGTTAGTCTTTAAGGTGCCACGGACTCCTTGTTGTTTTTGTGGATACAGACTAACACGGCTACCCCTCTAATAATAAAAGTAAACCTTGTGAACCAAGTGTAGATGCTAGACACCTATGTATGGAACGATCATGAAACTATGTAGTTGGCTTTTTTTAATTTAGCAAAGACCAACACCAAAATTCCTTTTTAATGTGAAATCATAGTACACATAGCCCTTCTGGAGGCATTTGGATTGATGCCAGTAAAACACATAAAACACAATGCAACAGAAAGGTAAGGGAGAGACCAGTAGAGGGAAAAGGAACAACTCTAATTTCATCCTGTTAAGCTGTTTCACTCTCACTCCCTGCTGCTTTAAGAAAGCAGAGTGCTGTGTGTTTACTGAGACTCTGGTATCTTCCTTCCCTCTTCCATGGCTGGCAGAGTTCCCAGCTTAGCAGGAATCAAAAGAATATCTGGAGTATGGAAACTCTTGGCAGGGGTCCAATACGCTTGCATCACCAGTTCCCTTTCAGCAAAACCCTTTTTTATCTACTCCTTTGCAAAGCCTCTTGAATCAGCATCCTCCCTTGCATCAGAAGCTGGCAGCAAGCCCTGCTCTGCCTCTTCTCTAGCGTAAAAGTGAAACTATGGAACTTGAGTGGCACAGTTCCAAGTGTTTGAACTCCTGGGCCTGAGTTCTGGCCTGGCCTGCCAAGGGGAAATCTGAGCTTGGGAAAACAGCAGTGTTGTACTCCCTATTAACACAAGAAACAGAGGTCACCCGGTGGAATTAACTGGCAGCAGCCTTAAATCAAATATCAGGAAGTACTTCTTCACCCAACACACAGTCAAGCTGTAGAACTCCTTGCCAGGGGATGTTGTGAAGCCAAGACTATAACAGGGTTCAAATGAGAATTAGAGAAGTTCTTGGAGCACAGGTCCATCAATCCATACAACCTTAACTTGGCCCCCTGGAAGTATTCATTATGTTACAATCTTTAATTACATGAGCACATACTATTTTTTTCCACAGGATCCCTGCCTCATTCAGTGCACATGATAGGCACTGCTCACTGTATGGGTAGCTATTCAGTGTTTCATTTTATCCTCCTCATTCACTGCATGGGTTCTTGCACTACTTGCTGCACACCATCCAAATCCTGTCCTGAATACAGAATTTTTAATTTACTCATGAACTTTTCCACCATCCTCTCTTAATAGTGTCTTAGTTCTTTGCAAACATTAATAAATGTGAGTTGGTGTTATCTCCGTTTTACACGTGGGGAAATGAAGCACAGAGATTAAAGCCAGAATTGCCAAAGGTGAACTGATTGTGCATGCCCAGACATTTTATAGCACTTTATATGTTCAGAACACAGCTGCCATTGCCCTCAGTGGTAGTTGTGAGTGCTCAGAACTTCTGCAAATCAGATCCCAGGATCTCATGCTACAGACCCAGAAAATGAGGAACGCACAGCAGCCAGCTGTGACAATGTGGGAAGTGACTTGCCAAGCATCACATGCAAATTCTATGGCAGAGACAGGGACAGAATCAAATTCTCCAGGCCAGCATTCAACTGCCTTAACCCTGAGACCAGCCTTTCTCTTCCTGCTATTCCCTGCGTCATCATTCACTACATACCTTCTAAACTCTATAACAAATGAAGCAGGGCTCCTGTAGAAGACAGTCTCCTTCACTACACAACCCTGATTTATTCCCTAGCATTGTCCATCCTGTGACAGGGATCTGGTGGAAAAAAACATGTGATGCTGTAATTAAACACAGTATCATAATGCATATACACAAAGGGGCCAAATTAAGATTGCACAGGTAGGAGCTGTGAAGAGAGGGAGCATGCTCAGTGCAGATGGAATCTTGGGAGTAACTAGCTGCTAAAGTATAAGGGGGTAGCCGTGTTAGTCTGTATCTACAAAAGCAACAAGGAGTCTGGTGGCACCTTAAAGACTAGCAGATTTATTTGGGCATAAGCTTTCGTGGGTAAAAACCTCACTTCTTCAGATGCATAGAGTGAAAGTTACAGATGCAGGCATTATATACTAACACATGGAGAGAAGGGAGTTACTTCGCAAGTGGAGAACCAGTGTTGACAGGGCCAATTCAATCAGGGTGGATGTAGTCCGCTCCCAATAATAGATGAGGAGATGTCAATTCCAGGAGAGGAAAAGCTGCTTCTGTAATGAGCCAGCCACTCCCAGTCCCTATTCAAGCCCAGATTAATGGTGTTAAATTTGCAAATGAATTTTAGTTCTGCTGTTTCTCTTTGAAGTCTGTTTCTGAAGTTTTTTTGTTCAATGATAGTGACTTTTAAATCTGTAATAGAATGACCAGGGAGATTGAAGTGTTCACTTACTGGCTTTTGTATGTTACCATTCCTGATGTCCGATTTGTGTCCATTTATTCTTTTGCGGAGGGACTGTCCGGTTTGGCCAATGTACATGGCAGAGGGGCATTGCTGGCACATGATGGCATATATAACAGTAGATGTGCAGGTGAATGAGCCCTTGATGGTGTGGCTGATGTGGTTGGGTCCTCTGATGGTGTCGCCAGAGTAGATATGGGGACAGAGTAGGCAACGAGGTTTGCTACAGGGATTGGTTCCTGGGTTGGTGTTTCTGTGGTGTGGTGTGTAGTTGCTGGTGAATATTTGCTTCAGGTTGGGGGGTTGTCTGTAAGCGAGGACTGGCCTGCCTACCAAGGTCTGTGAGAGTTAGGGATCATTTTCCAGAATAGGATGTAGATCGTGGATAATGCGCTGGAGAGGTTTTAGCTGGGGGCTGTATGTGATGGCCAGTGGTGTTCTGTTATTGTCCTTGTTGGGCCTGTCCTGTAGTAGGTGATTTCTGGGTACCTGTCTTGCTCTGTCAATCTGTTTCCTCACTTCCCCAGGTGGGTATTGTAGTTTTAAGAATGCTTGATAAAGATCTTGTAGGTGTTTGTCTCTGTCTGAGGGATTGGAGCAAATTCGGTTGTATCTTAGGGCTTGGCTGTAGACAATGGATCGTGTGATGTGTCTTGGATGGAAGCTGGAGGCTTGTAGGTACGTATAGCGGTCAGTAGGTTTCCGGTATAGGGTGGTGTTTATGTGACCATCACTTATTTGCACTGTAGTGTCCAGGAAGTGGATCTCTTGTGTGGACTGGTCCAGGCTGAGGTTGATGGTGGGGTGGAAATTGTTGAAGTCCAGGTGGAATTCTTCAAGGGCCTCCTTTCCGTGGGTCCATATGATGAAGATGTCATCAATGTAGCGCAAGTAGAGGAGGGGCACTAGGGGACGAGAGCTGAGGAAGAGTTGTTCTAAGTCAGCCATAAAAATGTTGGCATACTGTGGGGCCATGCAGGTACCCATAGCAGTGCCACTGACTTGAAGGTATAAGTTGTCCCCAAATCTGAAGTGGTTGTGGGTGAGGACAAAGTCACAAAGCTCAGCCACCAGGAGTGGCTGGCTCATTACAGAAGCAGCTTTTCCTCTCCTGGAATTGACACCTCCTCATCTATTATTGGGAGTGGACTACATCCACCCTGATTGAATTGGCCCTGTCAACACTGGTTCTCCACTTGCGAAGTAACTCCCTTCTCTCCATGTGTCCGTATATAATGCCTGCATCTGTAACTTTCACTCTATGCATCTGAAGAAGTGAGGTTTTTACCCACGAAAGCTTATGCCCAAATAAATCTGTTAGTCTTTAAGGTGCCACCAGATTCCTTGTAGCTGCTAAACACTAACAAGTCTCTACTGAGCATGTGCAAACTGAAATTTCTCAGAGGCATATAACTTGCACAAATTTGGGCAGATTTTTAAGGAACAGCAAAAGGCACTTCCCTGACACCAAGGCAATGCCCTGCCAAATTTCAACTCCAGACTGAAAAGCATGGGTGCACTAGAGCTTCTCACAGAAACAGCTGTAAGAATATTTTTTAATTTGGGCAAAACAACGTATTTATCTCTAATCTTATTCTTGGAAAGGACAGAATCATTTTAGCAGAAATTTTCCATAAAAGTTCAGCCTGAGGCAGACACCCAGCAGTTTTCCAAAGTTATAAGTAACTGAAATAGGGTCCTCTGATGGAAAGTGTTGGGCAACCTTAACTCTAGGTGTTGCCACCTTTGCTACCTACGTGTGTCTATACGCATAGATACTCCCAGGATACAGCTCATGTACACACAGAGAGCGCATATACAACACATATGGGCAGATAAACAAATAGAGCAGTTCAACATAGGTGAATTTGCAGTTTGTAACTATTATTTATAAATAGCTTTCTAGCGGGGCCAAGAGGAGAAGACAAACCAAAAAACTTGTAGTCTGTTACACTGGATTGTTGCACTATCCCAAGGGCTTCTGAAGACCGTTCTTGCTAACTCAGCAGCAGCTGCTGTAGTGTCTGTACAATACAGGTCATTTTTATACAGAGGCTCATGAGCTGGCTCTGCTACCAAATACTTCATCGTTCCTTGTAATGGGTCGTGTCACCAGAGTTCCCTTTTCACGCTTAGCAGAGAGGTTTCGATACTACCACTGGAGGGAGGGGGTATGGCTTGGGAAACTCTGCAATGGAAACTAGGCTGGGGATTGCCAGGGTCCTAGCAGGAAGACTCCCCCATCCCCCGGTCCTTGGTGGTGTACCCTTGGCCCCTCCTCCATTAGCCCTCCTCCCCCAGCAGAATTCCTTCCATAGGAACTATGCTGCCATTAGCTCCTTCTGCTCCTGCCTGTACTGTTCTTTCCCCTCTGCCCAACCCATGGCCCTTTGGAGGAAGGAGCCATGGCTGAAGCGTTTTCTCCTCCCACAAACACTAGATAAACTCTCCTTTTTTCTGGGTCCATAAAGCAATGTTTCTTATATCTGCAACCTCTTAAATACATGCATGGTGCAGTTCTTTCACAAGAGCTGGCAGGCTGTAATGGAGCTCTTTAAAATCCTTTGCACTTTGGACTGGCTTATTCATAGTTTTTGCACCAATTACTAGCCAACAATAAAAACTGATTTAAGACACTCTTAACCCAGTTTATGATCATCCATACGAGGGAGTTACACCAGTTTAGTTTTTGCCAGTTTTTTAAGCGACTTAGTTACATCAGTGTAAAAACTGTGTGTCAACAAGCCCTTGGGATAAAAACCCTGGATACTATGGGAATGGTTGCCTGGAAATACATATCATTATTAGTGTGATCGTAAAATAGCTGGCCCCTTTGCTTGTGTTTTCTGCAAAGCTCCTCGCCTGGCTGTGAGTGGTAGAAAATGACACACAATAATAATGTTTAGGCAGCCCACCAAGCTAAATTCCAAACATCTTTCAAGTCCTCCCTACACACAAAAGTTGTACCACTGTAACTATACTGGCATAGTTACAGCAGTACAACACCCCCAAGTTGGATGCTCTTATACCAGTACAGGGTACATCTACACTGCACAGTTAACCTGGGTTCTTACCCAGGTTTTAGTCCAAACTCCCTACCATGCACATAGAAAACCTCTGCTCCAGATTTGCAGGTGCTTTAAACCCAGACTAGCTGACTCAGATGAGGGTGTGGATTAGAGCCCTGGCTCTCCTGTATCTTGGGCTGGAATCCACTTTGTAGTGAGGACACAGGCAAAATCCCTCTCAGGTGTCAATAGTCCTCCAAAGCCTTCCCACAACTCCCCCTGAAGTACCGACAAGTTCTCCCATGATTGACTGGGAAAGAATCCCAGAGTGTCTCAGCACAGAGAACCCTGGGATATGCCCCCAGATACTCATGGCTGAGTGCAGAAGCAGTAAGACACAGTAACCCTGGTCCTGCTTTTCAGTGGGGACACTCACACCCAGGATAGGCAAACCAGGTGCCAATCACCTGGTCTAACTATGCAGTGTAAACATAGCCATAAAGGTGCCTTATACCAGTATACTAACACTATCCTGTTACCAAAACAGGATTGGGCTTTTTAGTAATTAAAGAGAGACCTCAAGTACCCAAGTCTGATTGGTATTTATTAATTATCATTACAGTACATAACAGAAAGGCACTTACGTTACCAAGTATGGGGCACCAAAGCTTGCAGCCAATGACAAATCTCACAGTGCTGTCTGGTTCAACTCTTCGCCTTCTGCTGAACTTTATTATAGGTACCTTGTTTATAGTTTTGCTTTAGGCTGGTTCCTCTTTTCATATGCAGCCTTATCCTTATTTTTAGCACATTTCCAAACTTCTCATCGTATTTCATAAACTTCCAACTGCAAGATCAGTGTCGGGCACTTATTCATTGTTTATCCCAGGTATACATAGAGATACACATTTCCAATAAATAGGTTACATTTGTCAGCTTAGTATCTGTTAGTCTTGTGGGCAGTATGTTCTGTGAAAAATCGCTTACTAAGTTAAACAACAGGGCATCATGTGAGTGGTTTGAGCATTGGCCTGCTAGATCCAGGGTTGTGAGTTCAATCCTTGAGGGGGCCACTTAGGGATCTGGGGCAAAATCAGTACTTGGTCCTGCTAGTGAAGGCAGGGGGCTGGACTCGATAACCTTTCAAGGTCCCTTCCAGTTCTAGGAGATAGGATATCTCCATTAATTTATTTATTTCTTGTGTCTTGCAATTATTTAACAGCATTTTTAAAGCTTCTCGGGAGTTTGGTTTACCAACAGGCCTTAGGCCTAAAATAAATTTGGCCTATCATCAACAGTTATTCCTGGATGGGAAGGGGAATAAGATATACTGGTATAAGACACCTTCATATTAGTATACCTGCTTCCACACTAGGGATTGTGCCACATTAACTACTTTTTTTCAGGTAGGGGGGGAGGTAATCACCCCCTAACCAACATAGTTATGCTGGTACAAAAACTGTGTGTAGCCCAGGCCTGACTGTCTTTTTGTAGCTGTTATTTCCACACGATGAGCTGTTCCGTAGGTGGTTCTCCATCTCTACAATGGGGATATTGGTACTTTCCTGCCTCACACAGGTGTGACGATGGAAAATACATTTAAAAAAAAGATGAGGTGCTCAGACTCTACAATATGGGGCCCGGGTTGTTTCAGAACTGGCACCTCTTTCTCGTACTCACCGCAGAGGAGTTCCCACTCATCCTACCCGGCCTCAAACAGCTGTCCATATAAGATCGGACATGGTGCCTGTCAGTTTAGAACCTGAGCCCCTCCCAAGAAGTAAAGTCATCAAGTCTATCAATCTCTGTCTCTCTCTCTCCCCCCTTCTTCCCAGCAGATAGGAGTATGGGCTCTGGTTAAATTGTTGGGGTTGGTGTGGGCCAAAGATACGAACTAGATTCGTCCCTGCACAAGAACACCGGGGAAGCAGTTTGTGCATCTTCTATTCAGGGACTGTGGAGGCCCTTGCAGCCCAGGGACTAAGTTGCACCCTTGCTTCAGTCATCTCTAAAGTGCTCTGTAGGGGTACAGAATCCCTGGGATGCAGGCTCACCCCAGCCACACCTCTTCCACTCCTGATCTGCCCACCCCTGCTTCTGGCTTTGCCCTCAGAATGTCCCCTGCACCAGGGTTTCTGTGGATGTGGCAGGGGTGATCTTGTACCTGAGCTGGGGGTATTTCCCAGGATGTCTTTTGCCTGCCCCATGGGCTGTCGCACAACAGTGAATCTGGGTATCTAAGTTCTGACACAGGAAGATGACTAATAATCATTTTTATCTCTTATGTGGTGAACTCTGTAGACAGGGTCTCTGCTTATCTTATCTCACAACTAAGTAAACCAATCCAGTGTCCCTAACATTCTCTGCCTACCTTCCTTCCAACTGCTGTGCCACACACATCAGACTGAACACATGGAGACAGATTCAATGGCCAAAGGAGCCTACCTGCTTGAAATCTATGTATGCCGTGTTGTCGTAGCTGTGTCGGTCCTAGGATATTACAGAGACAAGGTGGGGGAGGGAATAACTTTTATTGAACCAATTTCTGTCAGTGAGAGAGACAAGCTTTCCAGCTACACAGAGTTCTTCTTCAGGTCTGGGGAAAGTACTCTGTCACAGCTAAATACCAGGTCAAACAGATAGTTTAGCATAAATAGTTTGTGTATCTTATAAAGGACATTCAAGGTGAAGTGGCCTGTTAACACCCCTGTAGTTATAGGACAAACAGGGAGGTTAGTGTGTTACAGATTGTTGTAATAAGTCATAAATCCAGTGTTTTTATTAAGACCATGATTTTTAGCGTCTAGCAAGTTATGAATGTCAGCTCCCAGCCTCCTCTTTTGAAAGTGCTGTGCAGGTCAGTTATAGAGGGCTCACTCTGTGAAAAGTGTTCATGCCCAGGCGATAAAGTGTTTTGTTTCTGTGTGGATTCATGTGAGAGCACAGCGATTGTCTGGTTTCGCCCACATAATTGTTACTGGGGAATTTAGGGCACTGGACGAGGTACACCACATGTGACAAGTATGAACTTTGCTAGACACTAAAAATCATGGTCTTAATAAAGACACTGGATTTATGGCTTATTCCAACAATCTGCAACACCCTAAGCCCCCTTGTGTTTTATGGCTATAGGGGTATTAAAGGGCCACTTCACATGAATGGTGCCTTAGAATATGTGCTAACTATTTATGCTAAACAACCTGTTCCACCTTGTATTTAGCTGTGACCCTCTGAGTACCTTTCTCAGATCTGCAGAAGATCTCTGTGTAGCTTGAAAACATGTCTTTCTCACCAACAGAAGTTGATCCAATAAAAGATATTGCCTCCCCCAGCATGAAATCTAATCAGCTTCAAAAAATGAATTGAAAACAGTTTCAGGGGGAAAGTGGCTGACTATACAGGGAAAACTCGGAAACTGACTTCACAAAGTGCAGTCAGCTGCCCAGAATAAATATGTGGATTTTTTTCTCTAATCTCTTCCAGTTTCTTAATCTTTAGTGTTTCTTGTAACAATTGTCAGGTAGGTAAAATATTCTCAGATGTCATTTTTCAAGTGAATAGTTTCCCTTAAAGGGGCAAGGGATATTTTTAGAACACGTTTTTGTACCCATTCTTGGCACCTTTATGATAGTTAAAGAAGTTCATGGAGTAGAAGGCCAGAAGAAACCATTCTGATTTGCTAGTATGGCCTCTGACATGACAGGCCAGAGGATTTCATTTAGTAATTCCTGCCTCCACCCCAAAGAAACTGGTAGTTGAACTGCAGCATATCTGTGGAGAGTTCTGAAAGATGTAGAGTTTTCCAAGTACTCTTTTTTCCTCATTGTTTTGTACTTGGTAAATATCAGGAATGGCTGGTCTGGCCTTCTCTGATTTAGTGGAGAACTTCTTGGGTGTCTCAGAGGTTGTGTATTGTGAGTTTTCATACTTCAATTGAAGGGCTGAGGACAGTGAATCCTTAGCAATGACATCCTTCCTCCAAAATGGTGATTTGTTCTTGGAGTTATATTAGGGTTACCATCCGTCCGGGTTTCCCCGGACATGTCCGGGTTTTTCAGCCTTAAATGGCCGTCCGGGGGGGATTTCTAATTAAGTAGAAATGTCCGGGATTTCCCCTCCTGCGGAGTGCGGTGCAGCTGATTGGACGCCTGGCCTGATGGAAAGCCGCTCGCAGCCACTAGGGCCTCTAGCAGCCAGAGTCCCTCCCCTTCCCCCGCTCCCTCCCCCTCCTCCCCCACAGAGCAGCCGGCAGTGTTGGAATCCACGTGGAGCTCACAGTTCTCCCTCTGCCGGGTGAGCGGGGGAGGGGGGCAGGCGGGGGTGTGTGTGTAGAGGCTGCAGGGCAGGCGGGGGGAGCAGAGGCTGCAGGGGGGGGTGCAGAGGCTGGGCAGGTGGGGGGAGCAGAGGCTGCAGGGGGTGTGTGTGCAGAGACTGCAGGGGGGGTGTGTGCAGAGGCTGCAGGGGCAGGGCAGGCAGGGGGGAGCAGAGGCTGCAGGGGCGGGGGGGCGCAGAGGCTGCAGGGTGAGGCGGAGCAGGGCAGGCATGGGCATAGGGGCTGCGGGGCGAGTGGGGAGCAGGGAAGCACTTAGCAACCCCCAACCAAGATCAGAGCGGGAGGGAGGAGGGGGAATGCGGGGTGCTCAGAGGAGGGGGCAGAGTTGGGGCAGGGACTTTGGGGAAGGGGTTGGAATGGGGGCGGAGAAGGGGTGGGGTTGGGGCGGGGCCGGGGGCAGGGAAGGGGCGGAGTTGGGGCAGGGCCGGGGGCGGGGCCGGGGCCCCGTGGAGTGTCCTCTTTTTTAAATGTTTGAATATGGTAACCCTAGTTATATTGGACCCTGCTTTAGATGTGTGCGACATAAAAGCTCTCTGTACATCACTGAATTCATTTGCACACACACATACAGGAAAAAAATGTCATTCCCCAGTTCATGCAGCTGTTTCACTCTCATCCCTTTGCTTAGAGGAAGTGAGAGGCAGATGTGGGCTCAGTGTCATGTAGCCTCTCCCCTCCCCATTTTCATGACTAGCAGAGATCTCGGTTTATCAGGATTCAGCAAAGAATCAGGGCAAGGAAACTTTGAGTGAGGCTCTTTCCCATCTCAGTTGCTGTTGAACTTGTATCACCAGCTGAAATCCGGTGCCACCCTCTTTAATTATTAACATTTTAGGAAACCTGTCCTGCCAGCCTCCCCTGGCAATAAGCTCTTTTACTATTATGGTTGTTAAAGCGAAACCTAACTGCTAGCCAGCAGGTTTCAGGCAGCCCCAATCTGTCAACAGGAAACATGGCTTCGGGATCGCAGAGCAGCATTATATGTTCCCTGGGGCTGGATGAAAGGGGAGGAGATGGAAGGCAGAAGGAGAGGAGGAGCAGGCAGAAGGGATGTGTGTTTTACGTTGACTGCTAGCACATGAGATTTATCTCTAGGACAGGCTGCAAACACTGCAACTTCTGAACATTCCCAGAGGATGATGCAGCGTGGTCTATTGGTTACAGGACATCCCCAGGGGCAAGTAAATCCCCAGCTACCACTGGTTCATTTGATGGCTTTGACAAGTCACTTAACTCCTCTGTGCTTCACTTTCTGCAGCAATAAGAGCAATGCATGTAGAGCACTTGCTGCTATGGGCTCCTCACAGCCACCCCCAAAGAAGGGGAGAGGTGCCATTGGGGTTTCTAGCACCTATCAGTGGGAGGAAAGGGTTGGTACCAGAAGGTGGGTCATGAAAAGAAAAGGGGTGTGTGTGTTGGGGACTTTTTGCATTTCTCCAACTCCTTCAGGTTCCCTGTGGGTGAGAGAGAGCCAGTATAGCTGGAGCTCCCCCTCCCCCACCCCCCACCATGGGTTTAGTGGCACTCAGGATATGCAGCTCTAACTGTGGACATATGCACATGTTGCTTATCCAGTGCCTGGTGAAGTCAGTAGGAGTCTTCCATTGACATCAATGGGCTTTGGATCAGACCCAAAGATTCTGCTCTGAAAAGTGACTGTAAGAGGGCATTGCGGGGCTCCATATCTACGGTCCCTGAATGCTTTCAGATCAAAGCTGCAAGTCTGTAAGATTTATTTCCTACCTGCCCGCTAGCTTCTTTCTAGCTTATGCAACACAAACACTAAAGACTCTGCTATTGGTACTTTTTAACAATTCTGGCGATGACACATTCGCTAGTCTCAAATCCAGGTCACCAGAGTTGGCTCTGTTGTAAGGTAAACAGTGGCATACATGTATTTTGGTCTGTGTTGACTCTTCTCAAGAGTTCCCATGCATTTTGGTCAGTAAAGGAGGCAGTCCCGACTCAGAATACGCACAGGAGGAACATCTGTTGAATAAGAAGGTGTCGCTTTTTTCAGAAGAGAAGCGCGTTTTAAAGAAGCCCATGCAGTTTGGTACATTTGGGCAGTCTCTGTTCAGAAGAAGCTCAGCACTGCAATAGGAGGAACATTTCAAAGTCAAGTTTCCCACAGCACCCATTGGCCAGGAACAGAGCTCATTGGCCTATTGGCCACTGGGAGCTGCGGGGGGCCATGCTTGTGGACAGTCAACATCAGCAAAATGTCTCACGACCCGCAATCAGATTACCCTGGTGGGCCGCATGCAGCCTGCCGGCCGCAGGTTGCCCACCACTAGCATAAACTGTGTTGTCTCTCCAGCATTAATAGCCTTATTAAGTACTTTTAAAATTGGCTTTGACAGTGACTGGCTTATAAGGTTTTCTGCATATTGATGCAGTCCAGAGGCTTGGTATTTTGCCGCCTTTTCATATAAGTTGTCAGAACTGGTTTGCTGATCAGTCTGGCAAACCAAGCTCCTCCACTTTTACTATATAAATCCATGGTATGCCCACATCTTGAATACTGCATGCAGTTCTGGTTGTCCCATCTCAAAAAAAGATATATTGGAGGTGGAAAAGGTACAGAGAAGGGCAACTAAAATGATTAGGGGTTTGGAACAGCTTTCATATGAGGAGAGATTAATAAGACTGGGATTTTTCATCTTTGAAAAGAGACGACGAAGAGGGGATATGATGGAGGGCTGTAAAATCATGACTAGTATGGAGAAAGTACATAAGGAAGTGTTATTTACTCCTTCTCATAACACAAGGACTAGGGGTCACCAAATGAAATTAATACACAGCTAGGGTGACCAGATGTCCAGATTTTATAGGGACAGTCCCGATTTTTGGGTCTTTTTCTTATATAGGCTCCCATTACCCCCCACCCCCGTCCCACTTTCTCACATTTGCTGTCTGGTCACCCTATACCCAGCAGATTAAAAACAAACAAAAGGAAGTATTTCTTCACACCGTGCACAGTCAATCTGTGGAACTTTTTACCAAGGGATGTTGTGAAGGCCAAAACTATAACAGGGTTCAAAAAAGAACTAGATAAGTTAATGGAGGATAGGTCCAACAATGGCTATTAGCAGGATGGACAGGGATGCAACACCATGGGCTGAGTGTCCCTAGCCTCTGTTCGACAGAAGCTGGGAGTGGACAACAAGGGATGGATCACTCGATAATTGCTCTGTTCTGTTCAATCCCCTTGAAGCACCTGGCATTGGCCACTATCAGAAGACAGGATTCTGGGCTAGATGGACCACTAGACCCAGTATGGCCGTTCTTATGTAAAAAGTAATTATAATATGATTAAAATGTTTAATACAGAAACTCCCCAAGATAACCACCTCTCAAGATAACAACCATGGCAAATAATGCATTTTAAAAATCTTGGCCAATTAGGAAATGTATATTTATATATGTTTCCCAGTCACAAATCTAGCATTCTGGAGCAAAGTCACTAAAACGTAGTCCAATAAACAAATGTTCCTTTAACATGCCCCTCCCTTATCCCTCCACTGCACCCCACTCATCCTTGTTGTCCTTGGTGAGTGGAGACCCAGAGTTCAGAGGTGTTTTTGCATGAGTTCACCTTTCTGTGATATTCTATACCTTGGGGGAGCATGCTGTAACCTCATTTCCATATAATCTTGATCTCACATATAAAGCATGCCTTGTAAGGTATCAGGGGAAAGGTTATGATCTGCTGAAAGTCATTTCTCAATCCATATATGTATATCATGAATGCATATGTAGTTATGAGAATTGTGTAGTATGGTTGTCACTAAAGCATGCTGTAAATTGGGGGAATCAGCCAGATTAGCTCCCCAGAGGCAAAGCAAGGAAAGTAACCAACACCCATGTGGGGTGTCAAACAACCCATCAACAGCCATTGTTCAGCAAGGGAGCTACAATGCAATGACTCACCTGCATGAGGCCACACTGGGAGAATTGCTCAACCTTGCTTGGAGAACTCAGTAATGCTCACCTGACTCTGAAGGCGGGGGAGGGAGGCAAAGCCAAGAGAGAGAAAAGGAAGAGACGTTTGCCATGCTCTTCCTCTCTCTTACACCTACATCTACAGACATCACCACCACCAAGCGACTGAAGCGCTGATTAAAGGGGAGAGCCTGGCTGAAGAGCAACCAGCCAGCCTGTGGTGAGAAACATCTAAGTTTGTAAGGGCATTGAAAGTGTGAAGATCAGCTTAGAATGTGTTTTGCTTTTATTTCATTTGACCAAATCTGACTTGTTGGGCTTTGACTTATAATCACTTAAAATCTATCTTTATAGTTAATACATTTGTGTTTATTCTACCTGAAGCAGTGTGTTTGGTTTGCAGTGTGTCAGAGACTCCCCTTGGTATAACAAGCCTGGTACATATCAATTTATTTGTTAAATTGACGAACTTATATAAGCTTGCAGCATCCAGCGGGCATAACTGGACACTGCAAGATGGAGGTTCCTAGGGTTCTTTCTGTGACCGGAGATATTGTCTAGTGTCATTCAGTTGCAAGTAGCTGGGAGTAGCTTACATGCCAGAGGCTATGTGTGAACAGCCCAGGAGTGGGGGTCCTCACAGCAGAGCAGGGTAAGGCTGGCTCCCAGAGTCAAAGATTGGAGTGGCCTAGCAGATCAACTGTCCAGATAACACCAGAGGGGAATGTCACACTCTCACCCTGGGGAGAGGGGGGAAGAAGGCATCTTGCTTGTTCCTGCAGTTGCTCACCGCTCGCACCAGCTGCTGCTGTTAGTCATGACACCGTTCACTCCACCCCTCCATCGGCAATGGCCCTACGCCATCACCTTCTGCTGCCACTGTGACCTCTGAGAGCAATACCTGATTTACCATGGCACCACTAGCGCCATAGCGCCGGGACCATGCTCCAAAGGGGCGCTGGCACGGCCTCTCTTCTCCAAGAAGCTTGGTGCTGCTGTGCCTGGGACTCTGTCCTGCTGTTGCACGGCAGCTGGCAGCAAAGCTCCCCCTCCCCCACCTCTTCCCCCAGCGTGTTGCGTACTTGCCCCTCCTCTTCTCATTCTCTCTCCCTGCTCCCAATCAGCTGGTTGCCGGGGGTGGGGGGGAGCAGCAGCTGCCGCCGCCTGGACCCCGGGCAGGGTGAGTCCCCGCCGCAGCTGCTTCTCCGAAGGAAACGATTTTTTTACTGACTGCCCCCTTTTCCCAGATCTTCCTCCCCGTCCTCCTCCCGCTGCACCCCCTGCCCGGCCCAAGGTCCCCTCACCCCCTCAGCTCCCCCCTCCCACTTCCCCACTCCTTGCCCCTGGTGCCCCGTCCTTGCTCCAACTCCTAATGGGGGGTGAGGGACCTTGCACAGCAGCACCCATGTCCTTCCTCCCAGCTCCAGCCTGGGCTAGAGTAGCAGCCACGCTGTCTCTCCAAGTCCTGGGAGCATCGGGCGGCTTAACACTAGTGAGGGAAATGCCCCTTCCAGCAGCAACTGCTGTCCCATCAAGTGTGCAGGCACTGGGGGTAAGGAGGGCCTTAACACTGCACCCCCACCTTTACTCATCCCCCACCGCTATAAAGGGGAGAGCGGTAAAGAGCTATTGCATCACCAGCACTCACAAGTTTTCTTTAGCTGAAAGAGGTCACAGAACTTTGCAAAAAGAGAGAAGTGCCCGGTTTTCCCCTCAAAAGGATAATTACTAAAGGCAAAGTGGTGATATATTTTGTGATGGAGGCCGTGGAAAATTCAGTCCTCTACCCCGTCTGTTCCTTGGCGTTGAACATTTAATAACTTTCAGGAGAGAGAGGAGGAAGTGGAGAAGAGGCGGGGGCAGGGCCTTGGGAAAGGGGGTGGAATCGGGGCATACCCCATCCAGCCCCCTGCTGTGAACTGCTCAGGGCAGGGGGCTGGGAGCACACCCACATCCCCAGCCCTGACCCCTGCACCCCCTCACAAACTCCCAGCCCCCTGCTCTGACTCCTGCATGCCCTCACGACCCCAGCCCTGACTCCTGCACCTCCACACATATCCAGCCCCCCACACCCCATGTCCTGACTCCTGCACCCCTTCACACACTTCCAACCCCCAGTCCTGACTCCTGCACCCCCACACACACATACCTAGCCCCCCCACACCCCATGCCCTGACTCCTGCACCCCCACACATCCCCACCCCCACCCTGAGCACCAAACGGGAGCTCCTGCACCCTCCCCCCACATTCCCACCTGCACCCCTCGCACCGAATGGGAGCTGCCCCAGGTAAGCGCTCCACACCCCAACCTCCTGCCCCAACCCTGAGCCCCCTCCCTCATTCTAGCTCCTGTCCAGACCCCGCACCCCAAATCCCAGCCTGCTCCTGCACCCTAACTCCCTCCCAGACCCTGCACCCCCACCCTCAGCTCGGTGCAGAGAGAGGCAAAGAGAATGGGCTAGAACCAGGGAGAAGGTAGGTACCCGCTCTATGTGAGCAGGAGTGAGGGGGGGGATCCTGTTTACCCCCTCCCCAGCCCTGCTGCGCTTACAGTTTACTCCCAGCCCCTCTCTTGCTCCAACGACCAACCCTAGCTCCCGCCCCACTGTGTTTTTGCCCAGGGCCGGCTCCAGGTTTTTTGCCGCCCGAAGCAAAAAAAATTTTGGCTGCCCCCCGTCCCAGCCCTGGGCTCCTCTCCGCACCCCCCTGCCGCCCCAACCCTGGGATCTCCCCCACCACCCGCACCCCCCTGCCGCCCCAGCTCTGGGCTTCCCCCCTACCCTCCCACCATTGCCCCCCACATATACCTCCTGCTGCCCCAGCCCTGGGCTCTCCCCCCCCACACACACCTACACCCTCCTTCCGCCGCGGCCCTGGGTCACTGGTAACTCGCTCCCAGGGCAGGTCATTCAGCAGGAATTTTAGATGTGCACAGAACACAGACAGGATTGGTTCCCATATGGTTACAGAACTGCAGTAAAGTGGAACAATTTTCAGCTTGTGTGATTGGAGGATATCTGGATGCATATTATAAGACTGTCCTACATAAATGAGGAAAAGTTGAGGTGCCTTTATTATTCTTTTGTTCCATTCTTTGTTTCTATGGGGAATTTGCCAATGCAATATCACTGTCTTCCTTTTAAACAAACAAACAAAAAAAAGGCAATGGCTGTTGAAAATAGCAATTCCAGTCCTAATAACCACTGGGAAGCATTTCTTGCTCAATGTTATCCTACCTTTTCTAAAGCAAGTTACAGTGGATCAATATATTTGATTTGGGAGAAATGAAGTAACAGCAGCCCAAACTGAGCTTGAGCACTCCTGAATTTTGAGGTGTTCAAATCTGGAAGGCAGGTGCTAGGGGGAGGGAGGGGCTGTGGCTCCGCAGGGGAGCACGGCAGCATGTATGCAGCAGCGTGTCTGGCGTTGCGCGAAGCCAGACATGCTGGTCTGAGTGGCACGGTAAGGGGGCTAGGGGGTTGGAGAAGGGGTAA
>NW_020664561.1:4513026-4541313 GCF_002925995.2 Terrapene triunguis | reverse complement strand
GGGGGGGCAGTCAGGGGACAGGCAGCAGTTGGATAGGCATGGGAGTCCCAGGGGTTTGTCAGGGGACAGGTAGGGGGTGGGATCCTAGGGGGGAAGTTGGGGGGGTTCTCAGGAGGGGGCAGTTGGGGACAAGGAGAAGGGAGGCTTAGATAGGGGGTGGGGTCCCGGGAGGGGGCAATCGGGGGACGAGGACCAGTGGGGCTTAGATAGGGGGTGGGGTCCTGGGGGGCAGTTGGGGCAGGAGTCCCGGGAGGGGGTGATCAGGGGACAGGGAGCAGGGGGGTTGGATGGGTTGGGGTTTCTGTGGGGGGCAGTCGGAGGGAGTGGATGGGGGCAGGGTGGGGCTACCCTGCACCCCCCCCCCATGGAGTGTCCTATTTTTGATTGTTAAAATATGGTATCCCTACCCTTCCCAATGCAGCTCTCCATTCAAAGCAGGCTGCAGCATGAGGTCTCAGCTTCCTCACTCACTCCCCCTCTTTCCTGTTGGTAGTGGCCAAGGGAATGCTGGGAAATGTAGTTCTTTCCCTGCTCCAGGGCTGGCTCTATAGGCAGGGAGCTAACCAAGGAACTACATCTCCCAGGGCCCCCTGTTGGTTCTCAGCTCCCATGCTGGATCCCTGCTACCCCTGCAAATGGGCTGCCCCAAGCTCGTGCTTGCTTTGCTGGTGCCTAGAGCTGCCCCTGTTTTTGCCCCCAGCCCCTGCCTTGCTCCAGTCAGCAGGGACTAATCCTTCCCCCATGCCCCACTGTGCTCATCTTGCCCCTGGCCCCTCCCTCGCTCCAGCTGGGGACCAATCCTCCCCCCCCCCACCATGCCCATCTGTCAGAGTGCATAAAAATCAATGACTTTAAAAAATATATATAAGATTTTTTTAAATTTAAATAGTTTTTTCCCCTCAAAAATCCGATCTAAAGATAGTTTTAATTAAGATACATTATATCATGGAATAGGGATTATAAATTCTGATTCTATAGTATGAGACAATATATTCATGTAATGTTTAAGAAAAGTTTTGTAAATGAGTTCTAATAGTTCATGGCTTGTTATGCAGACAAAACTATACAGGATCATTTCAGGGGGCAAGGCAAAGATGCCACATTTATTATGATAACAATTTGATCTATAACCACTAGCTAATACCTTAATACTTATACACACACAAACACACACACACACACACACCAGATGTTCTGCAGCTGCTGTATAGTTACCAGTCCTGAACATAGCTTGAGTCTGTGGCTTGATTTCGCAGATTGGGTTCGTAGCTCATGGCGGCTAACTGGCCAGGAAAGCCGGGCACAAGGAAGGGCTGGGTCTCTGTTGGGCATGCACCGATGCCCTCCCATGTTGGCAGCAGAACGTTAATCTTCCAAGTCTTCCATCTCACCCATCCTTTTTGTAGGCTTTAGTTTGAATCCAGAGTCTATAGGTCTTGCTGTGTCACGCTGCCTCTGGGTTTGGTGTGATTGATCACCCATCAATTGCAGACATGACTTTCAGCCTCGGACCTGGCTTTGATCTTCCTTCTATTGTACCTTTGTTCTTTTCTTTTTAGGCTGGACTCTTCTTACTTTGTTAGGGCTGTTGTCTGCATCTTCAGCCGTTGATGTTTGAACTCTGTTTCATCAGGACAGGCTGGCGCTGGAGGTTGATACCATCATCCATACATACCTCATTCACACATCTGAACTAAACTAATAAGATTACAGCAGGGTTTTGCAAAAATGAATATTGTAGCAAGCTTTTACAAAATGGAGTAAGCATTGTAAAATGGAGTTTGAATTACAATATGGCAAACAGTGAACAGAAGTAGACAAGTGTAGTGAATGGCAAACAGTGAACAGAAGTTACAATGTAGGCAAGTGTAATGAATGGCAAACAATGAACAGAAGTTACAATACTGAAACAGTGCAAGTCTCAGTGATTTAAGCAGGAATTGGATTGACAAGCATCTTAATTGTCAATTAGCCAGTTATTGGGGTAACCGGTTTTATGAATGAATGTTGTTTCATTCATAAAACTGTACTTACGAAGTTACATTAATAAAGTGAACAATTAAAAACAATTTCATTCATCAGTTCTACAGGCGTAGGGACACAATATTATGGGATTCCACAGACTTCTGTATAGATTATTTGGGTTAATTTTTCTATCTACCAAATGGGACTCAGTGCTCATTCTAGAGGATACCATCAGAGATGCTTAGTTTTGCAGTTCTCAAACTGTGTATTTGTGTCATAAATATCTGCTTCAATTATCTTTGGTAAATGAAATAACCAAACAATCATCCATTTTCTGATATAGCTGTAAAACTCATCTGAAAAGTTTTCAAAATAAATCACGGTTTAAAAATGTATAGTGTGTACCTTCTAAAAATGAAACCTACATCTATCTGTGAGTTGTGAAGAATATGTTTTAAGGTTATAACAGCCAACAAGAATGGACTTTTATGTAGAAACCCATGATTAATTCAAGTCTTCCTAACTAGTGATTTAAGTCATGATTTAAATCAAATCCACCCTGCCTGCTGTGCTCTTGCCCCCGGCCTCTTCATTCCCCAGGGAGGCCCACAAATATGTTTGGCGCCAGGCCAACAAAAAGTTAATCTAGCCCTGTCTGAGAGTTGGTGTCTTGAGGTTCCACCCAGCTCTCAGTGGGGGAACCTCACTGCTAGTACAGGCTGGGCGGGGTCTTCCACAGAAACTCTGTCTTGCAGCAGATCTAAGCACTTAGACCTGATTATCAGTGATTTCAGCTCTAGCAATTACTTAACAAAGCAAAATAAACCTCTCAGGGGAGCCTAATCAGCTCTTTAAACAGGGGAGGGGGGCAGGTCAAATAGCGCCTGGGACTCATAGGCAGAGCCCACACCACCAAGCAAAAACACCTGTCCCCACCCTCTCTCTCTGTCTCTCTACTGGGATCTGCCATCCAAACCCCTTGCTTAGCGAGTGCAGTTCAGCTGAGGGTGACCAATGCTTAATTTGTAATGAAAGAAGTGCCAGGGCTGAAGCAGGTTTTTTACTTTCGTAACTGATGTGACAAGCCCAGAGGTCCCGGGGCTATGAATTGCCAAGCCCAGAGGTGCCGGGGCTCAGACTTGGCAAAAATTAAGCACTGAGGGTGACCCCCTCAATCAGGACAGGCTAAGCACAGTTCTGCTGCCCTTTACTCATACAATGAGGATAACACCATTTCATTATCCCTGCATTCAAGTGATTTGTAACCCAACACCAGCCAAAATTGATCTCTTGGGCAACACAGCTCTGTCTGCTGGATACCTAGGCACAGGGCTGGCTCCAGCACCACCCCAGCAAGCAGGTGCTTGGGGCAGCCAAGGGGAAGGGGCAGCACGTCGGGCTGTTCGGTGACAATTTGGCGGGGGGTCCCTCTTGGGGGGAAGCACCTGCTGCTGAATTCCCGCCGAAGAAGAAAGCGGCGCGGTGGCGCTGCCGCTGGAGTGCCGCCGATCGCAATTGCGATCACAGCTTTTTTTTTTTTTTTCCCCGCTGCTTGGGGCGGCAAAAACCCTGGAGCCAGTCCTGCCTGGGCAGAATAGGTGTGTTCACGTAAATATAGTCTGGTCCTGAAGCCTTTCCCTGCAGCCCCACAGCTCATCATTAGCTGTCAGGGGAGAGCTCATTCAGACCTTGTTTACAAATCATAATTTGAAATTATTAGGTTGGCCAACATCGCCAAAATGAATGGACTTACATTGTCAGAAAATACAACAGCTGTGTGAGGAAGCTAGTCTTTGTTCATACTTTTCAAACCTATTATGCTTTTTCAGGTACACATATTTTATCATATACTATATATGCTTTTGAAGTGTGTATTAATGTTTCGATTTCAATTCAAATTTCCAACCAGTGACTACACTGGCAACACTGCATGTAACTAGTTGACCACTGTGGGGGTGTTGGGGAAATTCAGGGGAGGTGTAGATGTAGGGAAATCCCTGGAATACGCCCCCAGTGACCCAGCAGCAGGAACCTCACAGGACACCGCTCTGTGCTTGTGTGAGTAGAAGCACAGACATAAGGAGGGGACCATTTTCACTCCACTCCTTTCAGCAGCCCCTGATGAACTGCAGCAGACTGAATAGTCTGTCTGGATGTAGGCAAGCTTTACACTAGCACGTTCAGGGTCAGGTTCTCGACCAGTGTAAACGGACCTGTGCTGATTTGCGCTGGCTGAGGCTCTGGCTCCTCACACAGAGAGAGGGAAACACCTTGCTAATACTGCCTTGGTCATGGTGTCAAATGAGTTAGCAGAAATACTGTTCAAACCTTCTTTCAAAGGTAAAGCAAACTCATCCCTCTGCACTGCCAGTAAAGCAGCAGGCATGTTGCTTATTTAAAGCCAATAATGTGAGTGATTGCTAAGAACACACAAGAAACCAGTTCCACCCTTGCTGGTTTTCCATTTGCTCCAAGACTTGACATGGATGAAAAACTCACTGAAACAGGATGGTGATATAAAATTCCCCGAAGCCGGGGCATGTCCACTCTGAGAGCTAGCTGGAGGTTTTGCTATTGGTGGAGAGGGATGCCCAGCATGAGCTTGTCTGCCATTTGCAGCCGCTGAGCCTTCCCGTAGGGGAGGGAATCTTCCAGGTTGTGCATCAGGGCCAATGCCTTGAGAGAGCCAAGCAATGCCGTTATGTGCAATGCAATGCTGTGGCTGCATTAGAGGAGGAGGGAGGGTGGAAGAGGAAGGAGCAGATACAGGAAATGAACGGGCTCCACGCCATGCCCGGGGGAGCTCTGCTGAATCCCTAGCCCACAGATTGTGTCCGCTGGTAAGTCCCTACAGGGGAAGCAGCAAACCCCACCCTGTGTACCCAGCTGCAGTGGCTCGCTGGTGCGTAAGAGGACCGGGCTATGGCCCCATCTCCTCACCATCCTCTGTGGGTGTCTTGTTCCCTAGGGGACACTAGGAGGATGTGCAGCAGCTGCAGTTGTATTGAGCCGCATTGCAAGGGCACAATGTATCTTGCTTAGGTACTTGAATGGCCTCCATTCCCATAGTATGTGAGCACCTCCCACTCTGTGATGTATTTACAGCACCCCTGGGAGGCAGGGCAGGGCTAGCATCCTCCCTTGACAAAGGGGTAACTGAGGCACAGAGAAGCTTGTCCAGGGTCACACAGGGAATCTGTGTCATAACAGGGAGCTGAGCCCATGCCAGGTCCCAGGCTAAAGCGTCAGCCAGTGGACCCTCCTTCCTCTCAGTGCAAGAGCAGTAAAGTTTTCTGGCATCTTGCCCAAAGTTTGTGCCCCCCCCCACCCCCCCACCCCCCGCCCCGAGCAGCCAGGCTCAATGCAGTGATTAGCTGAACAGAGCCCTAGTGTTGCTGTGACTCATCTAAGATTCCTCCCAGTGGTGGTTGCTGAATTTGACCGTAGAGCGCACGGCTCATTGCTAGTATGTTTCGGAGGGCTGCATGGCCTCCCAGGGGAGGGGAGGTCGCACGGCTTGGACGTATAAAGAGCACTTCATTTTTACTTGCATAGAGATAAACCTTTTCAAAACTCTCCTAGATTATCCAGGAGCTTCAGAAAGAAATCAAGCCATTTTAGCACAAAAATTATTGAAATGGAGCTAATTGTGCTTTACAACCTGCTACAGCTTAGTGGGAATCTTGGAACCAGAAGGAGTAAAGGCTCACACCACTAAGGACAAAGTGATTACAGTATTTACATGTGTATGCAATATGAACCTGCTTCAAAAGCCATAGAAGTCAATGGGAGTCTTTCAATGGTCCAGCCCTGTATCTATTCATGATTTCTGCAGAGCCACTACTGGGATCTGTATCCCTATTGAGCATGATTCTCTTGACTCAGAGGCTAGGTTGAAGATTCACTTGAGGAGAGAAGTTCTTAGACCTTCAAATGATGTAGTTCAGCTTTCCTCTGGGGACTGTCCCTGCTAGTTCGTCGCCATCCAGCGGGGATCTGCAGAAGGATGTCGGTGAAGGACAAGGCAAGGTTGCTTACTAAGTCATGGGATTTACTGGAATATATTCGTTGAAATTTTCAAAGCCATCTAGGGGATGTAGGTGTCTCCCATGTCATGTCGCCCATTCATTTCAATGTAGTGTTAACTTGAATAGAAGGTTTGTGTCTATATGCCCTGGATGGCTTTGAAAATCTCAGCCATAGTCCCTGCAGATGCACTCCAATCTCTCCCCGCCTTTTTTTTTTTTTTTTTTTGGAACACGTTAATAGTCATTTCCATGCGGGTGGAGAGGAGCTGAGTGATGGTAGTGGTGGGCTGAGCCTTTTATGCCCTTGGTTCCTAGAATACTTGTGGGTGGGTGACTTCTGCACACCACTAGGACTTTTTCACTCCTAGGAAAGAACCTCTGGCCCTGAGCCAAAGGCCTGGTGCAGCTCTGTACAGTATGGGTCTCCAGAGGCAAAATTAATGAGCCACAGTTACTTGGGGCCAGATTCAGACACGCTTACTCCCGTGCGGCAGCATTATAGGAAGGAGATCTATACTAAATGTGCTGAGAGGCCACTGTTACATCTGTGGATCTGCTGCTTAGTGGGAGCAGCCTAGATCAGGCTTGCTTGCCTCAGCCCGGGTGTCACACCAAACTAGGACCCATCTGACCCTCTCTCTCCAGTTCCACTCATCACACTACATCTCTCCCATTTTATAAACAAATTAATAACAAATAATGAACTAACTCCGAATGCCACAAAGCACCCACATGCCAGAGGCTACTAGAGTGGCGGATTAGCCATTGGGCCAACAGTGCCAGTGCTCAGGGGCTCCAGCCAATTGGTGCCCCTGGAAACATGGGCACCCCCCATACCCTGACCTCGCTCCGTAGCAGGTGTGCCAGGTGGGCGGAGCTGAATAGGGAGGAGCCCCCGCACCCAAACCCCGCTCCCCAGCAGGAGCACCAGGCAGGTGGAGCCCCGGCCACCCCCTAGAGCTGGGGCCGGGAGCGGGCCATGGCTCTGGGAGGGTGGGATGTGGACAAGAGTAAGGGGGCTGAGGCTGGGCATGAGGCCACAGCTGGGGGCAAGCGTGGAGTACTGGGTGTGGGGTCAGCAGCCGGGACCCTGGATATGGGGCCAGGAGCAAAGCCCAATGTAAAACCTGGGGGTGCTGCAGCACCTCTGCACCCCTAGTTCCTGCACCTATGCAGAGCCGCCATGTGTGTGTGTGGTGGAATGGGGCAGACTGTGGGTGGAAAGGGGTGGGGCCGTGGGGAGAAGGGGCGAAACGGGGGCGGGACTGCAGACGGAAGAGGTAGGGAGAGGCTCCCCACTTGCTCTTGCCCAGGCCCCACAAAGCCTCTGGTTACTCAGCCTGGTCAGAGCTACAGCTCTATCATGAACTCAAGTAAACCCGTCATTGCAGAGATAATGTGGTTTCTTCATCAGGTAACTGGACATGGATCTCACTACTATGTCTCTACCATCCATTTCTTCCTCTGGCAACCTGCAGCCCTGCAGGGTTGGTCTCAGGATTAGTCTTTGTCTCCACACCCTCTGGCACTCGTGGCACCTCAGCAGACTCACACTGGGTTGCTTCCTGTTTTCCCCACTGCGTCTGTTGGCTCACAGATGTCTGCAGTTTAGCATAGCACTTTTCCCTCCTGAGTGGTGACCTCATACGAGCTGGGAGCCATTGCATTATTTGTGATTCATTGAGTCTACCCAGCCCATAGACTCCGAGACTGTAAGGTCAGAAGGGACCATTGTGATCATCTAGTCTAACCTCCTGCACATGGCAGGCCACCCACTCTTGTAATAGACCCCTGACCTCTGGCTGAGTTACTGAAGTCCTCAAATCATGATTTAAAGGCTTCAATTTACAGAGAATTCACAATTTACTCTAGTTCAAACCAGCAAGTGACCTGTGCCCCATGCTGCAGAGGAAGGTGAAAAACCCCCGTAGTCTCTGCCAATCTGACCTGGGAAAATTCCTTCCCAACTCCAAATATGGTGATCATTTAGACCCTGAGCATGTGGGCAAAACCCACCAACCAGACACCTGGGAAAGAATTCTCTGTAGTAACTCAGAGTCCTCCCCATCTAGTGTCCCATCTCCGGCTGTTGGTGATACTTGCTAATAGCAGATATGGATGGGCCATATGCCAGTGTAGGCCCTCCATAAACTTATCCAGTCTGATCTTGAAACAAGTTCAATTTTTTGCCCCCACTAACCTCTAGGGAGGCTGTTCCAGAACATCACTCCTGTCATGGTTAGAACCCTTTGTCGAATTTCAAGTCTAAACTTATTGATGGCCAGTTTATAGCCATATGTTCTTGTGCCAAACTGGCCCTTAACTTTCCTGTGTCTTTCCAATGGTTAGAATTCACTCACATCTCTTGCAGGATAGCCACTGCTCCAGTGACTTCGGTGGGATTACGCCTAGTGTTAAGTACTATGATTTGTGAATAAGGGCATCAGCCTTACTTACTCACTTCTTAGCACTGCTTGTGAATAGGTCTGAACGTATCGCAGGCTGGAACTGAACATCGCTTACTCCCACTATTGTCAATAGTGTTACTCATGTGAGTAAATGCTCACTCTTTATTTTCCCCCTTCTGAGGTTCTTCTTTGGCGAAGAGAGATGCCTGATCATCCTTGCAAGAATTCTTTCATGCTAGAATTCACAGATTGGTCCTTGCTATGTTATTGCTAAACTCCTCTATTCTGCATCCCAAGGTTTAACTGAACAGCACTCAATGTTAATCTAGCTACCATCAGGGATATTTACTTTTAAATCATGGAATCCATAACTCCCACGACAGATTAAAAGCAAGCACCTTCCAGGCCCACTCCTGCTGCCATTGGAATCAATTATCGCAAATATAATTTGTATTATTTGGAGAAAGCTGGTGACTCAAAGAATTGCCATGCTGGCCTGGATATTGTGGGTGGTTCATTTCAGAACCGTGGAAGTCAGAGTTGGAAAAGGTGTAATGAATTGTTTCATCCATCAACCCCAACCCAGCCACCGCAGGGTTATGTCCTTTTACACCACATTAAACAATTCTTCTCCCTTCAGATGCCTGAACATGGTTAGTAGGGATAGTCTTTAGTTGCCATTTGACTGTGTTATCTTGATTGGCTTCTGTTTACACTGGCTGGATTGATTACACTTTACTAAATAGTCTTCAGCTCTCTCTCTTTTGCTAAGGGCTGCCCAAGGGCTATGACTCATGACCACTGATGAAATACAAGTGGCCCTTGAAAACCACAAACACATCCACTGTGATTGGTAACAGTTTCTAGTAGAAAAGGAAATGACTTTTTAAAGGGCAAAGGCCATCTAAAGGGAAGATTAGAAATGGCTGGCTAATCAACCCCTACACAAAGCAAAAGCCCTATTCTATTCTATTCTATATAGGTTCTTATACTGTGCACATCACTGTAGTATTTGGGCATCTCCAGTGGTGCATTAAGTAATGTGACTAACATCTCCTCTGTTAGGAGCTCTGTGCCCTGGCAATGTCGCTTGGAATGACTGACAGTACAATAGCAGATTAATTCAGAAGCTAATTTCAGGAACAATGGGAACAGATCAGGCTGCCATCAGTTTGCCCCTCTCAGACCCTGTACTGTAGTCACTTTGGGGGAGGGGGTAGAGGGTACAACCTCTGATTATTAGTATTACTTATTATTATTTGTATTACCATAGTGCCTTGGAGGCCCTCCCAACTGAGATTGTGCTAGGTGCTGTACAAACACAGAGTGAGAGATAGATCCTGCCCTGCAGCGCTTAAAGTTGAAACAGACAAAGAAGATAAAGAGAGCGCTGTCCAAAGTCACCAAGGAGTCCATGGTAGAGCCAGCAATAAACCCAGATTTCCTCCATCCGAACCCAATGCCTTAATCACAACCCCATCTTTCATCTCTCAGTTGTAACTGCCACCCAACTACAGGGCTTGTGCCAGACCCTAAGACAGCTGAGCTATACAGCTGGGGTAGATCTGTAAACCAGGGTCATTGTGGGAACTGTGATGGAAGAAGCTGATGCTGCTTGACTATAGCAGCCCAGTCAACAGTTATTACTTGGTTGACTGTATCCTGGAAAGCAGTGGCTCAGGAAAGGACTTGGGGTAACAGTAGATAACCAGCTGACCATACACTACTAGTGCATTGCTATGGCTAAGAGGTCTATGGCTACTGATGGATGCATAAGCAAGAGACTATTAAGTAGGAGTTGGGAGGTGATACTACCTCTATATACAGGTGTCAAGGCTGTATCCCCACTTTGAACTTTAGGGTACAAATGTAGGGGCCTGCATGAAAACTTCTAAGCTTAACTACCAGCTTAGCTCTGGTCCCGCTGCCACCATTCCCACTGGATTCCCTCCCTGGGAAGCCTTGAGAAACCTCTCACCAATTCCCTGGTGAATACAGATCCAAACTCCTTGGATCTTAAACAAGGAGAAATCGACCCTTCCCCCCTCCTTCCTTTCACCAACTCCTGGTGAATATAGATCCAAACCCCCTTGGATCTTAAAACAAGGAGAAATCAATCTGGTTCTTAAAAAGAAGGCTTTTAATTAAAGAAAAAGGTAAAAATCATCTCTGTAAAATCAGTATGGAAAATAACTTTACAGAGTAATCAACTAAAAGAGCTCAGAGGACCCCCCTCTGTCTTAGGTTCAAAGTATAGCAAACAAAGATAAACACTCTAGTAAAAGGTACATTTACAAGTTGAGAAAACAAAGTAAATCTAAGACGCCTTGCCTGGCTTTTTACTTACAAGTTTGAAATAGGAGAGACTTGTTTAGAAAGATGGGGAGAACCTGAATTGATGTCTGGTCCCTCTCAGTCCCAAGAGCGAGCAACCCCTTAAACAAAGGGCACAAAACAAAAGCCTTTCCCCCCCCAAGATTTGAAAGTATCTTGTCCCCTTATTGGTCCTTTGGGTCAGGTGTCAGCCAGGTTACCCGAGCTTCTTAACCCTTTACAGGTAAAAGGATTTGGAGTCTCTGTACACAGGAGAGCTGTTACCCTTCCCTTTATAGTTATGACAACAGGGCTGGCGAGATTGTTACTGGAATAGTGTGTCCTGTTCTGGTGTCTGCACTTCAGAAAGGATGTTGGCAAATCAGAAGAGGTTCAGAAACAATCTACAAGAGTGATGCGAGGTCTGGAAGTCTGCTGTACCCTGAGGGACACAAGAGGCACAAGCTATTTATGTTTCCAAAGAAATGGTTAAGAGGTCACTTGATCATGGTCTGGAAGTACCTGCATCGGGAGATGATTTCTAATCGTACAGGACTCTTTAATTTTGCAAAGGCCTAACAAGAGCCAGTGGTTGGAATCTGGAGGTAGTTATATTACAGCTAGAAATAGGGTGCATGTTTTTAATAGTGAGGGGAATTAGCCCACTGAATAGTTTAGCAAGGGACGTGATGGATCATGAAATCTTTAACTCAAGATTGGATGTCTCTTTCTACAAAATATACTCTAGCTCAACCGCAAGAATGGGGCTTAGTGCTGGAATTACTGAGTGACATTCTCTGGCCTGTGCAATGCGGGAGGTTAGATTAGATGACCCTTTGGGCCTTAAAGTTTATGAAGCTATGAATTATTTGGGTGCAAATTCACATACAGGCCTGTGCACGTTTGTTGATGCCTAGTTCACACAAATCCGCCCGTGTGTGCAGGCTGCAGCTGTGCCCACACGTATTGGTAGGAAACTCTGGTTTGCACACACTTGGGGAGCCAGGTTGGTGAAAAAGCGTGTGTGGACCAAGGTGTGACCCTGTGTGAAAACATACAGCAGAATGTATATTCTCCCCAGCATTGCTCCACCCAGGACCATTCACCTCTAATCCCCCCTTCCCCCCAACAAAGGGAAATGCAAGCCAACAGGTGACAGAGGAATGTTTTATTATTTGTCAGTAATGGAAACACATCCTCACTTGGCCCAATTTCTGAGGAAGGAGACAAGATGAGATAAGATGCTCAGGTGGCTATTGGGCTGGCAGCCGACTCCAGGCACAGTGCAACTGGTACAGTATCTGTGAGGTGAAAGAATGAGGAAAGCCACGATACCCCTCTGCCCTGACCCTCAGCAGCCTCTGCTATAAATCCTGAGAGATGAGGAGTGCAGCAGCCTCCCTGGGGGTTCCACTGGGGTGCTTGTCTGGACAGCAGGAGGGCTGAAGGGGGTTCTGAGAGTAGGAGACTCCTCACAGCTCAACAGGGGCATGAAGGTCTCCCCGCTCAGGTAACAAATGAAAAGTCTCCCTGGGGACTGAATGACTGTCTAGCTAGCCGGCTGGCAGAGGTTAGCACAGCTGAACCTGCCCGAGAGCTGCGCAGGAGAAAGGTCATTCTGCTTTGCTAGTGTATGTACTGGCCTAGTGCTTACTAGCCAGTGTCACCTGTAGGACAAAGGTGGTGAGAACTGCATTGTAAACCCAAGCTGAAAAAACTGACTCTTCTACACAGGAACCTGCCCTGAGGATTTGGATTTGGTTGGCACCCTGTAGTGGCTGGGAGCTTTAGCAGTTCATAGAGCCATATGGCCTTTCATGATGGGAAGAGGGACAGAAAGCCTCACCGGGGGAGGTTTGCAGGAGTTGGGTCAGTGGAGGAGAGGATTGACTGAGGCTGGGTCAGTTCTACATTCACTGCAGTGCCTGTGTGCAGCATATACAGCACATCCCATACAAAAGCAATGGTAGGCAAATGTCATGGTTGCATAGCTAAGCACTCCAGTCAGTTGTACATGAAATCATAACTCTACCCCCTAACCCAACTGTATTATAATGCCTCCTCTAATTAAAAGATCACATACTATTTCTCAGATGATGCAATATATCCTGTTTTTTCTACAAACTTAGATACGTTACCTACTCATAATATTCGCATCATTCTTTTTATATTTACACTACTCATTTGTCATTCCAGTCCCCTAAAATGTAGCAAAGCTTTTGAATGCCATTTAATGATTTGGAGGCCCTGTTCCCAGGACACTTATTGGGAAATCTGGTCCAGCTCCCATTAGGCAGTTTTGAAAACCCAGCCTGTATCTTTATTGATGTAGGGGTTTTACAAGGTGCAGTCCTTTCTTCCTACAAAATGTATTTTAGTAGTTTTGTCAGCATCTATATACTATCTTTTCAACCAGCAACCCAAACTTCCATTCAAGGGATGAAATTAACTTAGCTGTGAATTTAATTAGCATATATTTACACATACCCTAGTTCATTTTCACTTTTGCTCCATATTGCTATACTTACATTGGGTAAGTCCCATCTAGTATATACTTTTCATGCAAATGAATTACATGAACTCTGTTGTCTGGCGTACACAAAGCACTAGAAGATGTTACAAATGTGTATTTAAAGTTGTAGAAAAAGTGTATGATATGCAGTATTATTTGAGAAATAGTATGAGATCAGATGTTTAAAGACTTTATTGTTATAGGTATACATGCAAGAAAGCTGGGTTCAGGTTGTGCATGTAACATTAACTGTGGCATTCCCTGATACTGTATATCAGTGATTAGCCATACAGTCTTAACATTCTCTTAACAGTTCTTGCTTAAATGGAATTTCCTAGGGTTTGTTTGTTTGTTTTTTAATTAAGATGAAAGGTGGGGGAGAAGGCGCTCCACTTGCCAGGACTTCAAAGTTCTTCTGGCTTGCAACTAAGGCAACAGTATGTGTTCATTCCATAGCTGGAAATATTTGGCTAGACACCATGAGAATGCCCTGCCCTGCTCGACACCTTAGGAAATCTGCAGGAGGGAAACCTCTTCTTGCACACGGGACGTGTGAGCAAAGAATGCTAGGATTTGCACAGTCACCAAGGTGCATCCCAGGAGGGCTTCCTCATGCACACCTACCAGGTTTGCAGCAGCCATTCCTAACCTCTGGGCACACAGGAGCAAGAGCTTGTACAAACCCTGACAAGCAAAGCACTCATGCACATGCCTAACCTCAAACATGAGTATCCCATTGATGTCAACTGGACCACTCGCATGCCTAATGCTGAGCACATGCAGAGATTGCTGGGCTGGAACCATAATGCAGAAAGCTCAGTTTCATACCTCGGGTATAAACACACAGGCTCTTTAAACTTACACTTTAAACTTACACTTTCAAAGGCACAAATGGCAGCTACTGGAAGCCAGTAGGCACCTAACTTCCACTTGCACCTCTGAAAGTCTATCCCACTCCATGTCTAAAATAATACTGTGCTCACTGAATAGATCTAAAACTACTGTGCTCTACCCCTCTGGCACAGCAGTCCCTGGGAGGTACGGATTACCTCTTCCCCTTCCCACTGCATGTGAATCAAGCCTGGAATATGTATTTTTTTTTCACACTTTTGTGTCAGTTGCTCTGCAGACAAATTGTTACTTCAAACCCACCATAAAGGAATTGTTTTATATTTCTGTGCCAGGTTTCTGTATGTGTCCAATTGACATACTACACTTAGCCCCTGGAAAGATTGTCCTTGTCTTCCAAATTCACTACCTCCAAAGAGATTAGGGACCGTGGGCCTATTAAAGTCAACAGCAATCTGTTTCTTGCCTTCAGTGGGTATGGGATCAGGCTCTGCATGAGTGTCTGAATAAATGACGGAGTCACTGAGGGTACATATCCAAATCTTTGTGTGTATTTGTGAGTAAATGTGCGTATTAGAGATGGGCTCACATGACCCAAGAGCTTCAGGGGTGTGTATGTGTGTGTGTGTACGCGCACGTACGCACGCGTGCATATGACATATGGTGCCACTGAGTTTACAGATTATTAGACACTGCCAGCATTTTAATTTGTATCTTTCTTTTTTAAAAGCCATTCCTAACAGTCTCTCACTGGTCCATTCCAGCCTTCTTCTCTCACTTCCAAACACTTTTATTTTTTCATTTCCTGAGTCTTTCAGAGCACATTTATCTGGATCACCGCAGGGGACACCTTGCCTGCCATCTCTTCATCTTTTCCTTCACAACGAGGCAAAGGTTGTGTGGTGGGTCCCTGGAGTCTCCAACTTGCCCAGGTGGCTTCAAGACAAACCAGGTCCCTTCTTGATTGAAGTGACTGTTTTCAGCAAATGTACACAGCATTTCAATTATATACAAATATTATCAAATAAATAGAGAATCCAGGATTCCGCTGACTCTGAGGCAAGCATTGGTAATTTTCAGTGGCGTCCTCTTCATTCTTCTTGAGGGCACTGTACATTTCTCCCATTTCAGCTAACAAAATAACTGTGGTAAGCCCCAAAGAGAGGAACAGGACATGTGCTGTATAAAGACCATTTGCACATTGGCTTGTTTGCACTAGCCATGAGAACTATCTCACTCAGACATACCACAAGCCCCTGAGAGGCCAGGCCAGGGTAGGTTTTTTGAACATGTACAGCCTATTGGACATAACCCTCCCATGAGTTTAGGTGCTGGGTTCCAATTCCCAGTTTTATTTGATCGCAGGGGCATTACTTTACATTTTATATGCGTCTGGTAAGCAGTGTGAGCGAGGAGTCAGTAAGAAGAGGCCCAGTGTCAAATCTTTGTAGTTGGCATCTCTGTTGGCCTCCAAGTAGACTTCATCCTTAAACCGCATCTCGGACACTGTCACCGAATCTACTACCTCCTCTGTGACCTTCACACACAAGATGGACGCATCGGACCGCTTGTACACCTTAAGGCTCAGTGAGGCATTCCTCTGGGGCATTGCCCTGATAGTTCCCTTCAGGGAGACCAGGTAGAAGCCATCACAGTAGATCGGGATGGAGAGGTTTCTGACGTTCATGGTGCCCCGATTCCAAGAGATATTGATGCGTTTCTCCTTGGGGACGTAATCTGGAGTGGAAGAAGCAAACAGAAACCCATGGAGATGTGAGTCCCTCAAACCCTCTTGGAAGAGGATGATTTTATGTGGCGTGGGCATAGGAAGAAACAAAGAGAGTAGAGAAATCTCAAAGGAAATAGGGAGAACTAGAAATGGGATGGAATGGAGAGGGAGGAAGGTCTAGGGCAAAGGCTCCGCAGCTTTGCTCTGTGGCACACAGACAGCTGGCTTGGCACTGGTTCTTCTTGTTTCCACGTTAGAGGAACAGATCTGATGAAGGGGAGAGATGAAATGAAGCGCCTTAAAATGGGAGGGAAGTGATGGGAGAGGATCACAAGATGCTCTGGGTTTGATTCTCAGTAACACGATGGCCCTTTTCTTGCTCTGGCAGTGTAAAGGAGCCTTCCAGAGGGGTGTAAAATGGCCTCAGTGTGAATGAGAATCTTAGCCCCTCTCTGTGAAGGTGGGGTTCACACTGTGAAAATGTAGTAGCAGCAGTGAATATGGATATTACAGTAACATCCAGAGGGCCATGTCGGGATTGGGGCCCCAATGTGTAGAGCCCTGTACAAGACTTGTCCTGATGTTCAATTTGAACATCCCTGGTCTAGAGAGAGCAAAAGCGACAGGGAGAGCTAGAGAGAGCAGAAGAGCGAGGGGGAGAGCTGGAAAGGGTGGGGATGGATGCAACATATTTGAAGGACCAGGGAATGTAAAACAGAGGAGTGCAAATCACACATCCAAGAAAACTACTTCATTTGCATATTCATTTGCATAAATATTTAAAAGGATAATAAAAGCACACAGCTTTATTGTCTCCTGTTTCTCTCTTCCGTGACCAAGGATTGGCACTGCTGGCTTTTGGGATTCTAGTCCTGGAGTTCACCATTAAAGACCTGCCTCTGGACCATCATTCCACCACAGTCAATGGAAAGATTCCCATTGACATCAGTGGGCTTTAGATCAGGCCCTGCACTGCCCTGGAGAGGAAAACCCAGGACAGCAGTTCAGGACACTTACATGCTGCACTCAGCATTGAGCATCCTACCATCTAAAGCTGTGTCTTACCTGAGCCAGATGGGTGACAGGAAGCAAGGAGACTGAGTCTCTGGGCACTTACCACTTATGTGGTAACATGAGGCAGAGCCTGCGAAAAATATCATTTATTTCCCACACACATTTTCTTCAATTTATTTTTGATGAAATTTCCCACCATTTTATTTCTTTCCAGGGGGAGGGATGTTTCAATGAAAAAATGAAATAGAAACTTGAAAAAAAATCAGTTATAATGAACAAATACACACCTGTGGCTGCAACTTCGATCCACTGGGATTTTGGAGTCTAAAAAGCAACAAAACAAAAAACCAGATTAATAATCTCTACAAATTCAGGGAGAACTTTCCAGCTCTCCTTGCAGATGTGTGGTGAGGGGAGAAAGAGCTTTTCACAGTGTTGTTTATGGCAAGTCTCAAGATATTTGGTGTTTCTCTTAAACCCCAGCTCCTGGAATCCTGTGATTACATGAGAACCTTAGCTTTTGTGGTTTTTTATAAAAAAGATTAAGTTTCTAGCTCTCCAGGATGCAGGGGACATTCCCACCAGCAATCAAGGAAGCCTGACCAGTCAGGCTGGGAGGACCCCAGCCCAGCCCAGCCCCCCTTGATGCTCCTGCTATCAGGCAATGGGACGGAGTGCATGCTGACCCTTTCTGCAGCAGATTTAAGCAGCTCTGGGCATTACAGTCCCAGGCATTGTGCCTCTCCTTGGCTTCTGGCTCATAGCTGGATCTGCTGGGGAGTTTTCTGGATAGAACCAGATTCAATTATGCTAATAATGCCGACCCTCATTGACCACTGCTTCATCAGTGGATTTTAAAATGCTTTGCAAAGTAGGTCAGCATCATTATCCCAATTTTACAGATGGGGAAACCGAGGCACAGAGCAGGGAAGTGACTTGGGCCAAGGTCACCCAGCAAGCCAGTGGCAGAGCCAGAAATAGAACCCAGGCCAATGCTCTGTCCACTAGGCCACACTGCCCCCTACCCTGGGAGTATTTGCAAAAAAGTTAGCACACTCTCTCCTTCCCCAGGCCCCAGCATTTCCACCCACAGCCCCACCGGAGACAGAGGCTGGGGTACTGGGGAAACAACAAGCTCTTCCTGCCAAGAGCACCTGGGTTTGGTGCAGTGCCTGAAAACTTTGTTCATTCAGCTCCCCTTCCACACACACAAACCTCAGCACAGCAGGAGGCGAGCAGGCCTCACAGCTCAGCCGGGACTAAACAGGCCATTTCACCCCAGTGGAGTTCAGCTGGGGAGGGGGCCAGCCAGGAGCTGTGTTTGAAAACCACTGGCAGTGCCAGGTCTTGTGTCTGGTGTAGCCGGGGCCCGCAGGCCCTTGTCTCCAGCTGTGGAGGGAGCAGCTCCATTCTTGCTAACAGGCCTGATTATCCCTTGGGTAGCTCCATTTCCCCATTGTTGCTAGGGTGACCAGACAGCAAGTGTGAAAAATCAGGACGGGGGTGAGGGCGTAATAGGAGCCTATATAAGAAAAAGACCCAAAAATCGGGACTGTCCCTATAAAATCAGGACATCTGGTCACCCTAATTGTGGCCCAGGCTCCAGCGCTATCCTGTAATCAAGGCCAGCGTGGGGGAGCCTTGTTTTCCTGCTGCTCTGGTGATGCTGCACCCACCGGAGTCTGCAGCTGCGATCTAGAAAGCAGCAGAGCCCTGACACATGCAAATACAACTGGTGCTTGCTGGTTTCATCATCCGGAGCAGTGGGTGTGAGTGTCTTTCACTTTCATTTTCATTTCCTGGTCCTTCGCTCCCTGTGCCTCTCTCCTCCCAGCCACCGCCTCCTCGCTCTTTCCCGTTGTGGGACAGCCCTTGCCTGAACAGCTGTAACCCAGGGCATGGTGGGCTGCCTGCAGAGAGCTGGAGTACCGGACTCTGCTGTGTGTGAGGGCAGGGAACACACAGATTTGATGTCAGCTCTTAGGAGCTTTTGCTTTTAAAATGTGGCCCCCATTCCTCTAGCTATCACTCATGCAAATCTCTTCAGTGCCGGAGTAAAGACTGCAGGATCTCCTCCTTGAATTGTAATTTTTAAGACTACACATTTTATTCTGATCCAAACCTCACTGAAGACAATGAGCCATGGTTTGGGACCTTTCAACTATTGTAATTTAAAAAGTATTTAGTTAATCTTTTAAAAGGACACTGTGGGTTAAAAATAATAATGTAAAAAAAAAATTCTGTCCTTGTAATACTACTGCAGCTATGGATTACTACAGTGGAAAACATGTTAAAAGGTTGAATTTATTGTTAGCCATATGTGCTATTTGTTTGCTTTTGATAAGTCTTTCAGTCAAGACAGTTTCATGTTGATTCCTAGTCAATTTCACTTTCAGCTCTGATGGGCGGGTTCTATAGACTGTAATTTAAAATGATAACCTTGTGATAGGAGTTTTTTTAAGTAGCCTATAGAATAGTGAATTATTATTCCTGGTATGACATTCCATAAGATGGTTAAAAAAGAAGCAGCATGCCAACCGCAACATCCAAAAATCATGAGATTGGCTGAAAATTATTAGATTTTTAAAAAGAATTAATTTTTATTTTCCTTCTGTTTTTCAGCTTTTAGGGTTCATATTTTTAAGCTTTTCTCCACAATCCTGAGAGCTAGAAATTTATTTAAAAAAAAGAAAGAAAGCTGAACTACTCACATGATCACCTGACTCCAGCAGCTAGGGCTTTAAGAAAATTACCAAGTATCATGGAACTCATCCTAAAATCATGAGTTGGCAACTATCAGATAGTTTCTATTAAATTATATGGGCCAGATCCCCAGCTAGTGTAAATTGGTGTAGCTCCATTATCTTCAATGGCACTACATCACTTTACACTCACTGAGGTTTTTAGAGCTCTTTCTATAGATGTCAGTTCCATTCCTATCTATCCCCATTGCTTTCATCCTTATTAAATTCTGTAGGATATTTCAGTTGGGGAGGTTTTCCACACACTGATGAAATGTTGCAAATTTCAGACATTGTAGGTGACTGTTTAAATCCAAATAAATCCAAACAAAAAGCTGTTTTCATCAGAATTTTAAATAATAATTTTTTTAATCCTTTGAAACATTCCTCGTTATTGGAGCTGGTCAGACTATGCATTGTAAAGAAATTATGTGATGAATTTAGCCCTTTCTCCTATTCACTCAGTAGATGTATTTGTGACCCTGCATTTGCCAAATGGCTTGGCCTAACAACTTTTAATCTCTGAGGGGCTTGCAAACTATTACTCATTTGCTATTTGTTATTTGTGGCATGCGAGTCATCACCTCAGTCACACGGTGGTTCTGCTCCCTACCTGGATCACTGAAACTTTTGTAGAAGTGAGCATAACAAATACAGGTGGTGAATAGTAAATAACGAATCATAAGCAGCAAAGAGCTTTATTGCCATGAGTATATTCGTATGAGGGGGAATTCACTCCATGCTCAGGGCAGAACAAGGCTCCTGCACCATCTCACTACATTGTTGCCATCCTCTCTTGTGTTTTATCACCAGGAGGAGCCACTTTACACTGCAACTGGTAGGGTGACCAGACGTCCCGATTTTATCGAGACTGTCCCGATATTTCCTTGTTTGTCCCGCGTCCTGACCAATGTTAGGTCGGGACACTGGACAAACAAGCAAATACTCCGGAGCCCGGAAGTGCTCGCGCCCCCCCCCCCGACTCTGCCCCCTCCTTCCCCCATTGGCTCCCTCCCCGAATCCCCGCCTCTTCCCCGGGCTCGCCATTCCTCCTCCCTCCGGCGCTTGTGGAGGGAGGCCCGGGAGACGCGGGGAAGCGCGGGGCCAGGGTGAGTGAGAGTCCGGCCTGGCCCCAAGCGCAGGCAGGACTCAGTCGGGCGGTAGGGAGAGTAGGGGGGCGGCCCGCGGGGCCAGGCGGCGGCTGTTCTCCCCCCCTGGGCAGCGGGACTTGGGAGCAGCCGCTGCTGCAGCTCCCACTACTGCGGGGGGAGGAAGCAGCCGATGGCCAAGCTCGGCGGCTGCGGCTCTGGCGCCCCCGAACTCCCCGAGCCTGGGCCTGTTGCGGGGACCGAGCAGCGCACACGCTGCGCCCAGCCCCTGGCCAGTCGCGTCTGGGCTGCTGCCCAGCTGGTGCAATCCCGCGGCGGCCCCGGGGCGGAGGCATCACGGCAGCCCAGCCCAGCCCAGCCCAGCCCAGCCCCGTTCATTCCCCCCCCAGTCTCCTCACAGCTACAAGTCCTGGGAGTTTTGCCTGGTTAAAAAATGCAGGCTCAGGGTTGTATTTTTTTTTTCCACTATACCCTTTCCTTGGGTTTTCTATGACAGGAATGGGCTGACCAGACGGAGGATGCACTGTGAGAACTCATTGATTTGTATGCATCTGATTGATTCATTCTGATTTGTTATAGGAACAAATCATTCTGCTCACTCCAGGCACTTGGACAGTTGTCCAAAGAATTTAATACACAAGAAAATACACAACTAAAATTTCAATTTGAACTCCATGCCTGTGACAAAACCAAAGGGATCAACGCGTGGGAGAGATTGCTTCCTATAGCTGTGTGTACAGTCAGCTTGTATGCTGCAGCACAACTCTTGGAGATATGAAGACGTCTGTTGATCCAACCTTGGGAGTTCAGGTGCGACACTGGCACCCTCTAGTGTTACTTAATACCAGTCTCTCATTGTTTCAAATCTAAGGGCCCGATCCCACAAACACTTAAATACATGCATAGTTTTACTTGCATGAGTCACCTTATTGACTTCAATGGGACTACTCATATGAGCAGTTACACACTTAAGGATTGGGCCCCAAACATATTATTTTAAAGGGTTTCACTCAGTTGCTGATGTAGACTGAAATGTGATGGGATGCTTTCAGCTCGGGCGCTATATTATTTTAATTCTACCTTATTTTATGTTTTACAAACTATGTGTGACATTAATATTTCACACCTGCATAGCCACATTCATCTCAGGCTCTCAAAGCACATTACAAACATTAATTACCCAACATTAAATTCTGAGAGGTTGGGGAGTGGGGATCCATGAGCCCATTTATAGAATCTGTAGGGATGCAATAAATAAATAAGCAGAAGCTAGCAATTCCTGACCCATTCTTTTTCTGTTTTGCCCATATGACTGTGTACAGAAAAGGATTTAAGGAGGCAGCACTCCATAACTATTGGCACCCAGTAGGGTCACTGAAGGAACCTTGAGAAGTTGCTGTGTTACCAATGCACCTCAGTTAAAGAATTCCATGCAGTATTCACACAATATTTTAAGCCTGTTTAGAGTCCCCTAAATATCTCTTTCTATGAGACGCTATGTAAGCAGATTCCCATGGACCTTTTATTGTTGTCATGTTTGTATTGTTTATTGTATTCATGGAGTAGCACTGCATGGCAGGTGTCCCCCTAGGAATGGTGTGTGTATCATACAAGGCAATCCCAGTGAGCAAAATCATAAACACATTGATTTTAAAGTAAGCAGGAACCATTATGATAATCTAATCCGCCATCCTACATAAAACAAGCCATAGAACCATCCGTCCCCCCACTGATTCCTGCACCCAGCCCGATAACGTAGTTGAGCTAGAGTGAGAGCTAATTAGAACTGGATCACATCATTTCATCACAGAATCATGGCTATTCTGTAACTTTGTCCTGTTCCTGGCTATGCTGAGCCCATGGGTAATGCCTCTACTTACGGTACTTACACCTCCCTCAGTATTGATATACATTAGCACAAGAGTGCTGCAACAAACCTTCATGAGCAGGTTTTTAATGTGCAACACCGTGAAGGCTATTTGTCTGCCCAAATCAACCACCCTGGGAGCATCACAAGCATTGGCTGGATGCATGGATCACAATGCCTGTGATCAGGTCTTTGGATTAGGTCTAGCCAAACTGGTGCCGTCTCCAGGGGCTAACCCCAGCGAGAATGGGAAGTCACAAGTATTGCAGGTGCAGAGATTCGGCCTGACTGCAGCATGCTTATCATTTGGAAATTACCCCCAAAGCTTGTGCTTCAAGCACCAGAGCAGTGCACTATGAGGTAGGTGCTTTGGGCATTCCCGTCTGCACTGGTACAACTGCAGCTGAAAGGGGGACCGTGTGAATGGGTCTGCACTAAACTACTGCAAGGATAATCCGGACAACCAATATTTCATCCTTCTGTAGGGCTTGATCTATTGTCAATGGGAACACTCCCTTTGATTTCAACAGGTGTTGGATCAGACCCATAATATAGATGTATTCTTGGGTTATGGAACATCCTTAGTAGCAAACCATCCTATAGGTCATGGATCATTTTGCTGGGGTGGAGGGAGAGGGTGTGCGTATTTCCTTTAAACAAAGCAGTATGCTCTTACAAGCAAGCCGTCTAGAGCTTTTGGTGAACACAGTCTAAATGTTTGTGTGGATGATGTAATATATTCCATGACTGTGTCACATTAATCCATGTAAGGTTATTCTGCAGTTGTTTGGACATTGGATACAACAGGTTCATCTCATATAAGGGTATGTGATTGTACAATAACTATAAAATAGCAATCAAAACTATGGTTATCGGAAACACATGATCTCTTTCCTGCAATTAGGTTACATCTGGGCTCTCTGCACTGGCAAACATTATGCATTCTTCCTGAGAAAAGGCCCAGCTTCCTGGCTAGGCTCCAGCACAGTTCTTAGTGCACCTACCAGGCTGAGAATCTATTATAATCTTCTTCCTAATTTTCCCCAGCAGATTAAATCAATGCAGCTCTGTTGGCTCTTGTCCTAGACATCTGTGTTGTGTTTCTGGGTGTTCTTAACTAGCTGTTGCCTTCCAGCTCAGTGCAGTGACCCCTGTACAGAATTCAAAAGCCCTGCTGGGTTCCTGGGTAATGCATGGTGCTGTCTATACAGGAGACCATGATTATCTATTTAAAATAATGGGACGTGTTTTTTTTTTAATTGTGCTTAGCAAGTGTGCGTTTAAAACTCAAAGGGTCGTCCAGCAACTTTGCCAAGGAACTGCCTCCTTAACAACCCATTCAAGTCTAGGTTCTGGTGAGGAATGGCAAGTCCAGGCATGCACTATGTCTCCTGCACATTCACTGCTCTCTTGTTTTCATAAAGCTCACATGTGCTACCAGCACCAACTTTCTCAGTGCGAAGAGGCTTTGAATTAAAATATTACAGAACTAAGTGGCACTAAGAGGCAATGCCAGAATGACGTGTATTGTAATGTATAATGTGATGCTGTTTCATTAGCTGAACAAAATAAATTGCCTTTCCCAATTGCCCAAAAGTGGGAAGACTCTCTTCAAGAGAGAGGGAGAGAATGGAGAAGAGAGGAGAGAGAAATCAAAGATTCAGTTCACACATAGCATCTGCTGTGTGCAAAGGATGAAATGGGCTGGGAGAGATTTTTGACAGTCTCTGGTCTCTGTTACATGACTCATAAATTCAGTGGAACTGTTTTTGACATGCACCTGGCATAGAAAAGATGGATTTCACTTCAGCAGCAAGAGATATCGAGCATTAAAGCCATTTTAACCAGAGTGTGGTTTATAGCTCTGGTTCATTTTACCTACAAAGTTAAGTGGGAGGAAAGAATGAACACTGTAAGGTGAAGCATAACATAGTGAACACAAGCACCTGGGGAACGTGTGGGAGGAGAAGCAGCTACTGCATGATCTGCACTGAAATAACAACAAAAGAGTGCTGAGGACCCAGAGACTGTTAGCAATGAGAAACAAAGAAAATATTTGGTACAACTCTCCCAAAAGCAGTCCCAGCAGCAGGCTAGTTCTTATTGTTTTGAGTTTGGAGTTTAGTTCAAAATAAATGAAACTCTCTAAACACACATTTTCATTTATATCTATAATTACATCCAAGGCTTAACATAAAGAACTAGCTAGATGACTCCTGGGAACACAGAATTGTGTTCTACAGCTTTTGCAAAAGTTGCAACAAACATTCTCTCTTTCTTATATAGCTATATAGAGTAGATTAAAGCAGTACATGAGACGTTTACAAATAATACAGAACCTGATTATCCCACTGCTACACCCGTTAAGCAGCAGTTACTCACCCAAGTAGTACAATGGAGTCGACTGTAACTAGTCCCATGTGTACTTACTCAACATGAGTAAGGCCAGCACAATTGGGCCCATAACAATCAGCGAGGTAGTAATTCAATATTTTTTTTTCATATGACCAAAATTCACCTGGGGAACCAAGTCGTTCGGTCCTTACTCAGGCAGAACTCCCACTGAGGCCAGTTTATTGACTCTGTCACTGGGCCAGCAATTTTGCATGCGCAGTTCCACTGCCTGATAACACAGCACCAACCCGGCAGTCTGTAAGAACATACTTTGCGGTGGGTGGCACAGAAAAAAGGGCTCATCAGTAGGAAAGGGTTAAGAATTGGGTTTTCTGCTTGCCACTATGCAAGGTGATGGCCCTAAATGCTTTCTTTATACACAGAGCTTTACAGTGCGGAAGAAGGCAATGAGGTTTATCATATGGTCTTACCGTAGGGGGATGCAGGAAACCAAGACCAAAGTAGACCAAGCAGGAAAGCAATACTATCCACTGGGCCACTGCAGACACCAGCTGCAACCTGTTCCTTCTGACCTGTCTCCTCTCCAGCTCCAGCTGCTCTTCCAGCCTTTGGGCCTCCATCTCCAGCATCCCTTCCATCCCAGCCTCCCTGCCACCAACCTGCCAGCAGAACTGGATGAAAGAAAAAGCCCTCCCCTGCTTCTGCACAAAGGGCAAATCTCTTGAAGGGAATGAAGCAGAAGCAGTAGGTGTGTTGTCCCAAAAGGAAATGAACAAAGTGGCTTCAGGAGTGGCTCAGGGTTTTATACACACACAGCAGCAGCAGCAGGCGGGGAACTTCTTTGTGACTAATCTGAATTTCCCCTTTTCTTTCTTTCTTTTCTTTCTTTTTTTTTTTTTTTTTGGGTGAATGTGGGGGCTGATTTTGTGGCATCCCAGTTCAGTTTTGAGTAAGGACCTGTGAAAACGCATGTGTTTATGTCCTTAATCACTACATCTACAAGGTCTTTTGCTAGGTGATGATTCAAATGATCATCAACCTTCAGCTAGCCCCTGCAGCCTTCTTCAGATAAAACTCCCGTTCGGGCCAATGGTAGTTTTGCAGGATTTGCATCCCTGTTGCTTAGCAATACATATAACATTGGTGTAGCCCATCTGCTGCAGAGAGGAGAGGAATAAAAGGGGACATGAGACAGGTCAAAGCAAATATTTTCTGTACACACGCTGCACAATTAGCCTGTGGAACTCACTGCCACAAGATACCACAGAGCCCAGGAGCTTAGTGGGATTATAAATGGATGTTATGGATAATATGAACATCCAGAGTTAGAGTAGGTAACAAAAACAACCAAGAGTTTTGGGAGCAGCATAGATGCCTCCTGCTTCAGGCCTAAGCCACCCACTATGGGCTGCTCTACACTGAAAACTTACATCAGCATAGCTACGCTGTGTCGACCTAACCCCCAGTGTAGCCATTCTTCTGTTGCCCAAGCTACCGCCTCTCGGGGAGGTGGATTAACTACAGCGCTAGAAGAATCCCTCCCATCGCTGAACCACTACAGCAGCACAGCTGTAAGTATTTTAAGTGTAGCCATATCCTAACTAATGCGAGTTGTGAAGACGTTTCCTTTGGGTGCAGGCAATCCCATAACTGCCTACTGCAAGGTTCTCACCCCTCCTCTGCAGCAGCTGGAGCTGGCCACACCTGGAGCCAGGGTGCTGCATTAGCTGGACCACGTCTGATGCAGTTCCTATGTATCCGTGCCCAAATGAGTGTGTTTAATCTCCCCTCTTCCAGTTTAGATCGCCAAGTTTCTGAGGCAGGGACAGTCTCTTTTGCTTATTTTAGCACCTTTTGGGGGATCCTCCAAAAGAACTCATCAATATTCGTTTTCATTTGAGGCACTGCATTTTCAGGCAGGTTCTCAGCCATCAAATCAGTGTAACTCCACTGGAACCCATGGCTATTTGCAACAACCCAGGATTCAGACCTAACACGATTGTATGAGCCTGTTTCAGGGATGAGCAGCCAAGGGGCTCCCCCCAGAATGGCCTCTGTTCACCTTTGTCTAACCCCATGTGCCCAGGAGCACGTGTGCTGCAAAAAAGGCGGAGAAAGAGGCGTCAGGCAGCTGTTCATGTGTTTTCCCAGTTCGCCAAAGACACTTCCTCGTAAGCATAACCACAGGTGGGAGGCGACTTGACCACCAGTCAAGCAAACTCACATGGAGATCCTTTTCCTGGAAGTGGTTAGACTTTGTTCCTGCAAAATAGTCCACAACAAAACAGCTGTTTTTCAGAAACAAAAAAAAAATGATATGAACCCATGTCACTAGTGTGGAACATTTTCGGTTTTCAGCAGTTAGTTCTTTTCGCTTGCTGCATTCTGTGAAGCTTCATTCTCTCATGTTTTGCTTTATTCTGTGACGCTTCCCCTGGGCATGCTGGTGCCCAAGCAAACGGTTGGCAGTGTCTTTCGTTCAGAGTCCAGGTGACAAGCCCAGGAAGCAAACAGAAACAGTCTCCTGGCTATGAAGGTATTTTGGGTAAATGGTGGGACAGTTTGGGGACGATCTCTGTGTCCATTTATAAATTCCGTTTTGTTTTGTGCATAGAAGTTATGATTGTAACCCTCAGCGTGGATTAAAGCATCTGTTGTGTACCAAGAACGGGCCCCTGAGTAGGCAGGCTATGTCTGCGATGCTGAAGAAAAATTAGTGGGTGCTAAGCTGTTCTGTGGCATGCAGGAAGCACTGAGGAGAAAGGGGGAGGAGTGAAGATGGGGCGGGAAGCGGTGGGGTGGGGCCTTGGGCGAAGTGGTGGAGTGGGGGCGGGGCCTGGGGCTGAGCAGGGGTTGAGCACCCCTGGTCAAAGGAAGAAGCTGGCGCCTGTGACCAGAGCCTCCAGAGCAAGGTGGAACTTTGGAGAACGTGCATGTGTGACTGGGGAAATATAGGAGGTTTCAGCTTCAGGGGCCAGGGCAGCTAGACTGCAGAGTCCCTCATCCCAGGAAGGGCACCAGACAAGAGCGCTGACCTGGGTGAGTGCCGTAGTGCTGTCGTGCTAGAAGCCATGACTGAACTCAGTCCAGACCCAGCTGGGTTGGAAGCACATGGGGTCTAAGAGTTGGGCCCAATTACAGCAATCTGGTGACTGTCCACCAGGGGGACTCAGCCAGGTCTGTGACACAGGCAGGGTGCCCACAGTGCCTCTACTGCATGATAAGGGAGAAGCTGTGGATAAGGGAGAAGCTGTGGATGTGGTATACCTAGACTTTAGTTAGGCATTTGATACGGTCTCGCATGATATTCTTATCGATAAACTAGGCAAATAAAATTTAGATGGGGCTATTATAAGGTGGGTGCATAACTGGCTGGATAACCATACTCAGAGAGTTG